>NC_134402.1:124741357-125341357 GCF_038048845.1 Mixophyes fleayi | reverse complement strand
AGGGCTGGATTTTTATGATCTATCACCATCTACTAAAAGCAGATTGAAAGAGAAAGGTAGAAACGATGACTAAGATTTAAGCTGCCTTATTTTGAGGATATTACAGTTAAGGAACGAAGGTAGAAAGGAAGTTCATAAGTGTTAATTAAAAGGGGAGTGGAGTAATGAGAGGGCAATATGGGAAAAGAGTGTATAGCGTACAAAGTGAATCGTGCTGCTTCTTCGCTTGAAAAGGAAATCCTGTGATGTCAATTCAGTGGTTTCACAAGAACTTCTCCATGCAGACTTGTGTGTCTTGCCTGCTAGAACCATTAGATGCATTTAATTTGAAAACGATATAAAAAGCTCTATAGCTTCAGTTACACTGGATCCTTCAGTGCTTTCAAGAGGGCAGACCTGACAGGGTCTCCTCAAGTGAAACATAATAAAATAAAGTCTGTCGCATCTACAATCAGGAATATGGCTATAAAGACTGAAGTAAAGGCCACTAATGTTAATAATCGGTGTAGACTACTGCTTGCTCTGCAAATATCAGATCTGTTTATATTGTTACCATATTTATGTATTGGCTTTTGATCATTTTGCATTTAGCACATACTTGCTGGTAGACCCTAGTGAACGGGAAGAACGGGTCATGGATGGTCTTCTAGTGATTGCTATGAATAAACACAGAGAGATTTGTACCATCCAGTCAAGTGGAGGAATCATGCTGCTGAAAGATCAGGTGATACAAGTCTCATAACCACACACCTTTTTGCTACAACTCCTTAGGTTAAAAAAAAAAAATTGCCTATTTTACTGCTGAGAATCCATTTTATTAATAATTGTGCTTGGGTAGTGAGCAGTTTTCAAACATCTGGTGAGCTTTATGTTTTGACAAAATTACCAGTTGAACTTTTTTGCACCTCTGGTGGCAGGGCCAATCCTTCATATTTTTACATACAATATTAAAACCTTATTAAAGACTCCAAAACACAATGCAGCATTTCACCAAAGTATTTTCCATGTTCTTGTACTCTGAGCTATACTCCTGTAAATGTTATTCAAAGACACGTTTTCACAGAAGCTGGTATCTGAAAGCTGATCCTCTCACTTCTGGAGGATGCTTGTCATCACCAGTTATAGTGGCTGCAACTGTTTATCAGCAGTCAGACAGTCACAGCAGGTGACCAATAGTAGATATATCCATTATGTACATGGCTGGAAGTAGTAGTGTGCGGGTGTAGGGATACATCCGTGTCCGAACCATTACATGTACTGAAACATTGTGGTGCAAATTTATTTAATGGATATTTCATGACTTTGTGTAATATTTTTATGGTGGAATTTGTAAACATCTTGACTCGGATAAGCCAAATCTGGCTGTGTACTGACGTTACAAGCCACGCTATATTATTTTGACACACTTTTTCAGATGTAATAGTATTGCTGTACCTGCCATCCACATTAAAGGCAATGTTCGCAAAATACACATAATCTTTCCTAGAGAAACTGATATTTGTGATATGATGAAGTTGTGTTTGATGTTAAGAATTTTACCTTAAAATAATGGAAGTATCAAATTGTTCAGAACATTGAATGCCAGGGATGATTAACTGTGTCTAAAAAGTGCACTGAAACTATTTTTCCTGCACCCAAAAGGGTATCTTTCTGTGATTTAAAAGTGTTTTGAGCACTGTGCTTATTGTGTATTGGTACACACAGGTTCTGAGGTGCAGTAAGGTAGCTGGTGTGAAGGTGGCTGAGATAACGGAGCTGATTCAGAATGCGCTGGGGAATGATATAAAAGTCAGGTCAGTGACGTAATGTGTAGTACATAGAGAAAATAAAACATGGAGGTGTTTATATCATCCACTCTTCTTTTTACAGGAAAGAAGGAGGCAAATTTGGGTTTGCAGAGTCCCTACCTGGTCAAAAAATAACTGCCTTAAAAATGGAGAAAACCCCTGTAGATACCTCCGATGTTGAAGGCAAAGCTGAAGAAATCATTTCTAAATCGGAGCCGCCATCAGATGTGTATCCTTCTATATTACATCTGGTCTTTGGGGAGTTGCATCTCTAAATAATAGAACGGCACAGTTCCTCCAGGTTTGGTTAATGTTTATTATTGGTAGTCGTTCTAGTATTGTTAATATTTAGAACCACCATCTCCCACCTCACTTTACTATACATAGAGGAATAACCGTTACAACCTAACAGGAAGGGGTATTGAAACCTAAAGGTAATTTATAACCTGGATGTTCTGCGAGTGCTCTTCAAGGTGCACGCTTCACCCCAGCTCTTGGGGGGAGGGGGTCTTTTGCAACCTAGAAGTGACAGGATGAGCGCATTTTGCCCACTGTGCCCCAGACAATTGTCTTGGAGATCCTCTTACTGATAGTAGTTTTCAGTCACTGACCACTTCTACTGGTGCTACTTGGCCTCTAGACACTTACTGACTGCAAGTGTCAACTGGACACCAACATGGTGCCCAGTACTTGTAGCAGAATACCACCACCTTGCTCCATCACTAGTAACTTATAGGTAGTAGGTGGAACGTTGACTGAGGATGCTGGGTTTAACACAGGACAGATGGGAGAAGGATGAGCATGTTAACTCTACTCTGCAAGTCAGAGGACTACAGCAGATATAGGTATCCTTGCGGGAATAGAGCAGGATCTTTAGGAATACAATTATATGTTATCAATAGCTCTTAAAAGAGATATTACATTAAACACCCAATGTTACATACAACTTACATGGTGCATTTCTGCTCATTTTATACAGTTTAACACATACAAGTTGGCATGGAGTAAGCCTTCTACCCCTTTAACCAGTCCAGGTTGATTCACTTATCTTGCACACAAATCAATCTTGCTCATATTCACACCCTTAACATTGTACATAGTGGCTGGGTGATTGTTTCTCTCCCCCTGTCCTCTCTGGCTCTGCTATTTCCGGGCTGTGAGATTTAATCCTTACATCTCTGCCCAAACTACTTCCAGGACTCTGGTTCCAGAGGTTTGGTTACCCCTCCAAGCTGAATATACAAATATTCAGGAGGGTAGGACTAGACCTCAAAGTAGCAGTCAGACTGGGCTAGCCTTCGCTCCCCACATGCATCAGTGAACCTTGGGCGCCCATATACATGTCGCCTGTTCACCAGTTCTTCCTGGGAAAACTTTTGGTAGGTACTAACTACTGCATACCGGGAACACCCCACAAGACCTACCGTTTTGGAGATGCTCTGACCCAGTCGTCTAGCCATCACAATTTGGCCCTTGTCAAAGTCGCTGAGATCCCTAGACTTGTCCATTTTTGCTTTTTCCCACAATTCAACTTCAAGAACTGACTGTTCACTTGCTGCCTAATATATCCCACCTCCTACAGGTGCCTTTGTAGCGAGATAATCAATGTTATTCACTTCACTTGTCAGTGGTTTCAATGTTGTGGCTGATCGGTGTATGTAATACTTTAATTTAATTTAATCTGGTTTTGGGAAAAAAAGCTATATCTGTCCTGGAAAATCTGTTAGACGGCAAAATTGTATTTTATTTTTCTTGTGTATATGATAGATTGCAGAAGAAAATAGAATTACAATTTGTTCTGGATAATGAGGTACAAACAAGCCCTGGATAGGAAGAAGAAAGTTGATGCAGATATAACATTGATCATAGATCTTATTTTCGAGACAGATTGTTTTTCCATAACTTTTGTTAGTGTGTCAAAGCCAGTTGTGTGGGCTGCAGGCACTGCCCAGATTGGAGAGGGTATTGGAAATGCATGGGGAGAATTTGAGGAATCAGAAGACGATGATGAAGATGATGGTGAAGCTGTTCCAACATCCCCAGAGAGCCCAGAAATAATTGAGGAAACGGCAAAGAAAAGCATGGAATGTAAGTCTTTACAGATTTATATAGATCTTGATGAATATGTATACATACACACACACACAATTTTGCTTGGCAAACTTATTATAGGGGACAAGCTAGATTAATGCTGGAGTGTGACAGGAAATAGACCCTGCTCTTGCTCTCCGTGGGTGGTAGGATTATTAAGTTGGGGTTTGACAGGCTGTTTTCTTACTGTTCTTTAGATAGGGTTTACACTTCCAGTGCTTAAATGTAATCAAAACTGAGACTTTAGGGGTACATTTATCAAACCTTCTAAAAGGAAAAGTGGAGCTGTTGCCCAAAGCAACCAATGAGATACTAGCTATCCTTTATACAGGACATTCTAGAAAATGATGGCTAGAATCTAGTTGCTATGGGCAACAACTACTTTTCCTTTTTAGAAGGTTTGATAAATATACTCTTCAATCTGCAGCCGCCTTCTCTTTTAGTTCAGTGCTTAGGATTGTTGTATTGCAATGGATTCCAGTTTGGGATGTTTTTTTGTTGTTTTTTTTGTCTAAAATATTGTACCCATTACCACTCCTACACAGTTCATGTAAAACTTACATTTATTCTCTTTACACTCAACCTACTGACCCGCCTGTAACCCAACTTTGCTTTTTGCCTTGTTATAATGGAGTGTTTTTATACAGCTATTGGGGTTACATGTGTTGCCTGGAGGGCATGTGCATACCATCTTCTGGAAGTTGTCTCTTATTCAGAGATGTCACTATTGCTAATTTCTCACTTCAACAGTCTTGCCTATTTGGCTACTGTCACGTAGTCCATCCCTATTGAAAACTGTGTTTGAATGATTTTAATGTATTCTTATATTAACAGAGGAATATAAATGATATATTATAGCTCCATGTTGCTGGAGCTCTTGCTCCCTATCATCACTATACCCTTTGTATTCGGGAGTGATCCATGCTCTTATATTTCTTTTTTTAATACATTTCTGAGGATATCTCCTATTGTATTTTTGTAGAGTAAATTAGTTATATTTGTATTTGATTGAGAACTATATTTCTATATGTCTATTGGGCTTTGGAATTACCTGTTTTGGAATCATTTTCCAGTTATTCTCCACTTGCTGCAAAGTCTGTACTTGGGGGTGTTGTGCTGGAGAGTGTCTATTTCAGGATGGAAGGGCCTTGTGACTCAGCCACTGTCCTCACAATATCTCTTCATTACACTATTGCAACAATTTGGAATTTCTTTGTGCATTCTGTATTGTATGCTGTGGTCTAAAGTTTTAAATGGATCCTCCACATCTTGCTGTCTACACTTCAGGTCAGAGATATCTGATCCTGATAATCTGTTTCCTATTAAGTTAACTGCTTTTTTGAGAAAAATTAGACTTACTTCCTTTACCTTTCATGTGCAGTGTGTTAACCATTTACCACATATCCTTATCAGACCAGCATGTTTGTTGATTTTGCTCAGTTTACACTGTGCCAGAGCTGCCAGTGGTAGTGTTTTGCTCCTTGGTATATTTGGTGATCACCTGACAAGGAATCTGACATTGGGATTGTTCTCCTCAGTCATCAGTACCAATGTGACAAAACCAGCCTGTGCTCCTTTAACAAACTCAGGAGTCTTGGCTATTGTAGTCATTGTCTAGGTAGAGGCCACAACTTTGTCTCTACATTTGCTATACAGGATTCAGTTCCACTTTCTTTTTCCTTTACTTTTTATAATCCTAACGGTAACACCCATTGTGGAGCGCCTAATTGTGTCTCCTAAATCTCTCTCCCAAGCTTGAGTAAATCTGGAAGGAGATTGCCATAAGTAAGTTACCAGAAGTTTATAGGTGTAAGAGACATATGGCTATATTTACAGCTGTCATTTTGTAGAATGTATTAAATAAATGATAATTAGAATCTGACTGGTTGCTATAGGCAACATCTCCACTTTTTCAAACCCGCAGTTTAGTAAATATACCCCATAGTATTTTGGAACTTGGTACAGAGAAGCTCAAAGCGAGTTAGCTCTCTACCTAGAGTGTTTCTATTTATACTCCCAAGAGGGTGTGTGAGCTGAATATAGGCCCAACTTTCCTTATCTGGGAGTGCTAGCTCTTCATTATTTGCCTGGAATGGGCAGATTCCTCCACTACTAACCACCCGGCGGACACTGGGAGCACCAGCTGAACATCAATTAAGTATGTGAGGTGCCTGACCTTGAGAAAAGTTTTTTTGTGAGAGAGGTCAGGGGGAGGGGGGATAATTGTGTAGAAATTTGTTCAGATTGTCTCAATTTTTTTCCAGTGAGCCAAAGTTGAGGTGATTGTGGGTTGTTATATGAGGCAGAGATTGACCTAGTGAGACTTTTCTTCCACAGTAACCTACTGCTTGGCTTGATCAGGGCATGTCCACTCCATACTCCTTTTGATAGTAATCCAGAAATTTAGGCAACTATAGTCCCCCTAAATGTTTATGCATTGTCAGACGAGGTCCCTGATGGCAGAATGAACATCTTTAAAGGATCTGTTAGGTGTATGAATTGGCAGGGTCTGAATGAGGTAAAGTAGTTTGTTTTTCATTTTTATTACATTGACCCTGCCTATCCAAGAAAGATTCTGTGTTTTGTTTTGTTTTTGCTTACTATTTCAAGAGGTCTGAACGTACATCTATCAGTTTGGGTGAAAAGTTTGCGGTACACGGATTATTTGTACCTCTTATTAGGTTGGTGCCCAGATATTTAATTTGTGAGTTGTACCATTTAAATGCAAAGACACTTTATAGACTCAAGATTATATGTTCAAGTGTCTTGATATTGAGTTCTGCACACTTCAAATATTTAATTCTAAAATTTGATAATTATGAAAGAGTAACAACTGCATTCGTCAAAGTGGCTAATGAATCGTCTGCAGAAAGTACAAGTTTATGTTCTGTCTTCCACCTGAATCCCTGAAATGCTGGGATTAGTGCGGATTTCGCTAGTCAGAACCTCCATACACAATATGAACATAAGGGTGGACCTCTCCATTGTCGTTAACAACACCACCATCTCCTCTGTCACCCACCTCCGCTGCTTGGGTGTTACCCTTGACTCCTCTCTCTCTTTTACCCCCCACATTCATTCTCTTGCCAAAGCCTGTCGCTTCCAACTACGCAACATCGCCCGCATCCGTCCCTTTCTCTCTCAGGAGGCCACCAAAACCGTCATACACGCACTCATCATCTCTCGCCTGGATTACTGCAACCTCCTCCTCACCGGCCTCCCCCACTCCCCCCTCTCCCCCCTCCGCTCTATACTCAATGCGGCCGCAAGACTCATCTACCTCTCACACCGCTCTGCCTCTCCTCTCTGCCTTGCCCTACACTGGCTCCCCTTCCCCCACAGAATTCTTTTCAAACTCTTCACCCTCACTTACAAGGCTCTCTCCCACTCTACTGCCCCTTATATCTCTAACCTCCTCTCCATTCACACTCCCACCCGCTCCCTGCGCTCGGCCAATGACCGCCGCCTCTCCTCCACTCTGATCACCTCTTCCCATTCCAGAATCCAGGACTTTTCCCGTTCAGCCCCCCTTCACTGGAATGACCTCCCTCGCTCCATCCGCCTCTCTCCTACTCTGTGCTCCTTCAAACGTGCACTAAAAACTCACCTCTTTCTCAAAGCCTACCAACCATCCACTTAACCCCCATCTCCTCCACTCATTCTCCCCTCTCTCCCATTCCCTCAACTGGCTCCTCTTGTGCCTGGTCTGTTTAACGCTCCCTTAGGATGTAAGCTCGCTTGAGCAGGGCCCTCTTCCCTCCTGTCTCCTTACCTGTTCTTCTGCTCCGTGTCTATTGCATCTGCCTGCCTGGAGTTTCTGAAGTATTGGTACTTTTGTTTATTGTTCTGTACTGTTATACCCTGTATAGTCTACTGTTTGTACTATGTGCGGTGCTGCGGAAACCTTGTGGCGCCTAACAAATAAATGATAATAATAATAATAATAATAATAATAATGACAGGGGGCACCCCTGTTTTGTACCATTGGTGAAGGGGTCTGAGAGGATGCAGTTGATTCTGACTATAGCCCATGGCTTTTCATATAAAGATAGAATTTTAGAGAAACAGGAATTGCCAAATGATCCTATCAAATGCCTTTTCGGCATCAGTAGAGAGAAGCATAGTTGGAGGAAGAGGCCAGATGTATCCGATTCATAACTTAAGGGGTGTCCCTGGCTGCGCTCCCCATTGTGCATACACTCTTGCTCAAATGTGTACCAACCGCCTCAACCCCGTTTTGAGTTATTTAATATCCACTTTTTATAGTGATATAGCATGAGCATAGGGCTGGGTCCCTTACCTCTTTGGGATAAACAAAATGTTTGCTTCAAAAGCATTGGATAAAAAAATGCTGGATGTCTGCCTATTCGTCTTCAAGCTCTAAATGAGATCTCAATGTGTTATCTAAAGGTCTTCTAACATGACATTGTGAAGGCATCTGGGCCAGGGCTTTTCCTGGAGGGGGTGGAGTCTATTGCTGCTTTAGGCTCCACAGTGGTTAGGTTGATCTAAGTGTAGTCATGTTTCATCCGTAACTATCCGGTAATCTGTGTTGCCCAGGTAGGCATCTATATGTAAAGATCTAGACTCCTGCTTGGATGTAGATAAAGGTGTTGCCAGATTGTATAGCATCTTGTAATATATATGGAAGACTTTGGCTATTGGCACTGAGGTGTGAAATAAGGTTCCCTGGCCATCTTTGACCTTAGAAATAAAAGTAACTTTTCTGAAAAGGCCAACATCCTCCCAGTTTATTACCCCACAGAAAATATTTGTCTACAATTGCGGTAGGCCAACTTAATCCTATTGGCTAGAAGAACCTCCCTTGCTTCCTGCAGTTTCAATGTTTGTTTTTTTAAAATACACGCCTCATCCCATACATTCTACTGTAAGCATTTGTATAGGAGATAAAAGCGCCATTGTACAGCAGAATTTATGGGTACCGCCTGTACGGCACCTAATCCATGTCCTCTGTTGATGAGTGCGTCACCACTTTGTGTCTCTAGAGCCTTCCGCAGCCCCAGGTTTGAAATGGAATTATGGGAAAGAGGGTTATCTGCAGATATATAGTGGTTGAAACTGGCTGTTGCTTTTCTTCTCAATGGTGGTTAGCTATGAAGTGTTTGTTTGAATCCACACCTATATAACCATTAGTGCCTATGTAAATCTGCCATTTGCTGCCAGATTTACTAATAGAGGTAGGATTTGGTGCCAGTTTAGAATCTGAGAAAATAATTTTGCTCAGACAGCTTCTAAACCACTCTTTTATCACAAGATTGGTTTGAGTGTAAACTTCAGGGTCGGATGTATACATCATTAAGTTGACAAGCAATCCTAAATAAACCGGACAGCCAACCACATTAAGATTCCGTTATTTAATCCTCAGAGTGTGGGAAAAATGATGCACATCTTCCTTGTCACTTCCAAGTAAAAAGTTTTTCATTCTAAAAATGAGAATCTGGCCTACAAAGCAGATAATACGAGTTTAGCATGAAGCTACATCATGGAGTTAGCCATGCTGTATTATTTTTATTGTTTGTTTTATTCTAGGTTAATTCACTTAGTGTGTTTTCATATTGCAGATGATACAATCACGCTGTCTGACAGTGAGGAAGAGGAGGTGATAATACTGCAAGCAGAGACACAAACTAAAGCCAGGTATTGTTGTCTTCATTTTCTCTATATTGAGCTGTAGCTAAAGGAAAAATAAGCTTGTATTTATTTTTTTAATCCCCTGTCCCCAGTGAATAAACTTGCTTTTTCCAGGGAAGGTTCTTCATAAGTATTGTATTTTGCAGACTGTATAGGATTTGGTAATAAACACACAGAAATTGAAGCTTTTAGAATAATTGGGGTCAGGTAGGTATGAATTAATGTGTTCATGCAGATAACACCTTTCCTTTAATACAATCCATTATTTTTTTTTTCAACTTATTTTGGAATTTTTCAAATACAAAACCTAATCAAATAACATAATATAGGACCTGATAGGAACAACCGTAATAAGAATACAGCGCTGAAAACAGCCCGAACATTCCAAAAACTAAAACAACTCAAATTTTGTTCATTAATGTAAACAGCTTTAATTTTTAAATGGGGATGGGAGGTGTAGGAGGAGGGGGTGCCTGGTTATCACAGGTGAAATAAAACACCTCGCAGAGACATGGAAGGCATAGTTTTGGTGAGGAGCTCAACTTGATAAGTGGAGTACTTGAGGCCTGGCTATAGATGGAGTACTACAAAGATTCAGGGGAACAGGATTCGAGTTGTAGATAAAGCCAGGGTGCAGATTTGATGGGATTTGTCTTCCCATCATTTTGCATAAGGAAATCTCCATCTGGGAAATATACCGAACATATGTTTTCGAAGCAAAGATGTTAGGAGGGTCACTCTGCATCTATGTCTTGACAATTGAACATCTCACAGCAGCGAGAATATGGGAGACCAAATTAGCTGAATACTTCTTGGCATCTTAGAGAGGATAGTAGAGGAGGAAGGACCATTGATCCTAGCATGACCACCAGATGTGTATAAATGAACCCTATTGTCCACATCCACGGCAGCAATCTAGAGGGATACATTTTGGAAAGCTTATCAAGGGTGAAGTACCATCCGTAGTAACACTTTATGGGCCTTCTCTTTAATCAGTGTGGAAATGGAGCTGGTGGTGACCTGTTATCTAATTGTTTCTCAATAGTCCGACTCAGAGGGTGTGGGTCCCAGGTCTCTCTCCCACTCCCTCATGTGTCTGGTTCCATTAATTAGTATAGCGCCAAGAGCAATACTGTAACTGGAGGCGCTCATGCCTTTTAGAAGGAGCGAGGGGACAGTTTTTAAAATGAGGGGGGGTTAGTTTGCAATTCGTCTAAGTATAGAAAGGCTCATTGCTCTAGAAGGTCACCCACAAACCGTATACCTCAATTTAAGTATGAGGAAAGGTGTTGGGGAGGCCTGTGGGGAAAGTCATGTTTCCACATTAATACAAATTAATTATTTATAGTGGATCACATGGCCTATTACTATAACACCTCCTTTTTCATAGGGACCCATCCTGTGTGTGGGTGTATTTTCATTTATTTATTTTATGCATATTTCTTCCTATTAGTAGGGATAATTACAAAATTTTGCTGTTTTATATTTAGTACAAAATCAACAAACCAAATCTCTTGGGGCAAAAATGGAAGAGGGCAAATATCTACTGCACGGGGTCTGCGTCCCCGTCACAAAATAATATACAACAATGCAGTAGTATTGATTTGTCCTCCAAAAACCAGCGGATGCAATGTGGATCTTAAAAACTTTAATATACATAAAAATTTATTAAAAATACATATACATACTCATACTATATGCAGATAGTTTCAATGATATATCAAGGGAGATACATACATTAGGTGCACCTATGCAACACTTCCCCAAATTGTATAAATATAATCAAAACCTATACAGATAATCTCACAATAATATTGCAACTGAGACCTCTTAGGATCAGATTCAAGCTTGGTAAAGGTGTAATCATAACACAAGGAGTCCGTGGTGTCTCGGTGTCACGTACTTTTGATCACCAATTAAGGATGTGCAATGTCCCGAACTTATCCAGATGATGTCATTTAAACGGTGAGTATAACTTTAGTCAGCATAATCATGTATAAACCATAGATATATAAGCAAAAAAGTCATCTGTAGTAGAAAGCATAAGCTTACCCGATACTAAGATCGAAATGACATGCTCGATCTGCACTGCTGACTCCGTTACTGGCGGACTGCCAGTGTGTTACAGTCGGGATCCTCCTCCCGCACTGAGCACCAGGATCCTGGTTCTTATGTATACATGTGCCGAAAATTTTTTCCACTCCGTCCTATGTTATGATGTATGGTTATATAGAAAGTCTCTTACGGTACTTTCTGGTGTCATCAACCGCCGCAATTCCAATATTGGCTCTCATGTTGGTGTGAGCTCTGTAAGCAGGTTCTGCGTATGAGTAGCAATCACCCTAGAATCTTGGGTAACCTATCTTACGCGTTTCGTTGTATAATACAACTTCATCAGAGAATTTTTCGGCACATGTATACATAGGAACCAGGGTCCTGGTGCTCAGTGCGGGAGGAGGATCCCGACTGTAACACACTGGCAGTCCGCCAGTAACGGAGTCAGCAGTGCAGATCGAGCATGTCATTTCGATCTTAGTATCGGGTTAGCTTATGCTTTCTACTACAGATGACTTTTTTGCTTATATATCTATGGTTTATACATGATTATGCTGACTAAAGTTATACTCACCGTTTAATTGACATCGTCTGGATAAGTTCGGAACATTGCACATCCTTAATTGGTGATCAAAAGTACGTGACACCACGGACTCCTTGTGTTATGAGTACACCTTTACCAAGCTTGAATCTGATATGATCCTAAGAGGTCTCAGTTGCAATATTATTGTGAGATTCTGTATAAGTTTTGATTATATTTGTACAATTTGGGGAAGTGTTGCATAGGTGCACCTAATGTATGTATCTCCCTTGATATATCATTGAAACTATCTGCATATAGTATGAGTATGTATATGTATTTTTAATAAATTTTTATGTATATTAAAGTTTTTAAGATCCACATTGCATCTGCTGGTTTTTGGAGGACAAATCAATACTACTGCATTGTTGTTTGTTGTATATTTAGTACAACCCACGTAACACTGTTATTTTTGAGAAACTATTTTGACATTTGGCCAAATGTATTTTATTCTGTTTAACCTGTCAGTGTTACCCTGGCTTAGATCAGATCTAAGCTGCACAGAAAACGTAATCAGAAATAATCTATTTACATAGGATGTAATAGGTATTTGGCCTATTGCCTTTTTAGCAGTTTTTTGTCTAAGCAATCTTTGCTTAGACATATCACAGCGACAGTGATGTCTAAGCAAAGATTGTGTACCTCAGTCGGCAGGGATTGGCCTTGGTTACTAGGCCAACTCTATTAATGTCTTGCTTATCTGAATCTACTCCCAAATTAGAATGGACAAAGGTCCTGTAATATTTTTTTTTTTTTTAACTTTCCCAGATAATAGTCTAACTTAATCATAGGCCCATAAGCGCAGGCACTGACTCTTCTTGTGGGAGAGAATTTGGTCCAAGGACCTTTTTGTAGAAGTCAATGAAACCACTAGTGCTATGGCCAGGGCCAATCAAGGCAGGGGACTACTTGGTAATTATTTTGGCTTAGGGGTGCTTTGAAAAAAATTTGGAGAGCCTAAGGGTGCCTGGAACTGAGAAATATTGGTATCCACTGCGTTAGTGATTTCAAAGGAGAGCAACTAGCTACTTCTGTTCAAGAAATCTGTTTGTGTGGAACAGGACATTCCTAATCCTGTGCCTACTAATTTTTAAAAAGATCTGGTCCTTCTTCCAAAGCTTTATTAAGTGGTATTACGTACTTCAGTTTCCACACCTTATTTATAGGTTTTTAATAAACCAAATGAGGAGCTGCCTTAGACACAGAAAATTGTCACTGAAAAATAAAATAAATACGGGTTACAATGCCATGCATCTGTACAAATGGACATGAGTGCCAGTTATATACAAATTGTATGTATCATAGGCTGGGTGAGAAATTATAAATCTGGCAATAATGTGTACAGCCATGCAGCACTGAACAGGAATAAAGAAATGCTGTAGTGCCCAACTGTTCAATGTTTTTTTTTAACATGCGTTTTGTTTAACATATCCTTTTACAAGACAGGGCCAGTTCAGCAGCACACAAACACAACTGTCTGATGATGTTATCTAGCAGACAAACTGAATAAACAAGTTGAGTAGGCTAATCTTTTACATGAGCATTGTCTAAACTGATATGTATAGAAAAAGCAGTTGGAAGAAAAAAAAAAATCAAAACCAAGGCTAGGTACAAACTACAGAAATTCTCCCAGTATTTTATTTACCAATAACTGAGTAAAAAGAAAAGTCCAGATCAGCATGTTGATTTGTGTACATACTCTACATGTTCTACCATCAGCTGAAAAGATTGTGACTCTCTAAACTGAGTGCATACACTGCAGGATTGGTACAACATTGCTGAACAGGGTTCAGTTTTAAAATCTCAATCAACTATTTCATATACCCTGAAACGATTAATGTTCCAGGGTACACACTATTGTGATATCGGGCCAGTCAGTCGTTGTCTGATAATCTGCTAAAAACACTGTAGTGTGTACCTAGACCAGTGATGGCTAACCCGTGACACTCCAGGTGTTGTGAAACTACAAGCTCCAGCATGCTTTGCCAGTAGATAGCTAGCTGATAGCTGGCAAAGCATGCTGGGGCTTGTAGTTTCACAACACCTGGAGTGTCACAGGTTAGCCATCACTGACCTAGACTGAGGAACTGATCTTTGTATATGATCCAGTTTTCATATGGTTTACTGTATGTATATTAATTAGAAAATCCATACAGACGGTGGAGAGAATAAGTTGTTTTAACCATTGCCTCTTCCTCCTATTAGCTTGGCAGCTACAGTGTCACAAAAGGATCAAGATTCTGCAAACAAAACATCTAGCAGTAAGAAGAAACAGACCCGTTAGTGGTGACCAGTACACACTATCAATAGTGGGTAAATGTACCCTAGATGAGCAACTGATTGCTTAGATCACTTTCAGAAATGCAAGAAGAGGATGTAATGTGTGGTCAGCAAAATGTAGGTACACAGGGTGTGTCTGGTACAGACTGTAAGGGAAGTGTTAATATGGTGTGAAGATAGTAGGTGCAAAAATGATTTCTAGAGAAGTACAATTATCTACAAAATACATTTTTTCTGTAAGTTTGTTGTGCCAACCTATTAGTTGAAGTTAATGTTCCTGAAGTAACATCTATGTAGGAGCAGCCATAACCTATTCACAAACAAAGGTTTATGTGAGGGCACTTAGCCAATAAAATTGAAGCAATTCTGTTAGGGGAATTGTTTCTTTTGCCTGATAGAGCTGGAAAGGATGGTAAAAACAAGCACTGTTCTATAAATAAGTATATACTGTATATATTTTTTAGATACATACAATGTTAAATTCACAGCTGCTAAAATGATCCAGGCAACATTATGTTGGAGTACAAGTTGCTTAGTCTCTTTCAAATATATAGGAGTGCAGCAGAACATTTCCCATTTTTATGTAATGTTCTTTGCCCTTAATAAACATTAAACAGAACCACCTAATGTTGAGACAGTCACCCCAGCTTATCACTTTCCCATGTATAAAGATTTCTAATAGTTATGTAATGCTTTGATTTTAGATTCTCTTTCCCTCCTCTTAGGAGTCTTTAAATGTTTACATTCCTAACTTGCCTTCATGTATTTGCAATAAAAAGGTGTTTTGATATATTCTTTGCTTTAATCTTTACATGTTATAGCAAAATGTAACACCCCAAATAAACTATCAGTTTGGTTCCAAACTCTTACTTCAGGGCTGCTGTAAAGAAATTATAGATAAGACCACCCTGCTGTTTACTTTACACTGTTTGACAAATATGTAAAACTTAATAGGTTGGGGTTCCATATTAATGGTAACTGCCTTTCTATTTCACAAGTTTCTTTTTCAAGGTGGTATGGAATTTACAAAGGACAGTTGGTGCAAGGCTACCTCAAAGCAGCATTTTCTCTATTAAAAAAAAAAAACCTGCAAGAGTGCATTTTGTTTAACTTATTTTTCTTCCACTAAAGAAGTGGTCTTATTCCAGCTACACACTAATGGTAAAAAGCATGCTTTTTAGTATTGTCTTGAACTGACATCAGTAAGATGTTGACTTCACACCTTACCCACTTTTAATCAGTAATTTTTTGAATGCTACCTGCTCTATTCACTGCAAAAAGTGTTGATTGAGTTTGCTGTTTACCATCCAGGTGTAAGTGCTGGTTACATACCAAACACAAGTGTCTGTCAAGCAGTGTGACTTTGCATGTTACTAGTAGGAAGCTACCACAGGGCAATTACCTAGAACCCCAGTTTGGTAAGAAAGGGGTGTGTCCTGGAAGAGCCCTGGCAGCTTTCAGAGCACTAGTAACCTGAAAGAGGCACCAGCTGTACACTTAAACATTTATCCTGAGCAGTCCAGCTATATTGCTAGTAGAACTTGCATGCCTTGTAGTGACATGTGCTAAAGGATTCTCAGGCATGCTTGTGAGCAGTATACTCATTCCATCTGGAACGCAGCATGGGCATATCCTAAGTGAAAATGCTCTTTTGCACAAGCATGTTATAGACTAGACAGGCATCAGCAACAAAAAGGGAAACATTAAGTTGTGGTCTGGACTTTTTTTTAAAAAAGTGTTATAGCTAGTGTCACTGGTGGAACATTGCATTTTACAGCCAACACCTTTGCTTCTAGTGGGATGTGGTTTCATTGCATCAAATGCTTCACCTGCAAGACTACTACAGTGTTCATCCGATAAGATCTTGGCCCAGTAGTGAAGATGTGGGTCATAATGGGAGTTTAAGGAAGTTCTTACTTGGATAAACACTGCATTTTAAAATGCTTATGTGACAGTAAGGGGTTTGCTTAGAGGAGTCTGAAAGCAGTATTATGGATGCATGTCTGTTACACAAAAACTGTACATGTATGTTCAGCACCGACAAAATGATATACATTGTATATGCTACTTCTAGTTTAATGCAAAGCTAACTGGCAGAAAAAGCGCTTATACATGATTACACAAAGAATGAGTACAAGTATATTTGAGACTTGGCACACCAATCCCTCTGGGATCAGAATAGCTGTGAATGCAGCCTGCACTTTCCTTCTGTTATCAGGAGTATTTAAAAACACTTAGGGGCATATTCAATTATGCTTTTGGATTCGCAGTAATGCGCCGGAACAGCCGCAAAATGTAATACACGGTACCGCAATAACGTGGATTTTCATTCGCAGCCCATAGGGTTGCAAACGAAAATCCGCATTAATGCAGTACCGTAATACCCACAAGAACGCGCACTTTTCATGGCAACGTGCATTACCGCGAATCCAAAAGCTAATTGAATATGCCCCTTAATGTCCTTTTCAAGTTGCTTAAAAAATGCATTGAATGTGTCCCCTAAATTTAAGCCAAGTTAAATAGAAAAACCCATTCAGTGGCTTCAATTTGGACACTGGCCAAGAAAAAAAAAAAAAAAAAAAATTGTTTATGCATTTTAAAAGTCAACTTAAAAAGCACTGAGGTTTTTTCTATGTATCAGTTGTCATTAATGTTCTATTTAGCAGTTATAGAACAGCACCAATAAGATATGAAGCACTACCTGTTAACTGGCTTGCTCTGACATTGAAGATGTCATTAAGCGATCTTCATAGGTTACATGTCTTGGCTTTCATTGTATTTAATCCATTATAACAGTAAACCAGTTGCATAAGACTGAATTCAGATTGACCTTTGCAGTGTTCTTGCATTCACACCTCATGAACAAGCGTTCAGTCAACCATACAGTGCAAGACTTAAAATGAATAGCTCAAGTTCTCAGAAACCAAAGTATCCCACGGAAACTTCATTGAAATTCCCCTTAATGTCAGTTTAAATGTAGTACCAATGGCATCCTAGTGCTACAGGATGTGACATGCAGGTAGTCATGTGCTACTGGTTTTTGGTGTCAGACATACAAGTTAGATGGAAGGTGGAGGTTTCCATGAACTCTTTCCAAAGTAAGCTCTAGCCCTTTAGCAACATTAAAAAAACATTTCTAGATGAGCTTGTTTTGCTGTTAACATTTATTGTCAATAACAATGATGAATATAGTTGATAAACAAGAGGCCAACTCCTTTGTTAGTGCAGTTGGCAAACAGCTTTATAAAAGAGCATAGCTAAGACAAGATTACAAATACATAAAAATTTACAAAATTTAAAACTATAAAACTAACTTTGCTTCATAATTGTTGTTCAAATCAGTTTCTGGATACCCGATTGAGTTACAAAAACAAAGTCTTCCATCATAGTAAAATATAACTGTACATCATGTGCTTTCTTCAATATACATTAGAAAAGTCCATCTCTTTGTTATGAAAATATAGATAGTGACTCTGGAGGATCAACTGTTGATATACTGTGATACCTGTGAGGGGGGAAAAGAGGGGGAAAAAGTTGAACTGCTAACCTCACATTCCAGAAGCATGGAAGGGCTCCTAAAGCCTGCCCCCACATAACAAATAGAGGGTTCTCATCTAGCATCCTTCTGTTACCCAAATTACAGCCCACTTAGTATTTGTACTCAATTCAGGAGGTGTCCCAGAAAATGAGGGTACTTTAGGTTTGGACACAGCGCTAATATGGTTAGATTGTAGTGAACAAGAGATTGTCCATAAGTTTAGAGTAGCTTTAACCATTGTTAAAAACACAAAATATAATGTTTAAAATCCAATATACCCAACTGAAGACCGTAAAAAAAAAGTAACACTTAGACCAGTGTTTGCCAACCTGTGACACTCCAGGTGTTGTGAAACTACAAGTCCCAGCATACCCTTCCAGCAATAAGCTGCTAAATATTGACAAAGCATGCTGGGACTTGGTTTCACAAACACCTGGAGTGTCACAGGTTAGCCAACACTATCCTATGACCAAAGTATGAAAGAAATAGTGTCAGAAACAGAATACCTTCTAGGATCAACTGAAATGTATTCAAATATATGTTTTTCAAAGAGTGATTTTAAATAAACCAATATATCCCCATATGAACTTGAAATATTGCATACCGTTTGCATAGGATGGATATCACCACCTATGTGTAAATATCCTCAGTAGTTCCCTATACTGCCAGAAAGAGCTGAAGTCTTGTAGTATTGTGCAGTCTAACATGCATGTTGATAGTTCTACAGGGTAGAAGATTTTGCTAGTGCTAGATATCCATTTAGATGTGTGGCTAGGTCATGTAGAAGTTACTAAGCCCATTTGATGGGGTCAGAATCTGTAGCTTGCATCATGGGATGCCCCTTATTGTACCAGGATAAGTTCCAATTCCAAGGTTCCTTGACTAGCTTACAGTATGCTTTTGCACAATGAGAGCTGTTGAAAGAATTACTCACTTTACAGTCTTGTATTTCTCACGCACAGCCTGCTGCTGGTGGGTTGCTGCAGAGATGTAGGCCTGATAAAGATCCAAAATGCAAGGTTTAAGACTTTCCAACGAGTATCCTGTGAACTCGGCCAGTGACGCAGACTGCAAGTACAGAAGCAAATTCTTAGTACATACCAAATGCATTTGTATTACATTGGCTAACTTGGACTTACAAATAAATTAGATGTTTCTAACACTAAAGCCCATAGAAATACAAATGCTTCACTTTCCTCCCAATATGCACTATGCAACAGCACACCGAAAACAAAATCGCCTTTCAATAATGTATAGCAGCACAAAGTAAGACCTGTGTGATTTTGTGCAGTGCAGCCACAATCTTTTCCTCTCCCCAAACATTTCATTATTTCCACCATTTCACTTCAGTATGAGTGGAGAGCAGTGGGCTTGTTGGATAACCACTTCAAAGTATCAATTAAAATTTGACAGAGTTTGACTCAAGGAGAAATCGCCAGATTCAGGTGGGCAGCAGCGCAAGATATTAACACTTCAATCTTAGAGAGAAATGCCACTTTGAAGAGTCAGCAAGTTCATGCAACCTTTTTGCAGGTTATGCCAAAACCTTGGAGGGGTGTTAAGCATTCTAACTAATCAAGTGTAAGGAGATACTGTGTATGGTAGCTTTTCACTGCGAGTCAATAAGCCATTAAAAAAAACAAAAAAAAAAAAAAATACCCATATTTCCTCATTGATTGTGTAGTTTGCGATGATGAATGCTGATGCAGCAATGGCAGACGGCAGATATTGGAGGAAAGGATGTGCATCAATTAAGCAGAGTTCTCCAAGATACTGCAAAGAGATTAGGTTAAACATTTCAGCAATAACTAGAAACTGCAGAAAACTAGTGCATAGATTTTTTCCAGTCAAACTACCAAGCAAATATCCTATACATATGAAAAAAAAACAAAGAAAACCCAAACAGTTATTCAGGAAGTGCGCACATGCTGAACCTCTGAGGAAAGCATGTGGGAAGGATTCTCAATCTGTTTCAAAAAGTACTCAAACAGAAATGTAGTGTTCCTTTAAAGAAAGGATGTGGCAGGAGCAAAGACTACATAATAGTTTTCAACTCAGTAACAAAAAAAAATCTCCACATAACCAATCCAAAGCATCTCATTTAGCGATTGATTGTTCCTAGTCCTCCTATAAGGGAACTTGCTTTATAAATGAGTGGTCATTGAAGCCAACCAATATGGTGGCATTTTCATTTACTCAAGAATTTGTGCAGCCATTAAGTAAAACCTGTTAAAGTGATCACAGCACAGAAATCCTCCCTTGCATTCTCAACCAAGATGCTGTAATTGTAAGACTTACCATACACAAGCTTTCCACTTTAGGGGACACTGAATGACGTCTGAAGTATTGATTGAGATATTGTAGGATAGTTGGAGCAGCAAGGTCAAACGACAAAACTTTTAGCACCAAGTGTTCCATTTTAAGAACTTGTTTCTTATTGTAAGTGTCATCTGTTATGTAAACAAATTCTGCTACTTCCGGTGGGTAGATTTCTTCAAACTTACTGAAGAGACAGACACTTGTTAGAACACAAATCTTACTACAGATGTTAAATTAGGCGTTTAATAGAAAATACTTACGAAGCCAAGAGCATAGCAGCAGTGCCAACCAACTGAAGCTTTCCTCTCAGTACAGACATTGAGGACAGAAATCTGTCAATGTAGTTTACAGCCAAATATAGAGTCTCATTTTGCAGTTTGTACTCTTCACCAACCTCAACTAGCCAGTCAACAAGGATTGCACGCATGTTACTTGTTATGTCAGGCTGTTTCTGCATGTAGCCAGCCTTTGGTTTGCACTTTATCTGTAGGGAGGAAAACAGATTAGTCCCGTTCAAAGCTTAGAAAGATTGTCACTCAAGGAACTCTAGGCATCATGCAAGACAGTAATTTACTCATTTAAAGCTTGTTTACATATACATCTTTATGCATTATATGCTAGCAAGTCACTTTAAGACTTTTGTAGTCAGACATGATTTCTCCCTTAGACAATTACTATGGCTATTCACAAAATAGGCACATATTTAACATGCTTGGAACACTGTATGCAGTAACGGGGCAAATATTGTGATGTGTCCACTATGCAATTGTATAGAACATTAACATTCACTTCCTCCAGAGAAGTACTCTGTACATTCCAGAATCCCAATGACATTTTAGACAGTTTGACGAGCAGATGAAAGCTGAAACATTACCTCCATTTCTCTGAGGTAAGTGTGAATCTCATCTGCATAGTCAAGAACTTCATTACTTCTGACTGTCTTTTCTTCTTCATCCACAATTGACATATCCATTGGAGAATCTGAAATATAGAAGTTAGCATGGTCAGTGCATAGGGGATATAACATGAACCACACATGACTGAATGGAGCTTTAATATGCTTGTGAAATTCCTCAAGAGGTTCGCTCTATTACTTTCTAGCAGTCCCTATCATGTATATGGATTTAGAAAGGTCATGCAGGTTTAGTCTTGCTGTTAAATAAATCTTTAAAGGTAGACATTAAGTGTCCTGTTACCTTTATTAATGCCAGTATCTTCTAGGTTGAAGGTTCTTCTGAAAGTTTGTCACTCCCATGTAGTTATGTGCACTAGTTAACCTAAATTATGGCGTTGTATACTTCAAAGAGGTATTGTCATAGATCTACTTTAAGCACATTTATTTTATTAGGCCCTTTCTGTACTCATCTGTCGTTCAGATGACAGCTTCTCTATTGCTCTGGAAAACAAAGCTGCTCAGTATAAGTTTGCAATACAGAGTTTCTCAATAACCCACAGCAATGAATACAAGCATGTCTGCTATTAGAGTCACAGCTGAAGTATAAATGATAACATAGAAAATAAAGTTCAACAAGTTTTAGTAAGGCATGTGCAAAGTAAAATAATCTGAAAGTCTTCCAAGTTGCTGTGGTTCTGTCCAACTTTTTTTAAATCCTATTTGTCTCAATATGAATCTCTAATGAGATGGACAAGATTTACTATTTAGCACAAACATAGCTTGAAAGTCCTTAGTAGTGAACACTGGAAGGCCAAGTGAGTGAGACTAAATGTAACACCCCTTTAATACACAGAATACAAATCATGTACTTTACGTCTCATTATTGGCTTACCAAAGCTTGCACTAACTGGCACTTCTATAGGTGCTAATGGCTGTCTTTGTCCAAGAGAAATGACCACTGCATTAAGTTGTTTAAGGTGCTCATCAAATGCAGGCTTTTTTTGAACCTGCTGCCTCCTATGGCTTGCACAGTCTGGTTCATCAACATGAATTGTAAAAGCAGACTGTTTGCCAACAACTTTTCCAGTTTGGATATGGCCATAATTTTCCTCATTGATGCCCAATGGATTTTGTGCAGAAAGAACCTAAAGACAAAAGAGGCCAAGTTATGCATTTGCTATAACAAGTCAGTCCAACTTCCCAGCCACTATGTAAAAGCATACCTTAGAACATTCATTTTTGCAAACCATATGCTTGCAAGCAGGGCCTTCTTACCTCTATTACCCAATATTGTTTTATTACTGTGTTTATACCAAATTGTAAAGAGCTACAGAATCTGCTAAATGTAAGTGTTGATTATCCTTTTTCAGTCCACAAAGCTTTGGCTCAATAGAACCAACAGCTAACAATTAAAAGTTAAGATAGCAATCTTAAATCATTTGATATATGGTAGAATGTACTCTGCTGTAAATATGGCTATTAGAAGCAGTTGATGACCTGCGGCCATATAAAGCTGATACTGTAGACCACCATCTAGCAGACACTGAAGTCACAGAATTGCATATTTATACATACAAGTTTTATATTTTTGATTCATAAAGGCTAATGGTCTACTGCTTTAAAAGGTTTTTAAATCTACATGACAGCTCCATTGCTTGGCCTAGTGTCAACATTAACTGCACATTTCCATAACTCCAGTACACAAAAATAAAACCCAAAATAAAAGTGAAACATTCAAAAGCAGGAAAAAAAAAACCCACCAAGAGAAGCTTACAATTATACAGACTCAGTTTGGGATGTTACATAGGGAATAGGGGGGGTAACAAGTTGAGAGCTCTACCAGTCAGTAAGGAGTCCTCTAATGAAACCGCTTTGTGTTAATCTTCCAGACTCCTGGATCTAGACAGACGCTGACCTGCAGGTCACATCTCATTTACATTTCTAATGAAATGGCGGAATAGGAACAAACCGGAGGCTGATACAGATATCTATATAGCTCCATATATAACATGTACTGTACATTGCAGGGTGACATGGGGAAAGTATCCCTAGGGTGGATTACAGGGGTGACTGGTGGTGCAGGATACACCGTATATTGGGGTGGATTTGGCGGGACAGATGTATAGGTTAGGGCGCACCCTCTAGCACACCGTACAGACATTACCCCATCACCGAGGGGTGCTGCACATGTACCAGTGCCCCCAGCAGCAGTAAGACACATGTAATAACACTGTACAATCAGAGCTGAAATATAAAATATAATAACCATTAATACACCGGTGCTCTGCCCTAACCTTACCGGGGGCTGCTGTTTGCCTCCTCTGGCGTGTGCTCGGGGCCTCCGATTCTCATTTAGTAACCCCAGCACGGTGCGGCCTCCATGCTGGGCAGGCTGCCCGGCTACGTGCTTCCTCGGCTGCACGTTCTCCTGGTTCTCATCCCGGAGCACAGACTGCGACATCGTGGACACGGGCGAACGAGGCGGAAAGGAACCCGGTGAAGGACTCGGGTGTAGGGGAGAGTGCTTGCACGCACGACCCCACTGCAGGGAGAGATATGGGTAGCCCGGTGAGCGGTGCACTGTCCTCCTGCCCAAAGCAGCCCACGCTCACCGGTGCACAACCGTATACAGCTCCGCTCCCGGCCTGTGCCCGCCGCTTTCTCTCTGTCCTGCCGTCACTGCGCGCTGCAGCTGCCACAGCTTTCCCAGTTCAAGTAGCCCGCGACTATTGAAATCAACCAATAAAAACGTAGCGCGGGCAGACGTCACAAAGGCTACGGCGGCTTGCTAGGAAAAAAAATTGACCGAAGAGGCGGAGACCAGCTGTGCGTGACGTCATCGACGCTCTATAGTAGTGACCGTAGTACCACCACTGCCGATACGTGTGCGTGGTGTATTCCATCAACTGTAAGCACTTGGGTGCCAAACTACTATTGTACAGGTGCATATGGTGTAGGACACAAGACATTACACCGTCTCACGCGATGACGTGACCACCAGTGATTGTGAGACACCTAAATTATATTTTAAATGTAAAATGATAGGTACTAATTTTAGGATAAGTGGATATATAGGGCCTGAGTTAATAGGGAGATCAAAGCATAAAAAGGAGTAACATTTGCACCTGGGTAAAACCATGTTACATTGAAGGGGGAGGTAAATTTAAAATTTGGGGACAGATTCATAGCTGGGGTAGGACATGTCCTAGATCAACTTTAAATTTCAGTGTAATAATGCTAGCAAGTATTTGTGTGCTAGATGAGAAAACAGCCAGTATTTAACTTATGTGCAAAATAATAAACTAATTTGTTTCATTGTAACATGGTTTGTCCCAGAGAACATTTACTCCTTTTTTGCCTTAATGACTCGGGCCCATTACGTATAAAGCATTAGCAGTATTAAAAACATTGATACAAGTCACTTACTAGAGATGAGAGACGGACTTTTACATTAACAAGAAAGTAGTGAGCAACTTTTGAATAGTGAGGATGATTATTTATATTTTAATATAAGGTAATGAAAACACATTTTAAGAAAAATAGGTGTCTGTTTAGAAAGTGATGAGGAGCCAAAATGCCGGTGTAAACACTGGCAAAAGGCTTTTTCACTTTTTACTGTATATAGTAAAGGGTTAATGCTTTCTCCGGCCTTAAACCCATTTACGGAGCTTAGCACTGTCCCCATAGACCTGTAGGTAATCTATTTTGCAGCAAAGTAACGCCATCTCAAGTTTGGTTGCCAACTCTGAAATGAAAAACAAGCAACCGCTAAGTGAAAAAGAAGCCCAAACCAATCCTAAAAAGCCCAACTTACAGGGGACAGGGATGTCATTGTAGTGAAAACTACACAGTTTATTGTTCATTATTAAATAAATATAAAGATTTCTACAATCTGTCTTCAATGTCACTATAATGATATTTTGCAACAAACATTGGCTTTTAAAGTTTACTAGAATCTTCATAAATATTCATGGTCATTTTTTTGTAAGATAAAGATTATTAAAGCAGTGTAACGGCTTTATCTGCAAGGTAGTAAACAGAAGCCCAGAAAAAAATATAAATGTCTACGAGAAAGAAAAGTTGTTATTACCGGGGGAAACAACTTGTGCTTTGTGGGTAAGGCTTTTGGCTTGTTCCCCCAAGAGAACAATGGATAAAATATAAAGAAAATAGTATACCCTCTTTCATACAGCATCTGGTACAGTAAAACATTTACCACTTGTGTTCTCACTGCTATTAAAATGCATTGATTGAAAGAGTTAATAATTCCAATACTTTATTCATTCTGCTAAGAATGGTGACCAGTCAGGAACAAATACAACATATATACGTGAATATAATTGGACTAATACTCTGTTTCCTTGCAGGCAGAGGACATGCAGTTTCACCTTAGGCAATGAATGTGTTAATATATTAACCCTTAAATGACTTCACATCATAAATCCTGGAATGGTCCCGGTTGTGCCAGGCTCGGGGATACTAATACTTTTATTCTACATACAGACAGAGCACATATAAATATAATATAGAGTATATATAGAGAATATTCGGTACAAGATACATACTACAGACAGATGTTAACAATAAACACATATACAACAGGCGCGCACCTTATTCACATATATTGAGGTGATGAATTCCTTATAAGTTCTCTCTCAAACCCCTTTCTCAAACGGGATCGCAATAGATCTCCTTGCTCATATGGTCTGATGGCAAGACTCATAAAATAAAGAAAAAACAAACAAAAAGGAGAAAATAGTGTAATATGTTCACAACACTTATGATAGATAATCCAAATAGTTCCCAGAAAGGCGTAATCTTTCACCCTGTGATGAATAAACGAAATCACACCAATAATACTTGTGATGTATTCACATATCCCCCAAAGGATGTATGCTTACGAGCTCCTCAGTGTAATCAAGCCTTTCTAAATATCCTCCACAGATTTCTCCTCCACATCAATTCACAGAGGTGTTCCTCAGTATATATAGCAAAACAAAAAAAAAATCGACAAACTCTGGTGCATTACCAAAATAACACCAAATTTATTTAAAAACATCTATCTCATACCAGAGACATCATATGATAATAAAACATTAAAACCAATTCTCTCTGAAGTAATGGTAATATAGAAACTCATACCAGATTTCTTCAGGATGATCACATATAGAAAGTGTCTAAAGATGTAATCCCATCCACAGGATCAAGAGGTCCCGCTCACACCTAACAGTGATCATCCTGGAGAAATCTGGTATGAGTTTCTATATTACCATTGCTTTCTGGGAACTATTTGGATTATCTATCATAAGTGTTGTGAACATATTACACTATTTTCTCCTTTTTGTTTGTTTTTTTCTTTATTTTATGAGTCTTGCCATCAGACCATATGAGCAAGGAGATCTATTGCGATCCCGTTTGAGAAAGGGGTTTGAGAGAGAACTTATAAGGAATTCATCACCTCAATATATGTGAATAAGGTGCGCGCCTGTTGTATATGTGTTTATTGTCTATATCATTATGTTTTTGTATGGAGAGAAGTGGATGCTCCATCACATGTACTAGGCTGCACACTTAGTGAAGCGCCATATCGATCAATTACCTAAACTTGTATACAGACAGATGTACTGACACAAGTGACTCCTTTCTCCATTTTATATACTCCTGGTTAATGGGGCCCTCAGCTATACCCACCCCGTGCATTCCTGCACAGGTTCCCCATTAAAACACCGGGTGACCCGGATTTCACCCATCTTGAGTCCCCGGGCTTCTCTTACCTCTTCCTGGTTCCTCCATTCCGTTCAGTCCTGTTGCCGTGGTAACGCACTGAAGGCGGGTTCACCTAGAGTAGTACGCATAGTGCAGGCAGCTATAAACTTGAGCTGAGTGCTCCTACTAACACATACCTATCAACAGCTGAGGTCACGCTCACTTAAGAAGAGACCAGCAGTGTCTAACACTGAAAACGTTCTTGTACACAACAAGGCAATAAAGCTTTTTTTTTTTAAAAAAAGTGTTTTGATAGCGTTGAACCCGAACTAGACAGACGTCTTTTCAAAGCCCAAAAACCTGCGACCTGCCACCAGCGGAATAAACCCCGCAACTTAAAAAATGAAACAAGCCCGATTTTGCTTGTTATAAGCGGAATTGGCAACTATGATCTCAAGTCTCTCCGGCTGCGCTGGATCCCTCTCCTGTGAAAGTGCTAATCACATAGCACTTCTTCCATTCACAAGTGATGATTAATAAAAAAAATCCTGCTATTCGGCAGCAGCAAATAACAAAACATCATCACAGAGGGGGAGCCCCGGAATGATAAATTACAGTCGTGTTTCATTATACATTGCTGCGATTTGCAGTGATGCATATTGATTGTAACCGCATGTTATTAATTAATAGATCCCATAGTCTGCAAGCAGAGACATGCAGTATCTCGCATTTTATCACCACATGTAAAGACACACTGGCTTTAGTAGTTGCCAATGTTGGATTTAAATGTTTTCATTTTGGATGCTGTTACTAGTGGAATGAAACACCACCACAGCTCATTTGTATAAAAAAAATTTAATTCTACCAATAATAATAATAATAATAATAATAAAAACATACTCACCAACACCAGTAAACGTACAAATAATTGTAATATAAAAAAGAAAATGTAAAACTATTGAATTGAAAATCACAGATTGGAAATTAAGGGACAAACTACCTCCCCTCCACTTCTGAGGCCCTGGGCCCAAGTCTGTGTGGTCTCTCTGTAACACTGGGCCTGATAGTTGGTACTATAGTTACAAGGTTTCTCCTCCGTCTTCTGAACAGTAGGGAAAAAAATTGGATATTTGAACCAATGTTCAGATTGAGGGACATTTCACTTTTGAGGGAGCATTTACCATAGCAACTTGCTCAATTACTGCTCATTATTATTATTATAAAGCACTGTACATGGGGGGGATCATGATACAAATACATTATTTGCAATAATATGAAACAGAAGATAAATGACCTTGATGATCCAAATGAGCTTTCAATGTAAGAGGTGTGGGGGATACCGAAGATAGTGTAATGAGAATTACAGCTGTTACTGGGGAAAGCGCATGTGGCTACTGTAAGGCCGAACTGCTCATATGCTGTTTGTAAAAAGAACCATCCAGATATCGGCTGCACATCAAGTGCAAAAAAATGCGTTCACTGCTGTGAATAGTGTGAATAAGACATTATTAATATTGTGAGTGTTTTTAAAGACAGAGGGCCTGATTCATTAAGGAACATAAATTCCGATATGTGCCATTTTTTTGTGTATGATTGCTCTGTGCATGTTGAGAAATGGACTATACATCAGTGAATACAAGTCCATCCAATTCATCTTCAAACGCAAAGGACACTTCCTACAGCCTACTATTTTAAAGGGCGGAACGGCGAAGGGAAAAGGCGTATGTATGGAGGCAATGTACAGTAAGGGTGTTGCCAAGGTTGAGTGCACGCACATCTGTCCAATTCAAGCTCTGGGTATCTCTGAGGTACGTGATTTTCAGCCGAATCACTTGCACCAACTACAGGGCAGGGCCGGACTGGCCATCTGGCACTTCTGGCAAATGCCAGAAGGGCCGATGGTCAGATGGGCCGGTTACTAGCTGGCCGGCCCCATCGCTCAGCACACAGACTGTCATGCCAGAATTCGGCATGATAGTCTGTGTGCTGAGCGGTGGGGTCGGCACTACACTTACTTCCTGGTGTGGCCGCGCCTCCCCATCTCCCCTCTCTTCTATGAATGGCTCTGGAGATGTCACATGGGACGAGCTCCATGTGTTAGGAGAGACTACACAGCGCGCCGCGGAGGGCACAACGTAAGAGGGGGGGCGGTTAGTTTGTGTGACGGGATCTATATGTGTGACAGGGGATCTATATAAGTGATAGGGGAGCTATTTGTGTGACAGGGGATCTATATGTGTGACAGGGGATCTATATAAGTGACAGGGGAGCTATTTGTGTGACAGGGGATCTATATGTGTGACAGGGGAGCTATATGTGTGACAGGCAGAGCTGGATTAAGGCTTCGGGGGGCCCGGGGCACTTAAGACAGGGGGGCCCCTAAAATCTAAAATTAAGGGCATAGTGACACATCCTGCATTACATCACCTACAGCCTACAGTATGACACTTACAGCTCTCCCAGAGGGCTCGCTTAGGTTGTCTGCATAAGATAAATCATTGCTTCCACAAACTAAAATACTGTACATTAAAACAATCATCAAAACACCACATTAAAATGGATATTGACACCACACATTAAAACTAGCAATGATATCACACATTAAAAATACCATTGATAACGTACACTAAAACTAGCAATGATACCGCACGCTAAAACTAGCAATGATACCGCAAATTAAAATACCATTGATAATGCATCATTGGGCATGGCCAGGCCACTCTCCTACAGACAAAAAACCTGCATTGTTGTGTACACCATTGAACAGTCACCAAAAATTGGGATTGTCCCACTAGAATAACAATATTTCACAGACTTTGCTGTGCTGCTCTCTCCTACCTGTTCTTCTCACTTTCTCCACCTGTGCTGCAGGTTTCTTTAGTTGCTGCTTGTCTGGATCCTGGAATGTTAGGGGCCCTATTTGAAAAAAAAAATGGGTACATTTAGAAAATTACAGCCTCCCCCAGCATTATTATTATTAATTTTTAGTTATAGGGCGCCACTAGGTATCCGTAGCGCCGTACAGGGACAGACAGAAACACGATACAGGGTGAGACAGCACAGTACAGTTAACAGAAATCACAGTAACTCTGAAGCTCAATGAACAGCTAGATTAGAGGTGATTAAATCAGTACCACCCATGATTAATGATTAGGCCTTCCTCCAGCCCCAACATTAAAATAATAGTATTCACATTTAATAAATAAACCTATTTTCCTCCCTACAAACAGCCCCAGCAATAAATTAATAGTATTTACATTTCAGAAATATACCTATTTCTCGCAACCGTCACTACCATTAAATAATTCATAGGCACATTTAATAAAGGGACCTCATTCTTCCCAAACTCACCCCCACATTCAGTAGCGCCCAAACCACCCCATCTTAAATTAATTGTCCCCACTATTGTGCCTCTCTCCCCCCCCTTTTTCCTCATGATGTTTTTCTCCCCCTTTTTTCCTTACTGTGCCTCTCTTCTCGCCCTTTTTTCCTTACTGTGCCTCTCTTCTCCCCCTTTTTTCTCCATACTGTGCCTCTCTTCTCGCCCATTTTTCCTTACTGTGCCTCTCTTCTCTCCCTTTTTTTTCCTTACTGTGCCTCTCTTCTCCCCCTTTTTTCCTTACTGTGCCTCTCTTCTCCCCCTTTTTTCCTTACTGTGCCTCTCTTCTCCCCCTTTTTTCCTTACTGTGCCTCTCTTCTCCCCCTTTTTTCCTTACTGTGCCTCTCTTCTCCCCCTTTTTTCCTTACTGTGCCTCTCTTCTCCCCCTTTTTTCCTTACTGTGCCTCTCTTCTCTCCCTTTTTTTTTCCTTACTGTGCCTCTCTTCTCCCCCTTTTTTCCTTACTGTGCCTCTCTTCTCCCCCTTTTTTCCTTACTGTGCCTCTCTTCTCCCCCTTTTTTCCTTACTGTGCCTCTCTTCTCCCCCTTGTTCCTCCATACTGTGCCTCTCTTCTCTCCCTTTTTTCCTTACTGTGCCTCTCTTCTCCCCCTTGTTCCTCCATACTGTGCCTCTCTTCTCCCCCTTGTTCCTCCATACTGTGCCTCTCTTCTCCCCCTTTTTTCCTTACTGTGCCTCTCTTCTCTCCCTTTTTTTTCCTTACTGTGCCTCTCTTCTCCCCCTTTTTTCCTTACTGTGCCTCTCTTCTCCCCCTTTTTTCCTTACTGTGCCTCTCTTCTCCCCCTTGTTCCTCCATACTGTGCCTCTCTTCTCTCCCTTTTTTTCCTTACTGTGCCTTTCTTCTTCCCCTTTTTTTTATTACTTACCTTTCTTTTAGCTTCTTTCTTCTCTTCTGTCTTCTTCTTTCTTTCCTGGTCCTCTCCGCGCTGCTCCTCACTGAATGACAGGCGTGCCTTGATGACGTCACGCCTGTCATTCAGTGTTAACAGTGCAGGGAGGAGGGACGCCAGCGCCGCGGTAAGGTGAGTATATCTTTTTTTTTTTTTTTTCTTTCTTTTACTATTCTGCTCCCCCCACCAACGAAGGGAGCCCCGGACACGCCAGCCCGCACCCCCCCCCCCCCCCGCCGCCGCCGCCGCCATCGAAAAAAAAAAAAGAGTATACAAAAAAAAATCAGAGGTTAGGAGCGCGGCGGCGGGGGGCCCTCGGAGAGAGGGGGGCCCGGGGCACGTGCCCCCTGTGCCCCCCCCCTTAATCCGGCTATGGTGACAGGGGATCTATATGTGTAACAGGGGATCTATATAAGTGACAGGGGAGCTATATGTGTGACAGGGGATCTATATGTGTGACAGGAGAGCTATTTGTGTGACACAGTGGAGCTATTTGTGTGACATATAGTATGTGTGTGTGTGACAGGGTATGATTATAGTGTGTATGTGTGTAACAATATAACTATAGTATGTGTGTGTGGGCCGGCGTATGACCATAATGTGTGTGTGTGTGTGAGGGCCGGTGTATGACAATAATGTGTGTATGGGTAGCTCTTAATATAATATGGGAGGTAGGCTGTTAATCTAATAGGGAATTGCAGGTGGGGCCTAATTATTGGGTGCTATTCAATTTGTGGGGTGATGGTGGGGGCAATTTAATAGTGGGGCCTATCAATTTCAGATGGGGTGATTGCATTTTTTATTTAATGCTGGGGTGCTTTGGAGAGAGGGAAATAGTTTTATTTATTAAATGGGAATACTGTTTAATGTCAGGGCTAGTTGGAGGGAAATAGATGTATTTATCAAATGTGAATACTAGTATTTTAATGTTGTGGCTGCAGTGAGGCCTAATTTTAAAACATGGATGCTATATTGATTTAACACCAGGGCTAAATTTCAACTGCTCATTTTTTTCTCCAAATAGGGCATCCAGCATTCCAGGATCCAGACAAGCAGCAACTGATCTAAAGACACCAGCAGCCACAAGTGGTGACCATGACAAGACAGGTAGGAGAGACCAGGACAGTCTGCCAACTGTTCTGAATTTGGTGGGTGACTGTCCCACTTAGTCAGGATTTGGTCTGACTACAAGAACAGTTGGGAGATATGTCCTGCTTCACACTGTACTGCTTGTTAAGGCAGAACTGCGTGCATCTAACAGTAGTGCACACAGTATTGCCTTTGTATTTGTCAAAAATTTGTCTAATAGCCAAATTACATCATAGGAGCCCCCCTGACTTAAGTGCCCGGGCCCCCCGAGCCTTAATCCAGTTGGTCAGCAGGAGGATCTGTGCTCCGTCCCGGACAGGGCACAGCCTGCAGAGCAAGCCGAGGAGCTCTAAGTCTCACGGGATTTATTAATCTCATGAGACTAAGAGCTTCCCTGCTCACTCTACAGGAATGTCAGCAGCATCAGAAGCATAGATAAGTACAGTGGGCTGGGGGTGTCATAATGTATCTGGGGGGGTGGCGTAATGTGGATGGGGAGGGTCTGATAAATGTAATGTTTTATTATAATGTATGTATCAACGCACCATTTTGACCATGCCCCCAACATAATGTAGCTACGTTCTTGGCGGCACCGCCACTGCACTGCGGCACACTTTTTTTTTCCCTGCTAATCAACAGAGGTGGGCCTGCGTGCTTTAAATGCCAGGGCTGATTTTTAGTCCCAGTCCGGCCCTGCTACAGGGCCAGTGTAAGTGCTGAGTATTAGTAATGACGGTCACATATGCATGCTAGAACATGTGTTTGCACTCAAGGGCAACTGTAAAAATGCATTTTATGTACAGCAGACATTAGTTACATCCTGATAAATGTATTTCATGTAAAAAAGAAATAAAAAAACAACTACTTTTTTTAAAATGTTTTTTCATTAATAATTATGGGTCTGATTCATTAAGGAAAGTTAAGTAAAAAAAATTGAGTAAGTAGTCTCCTGGACAAAACCATGTTACAATGCAATGGGTGCAAATTAGTTTTCTATTTTGCACATTAGTTAAATACTGTCTGTTCTTCAAGTAGCACACAAATATCAACTTTAAATTTCACTGTACAAATAAGGTATCAAGTATTTGTGTGCTACATGAAAAAGCAGACAGTATTTAACAACAAAATCCTTATGTGCAAAATAGAAAACTAATTTGCACCCCTTGCATTGTAACATGGTTTTGTCCATGAGACTACTTACTCAATTTTTTTTACTTAACTTTCCTTAATGAATCAGGCCCTATATTATTAACAGGTGTTAATGTATTTAATATTTATTTATTTTTTCTGTGTGTTTTCATGATTCTACATACATATGCATTGTACGTATCCTGCAATGTGTAGTGTCTGTCTGAATGTGGCATATAAGCAGAGCATACTGACTCCTTGAAGTTCTTGTTGAATACTGGCGTACGTGCTTGCATTTTCCATCCGTTTAAGAAATGCAAATTGCGTTCACTTTAATAAATAAAGCCAGAATGCCTGTGTGCCTTTTCTGTAACCCTCCTGCTGTTAATTTGCAGTAAAAATGCCCAACAGATTGGTAACTGTCCAGTCTCTAAAAACAAATTAAGGGGTTGCTCACTGACAACTTGTAGCTGTGAAAGGGTATCACTCTTTGGTATTGAAGAGCTACAAATATTTTAGTTGTAGAGTTTATATGCCAGATTTAACAGTCAATGTAACCAGTGTTGGATTTTTCCCCATTGTTTTCTTGAGTTATTTTTTTTTTTAACTATGGAGTCTATGGAGTATACTTACTAAACTGCTGGTTTGAAAAAATGGAGATGTTGCCTATGGCAACCAATCAGATTCTAGTTATCATTTGTTTAGTACATTACAAAATGTCAGCTAGAATCTGATTGGTTGCTATAGGCAACATCTCCACTTTTTCAAACCCGCACTTTACTAAATATACCCATATGTATTTAGGCAAATAATTGTCCATTTCCAGTCTTTCGTCCATATCTCCCTTCTCTTCACTTTGTTTGGACATCTGCCATGGTTCGTGCCTGGATGTGGAGTCAGGGGTGAGCAAAGATACACACACAATGAGATTAATCAGTACCATGTGGCATGTTTTACCACTCTGTCTCTCTTCTCGGTGCAACAAAATCCTTTGTTACCTCTGACGTGGCAGAGGTCAGTTCTGCTCTCATTTTCAGCAGGGCTGCGTTATATGTAATATCTAAATATTATATACAGTGTCGACATTAATACATGGTGCCCCATATTTTCATAACAGGCACAGGTTTTAAGGATCTAATAGCATCAGACTGGGAACATTGGGGTAACAAAGGTGTTGCTCCAGATAGTGCCATTTTTTTTCATGCCCCCATCCCAATAGAGACTCCAGCTCTGTACTGACCAGGCTGGTGTTGGTTCTCACTATGACAGGGTGACCCTGTGTTGTTGTCTTTTCTGTTATTGTGGGATCGCCCCAGTCTGTCTAGTCTGGTGCTAAATTTCCCTTCAACACACTCGACCCCCTATTTTAGTGGGTACCAGCCTAGGTTTCATAGCACTGCTCATTTATTTTAGGAAGGGGGGTTATTTATTTTGAGCTTTTCTAATTTTTTTTTTCAATAGCTCATTCATTTTAATGGGGTTTCTACACACTGATAACTCAATTGAAACAAATATTCCCAAACTTATGCGAACATGTCCAGCCCATATCAACCATGGGTATAACGCAGGTGAACCACATAGCAAATGCAGAGTATTTATATTTGTTTTCACATTTACACTTGCGTTTTTTTATGCAGACACCAGTTGGTAACCAGCCTAAGAGATGCCAAAGTCAAGCTAGCATCCTGAATACCCAGCTTAATTATAATGTCATGTTAACATAAAAAAAAAATAAGCAAATACCTTTAGAAGACTATGAAACATACAATGGATATATATGACACTTACTGAAACCTGTCCTCTCTGAATTTAGGTGCCAAGGAGAGTGTCATTTTTCCATGCCTTCAATCTGTCCCTGTGTGCCCTGTGTTGTTCTAAGGGAAGGTTTGTAACACTCACAAGAAAAGATACAAGCAAGTGTATAAGCATTATTTGTATGAATGTATAAACTACAATATTTTTTGTTGATTCAAGAGATCAAAAAATAATTGTGGGCTAAAACAGAGGTTGGCAATCTGTAAATCTCTGGCTGTCCAAGAACTACAAGTCTCAGCATGCCCTATTAGCCAGTGGCTTTCATACCCAGACAGTTAACACTTTCCTTGCTAAGAGACAAATAAGAAGCTACCAGCCTGGCATTTTTAAATAATGGAACATGTCATACAGGACTAAGGAGTCCACCATTGACAATTTGTCATCTATCTTCCATCCTACAAGTCCCAGTATTCTCATTTGCAACAAGACCTACATAAAGAATAGACAGTAGCAGCTGCTCTTTACACCTAGGCAGTGATGGCAAATGGATCAATATAAACAATACAACCACAAAGAATTGACTCTGCCATGCCAATAAAAGTTGGTCAATTATGTCACTGATAATTGACATGTAGGTGATAACTGTAACCCTTCACCCATAGGACCACAGTTTAGACCTTTTTCATGTATTATAAGAAGCATACTTTGTTACATCTCATTAATGTCAGTGATGCTGAATTAAATTATTCAAAGTGATACAAATTGCAAATGGTGGTTATCATATTTTCCTCCTAATGTGTAGTCCAGTAGTTTATCATTTCCTGCTATTTTATCTATTATGTACTCATTTATTCATGTCTAATCTACCATACTATTGGTTTTGTAATGTTCTGGCACAACAACCGGCAACTGTGCCTTGAAAGCACACAATATCTATTCCACAGTTAATCAGTACCAGAATTACTTGCATATAGTGTTGATGTTTTCTATTGTAAAATGATGCCTACAGTGAGTTTTGTAGTTTGAAACTTTACTAGATGTAGACCTTTACTCAGTGAATAAAAATAATAATAAAACTGTTCATTTTTTTTTATAAAACAAAAAAACAACTTTGAAATTGTCTTCTTGGGAGCCTTAGGGCCTGGTTTAGAGTTGGCTGTATGGCATTTATACTATTGCATATTATTGCGCCAGAACTTTACACGTTAGAATGTGTAACATTTGTCACACTGCATGTGTACACAACCTGTGACCTTATTTTGAATTGAGGATGTCTTATACTTGTATCCACTTCCTCTCGGAGAGGTGGTTCAGGGGCGTTCACACGTAAGTTCAGTACAGTAGATGCATGGAGATGCAAGTCAACCATACCTATTAGACATGCGTCCAATGTTGACTTATACATTTAAGATATGCCTTTTAGGAAGTGTATCTTTGCGCATCCCATAGGCCTGGTGCAAGGTTCCAAGTTGATGATGATGATGGCCATCTTTTTGCACCAAACATATCTGAACTCTAAAACTGCATATATCTCAAGATATGTGCAAGACAAAATTTCAGCCACAGAAACGTAGGTGTGTGGATGCATATTTGCGTGTACGCAAAAGTTCCAATCTTACATTTAACCAATCCTAAAATGCAAGTTAATCTTATATACAAAAGGGATCTGGTAACAGTGTCAACGTGAGTAGAACTTTATGATATATGTTGTAAGCAAAGACAATTATACATTCATTAGACATATATGGCTTAAATTAGGGCTGTACATTTATTGATTAAAGTCAGTGATGTCAAACTGACAATGATTAGTGAGCAGCTTCTGTTTTTTGTTTTATTTTGAGAAAATAGTTGTGTCACAATGAATGAAAGGTAAGTCACCACAGTTTGAATGGCTGCCAATTTAGTTATCATTAATCTCTATGGCAAACAGTATGACAGTACACTGCCAATTTCTGAATGCTTGATCGAGCATAAATACCACAATCATTAGGGAACTTGTCAGTGCTTACCAACATCCTGAGTGAGAGGTGTTAATCGGAGAGGAGGTGAGGCCCGATTAGGGTTGTGACAAGGTGAGAGATGTGTGAGAGAGAGATGATGATGAAGGCTTTGAAGACTTGTGGAAGTGATTTGAATTGAGTGAGAAAGGAGCATATTCTGTCAGTGTTTCGAAGGAGGAGGCGACATGACAATACAAGGGATTGGATGTAAAGCTGAGGACAGAATCAAGGATGAATAAAAGGCAACAGGAAGAGTGTGATGTTCACAGTGAATGTGATTAGAAGGGGTAGTGACACTGAGATAAGGGAAGATGATGAACTCTGTATACAGGGCTGTTCATAGGTCAAGGGAATGGAAGGAGAGCAAGTGGACTCGGCAGTTGTACTTAAGCTGCTCAAGTAGTTTTGTAAATAAAAGGGAGAAGAGAAATGGCTCTGTAATTTAAGAGAGAGGTTGGGATAGAGACATAGGAAATATGAGCACATATTTGAAGATGCAAGGAAAAGTGCCAGTGGAAAGGGACAGTTTGGAGAGGCTAGTTGCTGGCAAGCGGGGGAAGGAGCAGAGGATTTGATAAGAAATAGGGTTGAGGAAGGTAGGAAGAGAAGAGTTCAAAGACATTGCCCTCAGGAATGGGTGAGAAGGAATGGAGGATGAGTAGAGAACGAGAGGAGGAGATGATAGAGGGTGCTGGATTTCTTGAAGGATGGTGTTGATTTTGCCTTTGGAGGAGGTGTCAAAGTCATGGGCAGTGAGGAAGGGGAGTTGGGATGGGCAGAGAAGCAAGGAGAACTCAAGCTAGAGAAGTTTAGAGGCAGCAGTGTCAATAGGGTTGTCAGTAAGAATAAGATATAAGTAGGTGCATAAATGGGAAGTGAGAGAGGCTGTAGATCGGAAGTTGTCAAGAAATTAGGAGTTTTAACCTGGGGGGCGATAAATGACAGCTACATGGAGGTGAAGCGAAGAGAAGAGATGGATTACATGGACCTCAAAGTTTTGTCTCCTTTTAGTGACAAATTATTTAAAAAGGTGGATATGATTTTAGTTTCATACAGAAATGCATTGAATGCACATTCTTAAAGGCTAGTAAGTGCTGATAGTGCAATAAATGTAAGCAAATTATTATTATTGTAAAGCACCACAGTGGTCAGCAGTGCCATACAGTGGGGAAACAACATAACTAAAACAAGGACATAAAAGGTAGACAAAATAAATTCATTTCTGAAAACAAAGGGTAGGGAGGGCCCTGCTCATGAGAGAACATGCATTCTAATTGAGAGAGGATACAGCTGAAACGAGGAACGAGTGGCTTATGGCAGAAATTAGGACAGTTGAGGGGGTTCTTTAGTGTGCATAGTATAGGTGGCAGTAATAAAGAGATTTGAACACTTTGTGAAAGTCTGATGGGGCATGGTATGGAATTCCATAAGTGGGTAGAGACACAGAACAGGTCTTCTAGGCAGTGTCCCTTATGAAGTACATAGTAAACTATGCTGTGTCTCCCTTAAAAGCGAGGAGTATGTGCAAGGTATTTTAATGCTTATGTGTATGAGCTCTAAGACTGGCATCTAAATCAATACTATGTGCTGTTGAGGATCCCTGCTCTTACCACTATCAAACTTCTGTGACTTCCTGCTTGCCTCCGTTGCATTCCTTACATCCAAGCCTGGAGCAGATTTTGCTGTTCTGTACCTCTCCCACCATTACCGCAGTAATAAGTGGTTTCAGTTTTCATCATGTCCCTTCTGTATGAAAGAACTGAATAAAATATTACAATGTCTTTATGTGTCGCAAAACACACAATCCTACAAAACTGGGAACCTGCTGGTAGGTATGACCCTACTCAAATGCATCCTAAAAAAGGCTCTTCAGTTACAAAGTTGAAAACAATGTGCGTCTTTAATTATAAATCTGCTGCACCTTGGCTATATGCTTATAGAATGCAGAGTCACCCACATGGAATCGCAACACAGGCAGATAGCAACATGTGAAAAAGCTGCACATGTGAAGGATTGCAGGTGGATTCCATACATTTACTACTAGGTAAATGCAAAGAAGGACATGGTTACTCAGCCAATTTTCTGTCTCTGCGATTAAATCGCATGAGACCGCTTAAGAATTCACTGCCAGGGAAGGTTGTGATAGCAGATTCAATAGATATGTTTAAGAAAGGGTTAGACACATTTTTTGCGAAAAAGTGTATCCAGAGATACGACCATTAGTTAAAATGAAGGATAGTAGTGGATATAGAGTAAAAATAGGACTGCAATATTGGGTCTGGGGGGATTTTCACAATTGAAACACATTGGCGGTTGCTTACTCTGGATCATTTTCAAATATAAGTGCAGGATCGCAGGAGATCCAAAATAGGTTGAACTTGATGGACTGGTGTCTTTTTTCAACCTCATCAACCATGTTACTATGTTACAAGGGAATTTTATGTAATATTATTTATTTAATCTCATGACAATAATCTCCCAAAGGTTACAAAATCCTTCCTTTGTCACAAATTTTTTTGAAAATTGTTACACTGCTACAGCTTCCTATATAAAGTGACATAATCCCACTTACATATATTTTTGTTCATTTGATACCATCTACATGTCCTTTACTATATTGATGAACCCCAAACAAGGAATATATGCGTCTGTCTATGTGTAATCCTATTTTCAAGATTGCTGTTGTGAGCAAAGTGGTTTACAAAAAGGATGCAAAAATAAGGCAGGTCTCTTGGGAAAATATTGCAAAAAAGCTGTTATCGGGTATCATTATTCTAGATTTTTCAAATGAAAGGCAGGAAAGTGGGAAACTAAATACAATGGTTTATCTCTGCATGGTGCATTTGTACTGGCAGTACTTTTGATGTTGCACAATAAGCAAAAATAATTGGGGGGCAGAGATCATCTTTAACATAGCAATAAAAAGGTTGAACCAGCTGGAGCTAATTAGTACATCATCCATTGTGTATGACTGTAGCCAATCAGAAACTATCCAGTCAGTAAGGCGATTTACATCAGGTTTATTATCATGTGTTAATGCTTTTCATTGTAATGCTTTTCATTGTAATTGACCCAGGAAAAATTCACACCTCTAAAAACACAGTATCAACACGCAGCAAAAAAAAACAAATCTGTGAAAATCGAGTTGATGTTCATCCCACTTTCAAATTCCAGGTCTGTCCTGTAATTTTAGAAATGTATTGTATGTTGGGATGTTATTTGTCTAATTAACACATCAGGACTTTATCCCTTAGCAATGTTCTGAGGAATTCTCATTTAATGCAAAGTCACTGGAACGGAGCAACATCCCTTAAGCATAAAAGTTGCCAGCTGTAGATAAAAATATTTGTCAAATTTTTGTAAGAATAAAACTAATAAATATTAGTAAAATGCACACTACTGTTATTACTAAATAACATATAGCATTCTCTTGTGCTGAATAGGTTTATATGAATGACCACTCTGTCTTCTATATCAGGGCTGTCCAGTTGGTGGCCCACAAGCCACCCGACAATCTTCATAGACAGTAGAGTCTTTTATATATATATATATATATATATATATATATATATACATATATGGAACCTACTTAATGTAAATATGTGGGAAGCAATGTTTTAGATTCTACTACGCTCACTTTTTGATACATTTTACCATTACATGAATGTGGCAGTAAAAGTAATCATTTTAATCAAATTGTTAGTAAAACTATTGGCAACCCTTGAAAGGAACCTTAAGCACAAACCTTTAACTAGCCTTCCTCCTATGTATATAGCCCCCTTATATATTGCCTCCTTAGATATAAGTGGATTGCAGACCGTTCATTAACCTATTGTGACATATAGATAGACTTTGCACCAAGAGCCCCATGTTGCAGCTCTCTGCTTCAGGAAAGTTGCCTTGAAGTAAAGTCTCTATATGACAGTTCATGATGACACAACAGCAACTGCAAAAAGGCTCCTGTAATGGCATGGCCAACAGGTGTCTGGCTAGCAGCTGTATGACAAATGGCCAGTATTTGAACTTAGGAGCACTCCATGGGTGGGGTGGAGTTCTGTACCCTGCAGCCATACTTGTATTCTATATTGTATTGAATACTCTACTTTTTCATTGTCCTGTTAAACACATGTATATGCTGCAAAACAAACAAACAAAAGAAAACCCACAATGCTGTATGTGAGAAAGCCTAATGGTGTCAGTGACAATTTCCTAATAAACCAAGACAGAGTGGACTTTTGTCTCTAGTTGGGAATTTCTTGTCTGGAAGTCTTGGCATTGTGGCTGTTCAGAGGCAGGGATTGACATTAAAGTAATGTACAGTACCTGATGGGGGACAGGGCTTATCATAATTTAGGATACACTACAAATTTCTCTATGGCTGCCACCCAGCAACTTGCGCTAGCATTCAGCTACTGTAAATGCACAGTTATTGCAGCATGAAAGGAGTTGATAAGAGTGATGAATGATCTCTATGGGGCTGTCTGTATTCTTGGACACTTGACTGCTTCATGCACTGGCCAGACCTGAATATTGCTTGTAGCATTTTGCACCAGCCAGCGCATGACACAAACTGTTAGTGGGTACCGATGTTGCAGTTCCTTTAGCGATTAACGATCTTGTGATCACCATGTGGTGGGTGACCACGGGTGAATGACAATGCAAGCTACCAGATGGGAGCCACAGAGAAATTTGTAGTGGAAACATACCCATAAGGCCTTGTACCCAATGTAATATGCTTTGCATTTAATAAAGCAAGTTCAAGTGTAAGGACGCATATCAAACATAAACATGCATTTGATATTTGTTTGTTAACTAGTGTTTTTAATTGCGTCCAGGAGGTTATTGGAGATCACTCCATTGACCTCAATGTGTTTAAAATATGTTAAATGTATTGAATTGTAAAGTGCTACGGAATTTGCTGGCGCTATATAAATAAATGAAGATAATGATTGAATTGCGCAACAATTGTTTAAAAAAATATGATGCAATGGAATGAGAACACAATGTGCATGTGTGTATGCTGGCATTGGAAACTATAGGTTATACTGGCTGTGTGTTCATTAAAGCATGCAAAATTCTAGTAAATGCATGTATTTAAACACCAATGGGTATGAGGCCTGATTCATACCACAAGGTGTTGGAAATTACTTTGCCATTCAGAGGCATGGATTAACATCAATGTAAGACACTGCTTAAATCTACATAAAATAAATGCCCTTGTTTCTGTTTTGTTTCTTTGCTGACAACTCTAGTGGATAAAATTCTTTATCCACTGATTGTAGATTGTAGTTTAAATATCTGCTTCCCAAGAGTATCCAGGAGATAGTGTAAGACCACGCGGCTAATCTATTTGTGGAAATATTTTAATTGCTTTCCAACTCAGAGGATATCACTTGGCTTCATGATACATCAGTGTGAGTTGTTAATAGAAAATACTGAGGTTGTTTAAGATTGTAGATAGGATTGTAACTAAGCCAGAATTCAGTTCCTGGTTCTTTAAATGTTAATAAATATTTTTATAGATTATTCAGAAGCTGCAATAAACGAGGAATTGTCACTGGGGGATATGTTTTTTTTTATATTAAATTGTAACGGAATATACAAATCAATAATATATGTAGACAAACTAGTAATATTTAGCAAATATATTCTCATCCTTCCCCAGGCATACTCAGTATGGTAATAACTGACCTGGGTAGTGGTCTGTCCCACCCCCCTCCTTTACACTGGTGTTTTAGACTAATGAGATCACTAATGTAGAGAATGGGGACTAGTGATGGAGAGACAAAGCTGTCTTTTGGGAGGCAAGACTGTGTTATGGGGGTACATGCACTATGACAGGTAAATTATAAATTATACTTATCAGGGGCTAGCTGGCAAATTTTAGCCCGTTGGCAAGACTCAGCTAAGTAGCTTATTAGGAACATTTTAGTGTAAAAAAAATGAAAGTAGCCCAGTGACCCAGCCCAAGGTAGCCCACAATGGGGCATATTCAATTGTCGGCGGAAACTGCGAAAATCTCGCGCTCCACGGACTATTACCGTTATAATGTGTGGAAAAAACGTTGTTACGGTAATTTTCTTGCTGGATTTCAGCTCGCAGCTCCCTAAGCCGCGAGCTGAAATCCAGCTAACTACTACCGTAATAACGGTAGTGGTTTTAACGCCGCAGAAACCCGCGACAATTGAATATGCCTCTATGTGACCGTCACGGGAGCTGATGCTTCCCTGCTACCATCCCAGCCAGTCCCTGATAATTAGAATTCAACCTATGTGACCTTTTCCTCCCTGAAATTTACCTAATTTGTAGCTGGTATGAAACCTGCTGACTTTGAATATATGCAAAGAAGTGGGGGCTAGGTGTATACAAAGGACTGAACTAGATATTAGAGTATGTAAAACACACTTTGTTGGACATAGTAACTAACCAACAATTAAGGTTAAGAATGGGAAGTCTGCATTGCAAAGCCACCATAGATTAGGTGGAATGGTGGGTCTGTATTGTAAAGCCCCCAGAGGTTTGTCAGGGCGTACATTGTAAAGCCAAGATATTTTAGAGGGCCTGTATTGTAAAGTCACCATAGATTTTTGGAGGGAAGGGGTTCTGTACTGTAAAGCCACCAAAGATTTGTTGAAGTCTACCTTGTAATGCCAACAGTGATTTGCGTGAACATACTGTATAGTAGCCTTCAGAACAGGATCAGTCCAATATAGTGATCACTAGGATGCTCTGTGGTTTCTATAGTGATCACTAGGATACTCTCTGAATTATTTATCTGTCACTAGGATGTTCTCTATTGTATATCAGTCAAAAGGATGTTATCTGTATTGTAAATTGATTACTAAGATGTTCTTTATTGTATTGTACATTGGTCATGAGAATGTTTTCTGTATTATTATTCATTCCAGTGCTCACAGTATTGAACATTGGTCACCAGCCTACTCTCTGTTTAGTATGGAGGTCACTATAATAGTCTATTCATTGAATACTGGTTAGATAGGGCTGTGCTTTGTCTGATTATCACTTCTAAAAATATCAATTTTCCATATATTTTATTGGTTGTGTAAAACCAGTAAACTCAGATTCACCAAATTGGGGGAAATTCCCAGCAAATTACCTCCGAAATCAGATGTGCATCGCTGTGAATTAGGTTTATGAAGGAGATAAGTGCTCCAGCAAGCTTTAGGTGAAAATTGATGCTCATTGCAAACTACAGTGGTAGGGATCATTAATGTGTAATAGGGGCAGCTGTCCCAAGGTGAAGTTTGTTGTAGCAACTGAAACCTCCTGAAACAAGCACACCAGCCATCAGGCATATCACAGTCTCTGACTCTGTAGCAAGTCTCAAGCTTCTCAGCATGAAAATAAAAGACAAGCGGGAGGGGAACACACTGCCCAATGTCTTTGTTTCACAATTTTGGTTTATTAAAGGTCTGGTTAATAATCCCCCATGATTCCTTTGCATAGCCAAGCCATTTCCTAAAACAACCACCAGTAACATAATCACTGAAAGAACATGTGAACAAATACAGTAAATCAGCAACTGTGTTAAGGGTGGGGGTTACATTTTAATTTCTACTTTACATTGCCTAAAAGTTGCAGCTCCCATCTAACTAAAACCCTCAAAAAAAATACAAAAGAGAATTCAGGTGTGCTCTATACCCTTATTTGTAAGTGCAAATATATTGTGTTGTTCCACTGTTGGATCTGAGTTGTAAATTGCTGGCTAATCTTTTATCATTTACATGTGCTCCCATGTGAACCTGTATTCAGCCATCTACCTGTGCTCAGTAAATAAACAGTGTAGTGCTCAGCACAGTCGAAACCACAAACTCAACCTTTTGTGATAATCAAACGTTTGGTGCAGCTTTGCTCATCTATTTAGCACAAATAAAAAAAAAAAAGTGTATATGATTTGTCTGTGTTTAAGAAAGTAAAGTAAATGTTGAGGGCACAAGATGTATAATTTTTGTAGTCTGCGTTCAGCTGCAGTGAGGCCTACAGTTTAATTTAAATATATGTATTGCCTCTGAAGTTCACCAATGAAAGAGATAGATTAACATGTGCTACATATGACTCCTTATTAAATAAATTTCTAAAATTTACAGTGGCTATAAAAATATTCACCCTATTGGCCTTTTTACAATTTTATTTTCTGACATGATGGAATTAAACTGGATTTATATGGGAACTATTACCACGGATCAGTTCAAAATATTTGTCACTATAGGCACTCCTCCTCCCCATTTGAGGCTCATGCTATGCTTGCAAAAAAGCAGACTGGAAACCACTCCACTCGGTATGAACAGGGCTGTAACTAGGGCTGTTCAAGAGGGGCGACCACCCAGGGCGCAACACTGAACTGGGGCGCTCAGTTTATGAATATTTCAGGTTAATTTGGTTAGAATTTAGGCACTAAGATTTCTTTATTCCATCATTTTTTTTCTCAAGCAATGATTTTCTTTTTTTGCCACCCTGCCATAAAATGCAGCTTTATGAGCATGGGCTATTATTGCTCCATACTCACTTTCTCCCATCTCTGCCATATACCTCCATAACAAGTGCTCTTCTTGCACTAATATTGTTTTGGCAGACAGCCTGCTCTACTGTCATGGCCAAAAGTTTTGAGAATAACACAAATATTATTTTTCACAAAGTCTGCTGCCTCAGTTTTTATGATGGCAATTTGCATATACTCCTGAATGTCATGAAGAGTGATCAGATGAATTGCAATTAATTTCAAAGTCACTCTTTGTCATGACAATGAGCTTTATCATAAAAACAACATTTCCACTGCATTTCAGCCCCAGCTGACATCAGGTCAGTGATTCTCTTGCTAACACAGGTGAGGGTGTTGACAAGGTTGGAGATGACTCTGTCATGCTGATTGAGTTAGAATAACAGATTGGAAGCTTTAAAAGGAAGGCGGTGCTTGAAATCATTGTTCTTCCTCTGTTAACCATGGTTTTCTGCAAGGAAACGTGCAATCATCATTGCTTTGTACAAAAAGGGCTTCACAGGCAAGGATATTGCTGCTAGTAAGATTACACCTAAATCAACCATTTATCGGATCATCAAGAACTTCAAGGAGAGAAGTTCAATAGTTTGAAGAAGGCTTCAGGGCACCCAGGCAGTCCAGCAAGCACCAGGACTGTCTCCTAAAGATGATTCAGCTGTGGAATCGGGCACCACCAGCGCAGAGCTAGCTCAGGAATGGCAGCAGGCAGGTGTGAGTGCATCGGAGACGGAGACTTTTGGAGGATGGCCTGGTGTCAAGAAGTCAAGCAAAGAAGCCACTTCTCTCCAGGAAAAACATCAGGGACAGACAGATATTTTGCAAAAGGTACAGTGATTGGACTGCTGAGTACTGGGATAAAGTAATTTTCTCTGATGAATCCCCTTTCAGATTCTTTGGGGCATCTGGAAAACCACTTGTCCGGAGAAGGTGAGCGCTACCCATCAGTCCTGTGTCATGCCAACAGTGAAGCATCCTGAGACCATTCATGTGTGTGGTTGCTTCTCAGCCTAGGAGCGGATCTAGAAAATAATTTTACTGGGGGCAGGTCGCAATTTAAAATGACGTCAAAACAGGCTTTCGATATTACTGGTGATCGTGATTTCTTAGCACACAGTCAGGGACTTGTTTTGTCATTGTTAAGGTCAGTCATCATTTGTTAGGAGTCGGGCAAGTGAGGTTCGCGTTTTTTTGTTTGTGGTAGTCACTGTTGGTGTTATCAGCACCGTTAAATTGACTACCACCGTGTAATTTTACTTCAGTATTCCATAGCAACATCTGACAAAAAGGGCTAAAAACACTAAAGCAGAAAACTTTGTGAAAACCAATACTTGTGTCATTTTCAAAACTTTTGGCCATGACTATAGATAAATTCAGTCATGGTCTATGCTCCCTTTTGGAAATGAACTAACCAACCTTGTGACATCACACAGACAAGTGTACTTATTTTAAAGTCAATTATAACCCTTTAATTGTACACAGACTAACTTCAATCAATTATGTTACCACTGGTTGCAAGAGGGTTGATTTAGGTGGATTTTAGCAAAAGTTGTGAATACATATGTGATCAATTGTCTGTTTTGTTATTTGGAAAGAATTAAGACAAGGCTTTTATTTGACATTACGGTATTTTGTGTTAAATATATATCTATTTTGACATTCATGATGTAAGATAAAATGGTCTACTTATCAATAGGAGAAAACCCCTAGACCCAGCAAAATGGGAGTTTTGAATGAACTTAAAGATTTTCCTTATGAAAGTCCTCTTACCACTGCTGGGTAGTGTCTTTGGAGAGTTGAACGCCTCTCAGCTGTCCAGTGGCTTTTTTTTTTCTAAATTGCTGGAATGATTTTCTATGACTGCAATACTGCAATAAGCAGCAATAGAAAATCCTGTTATCAAAAGCGTATTAATAAATAGACCACAAAATGCAACGGGTTGAACACTTTTTATGATCACTGCATTATTAATTCTTTTAGTAACAGACAATTGTAGTTTTTCTCATTTTGTGTACCATGTGCAATTCTTTGTTTTATAAGTTACTATGTAAGATACAGTAACATTACAGTATATTATTTAGGAAAAAAGTCATTATGATAGTGTTTATAGTGCTCTAAGTTACACTTAGATTACAGGCTAGAATATAAAAAGGCATTGGATTTGCTCAGGCTCCTCCACTTATCTCAGCTGTTGCTCGGACAACTTTCCTGTAATTATACACTACTAAATTCGACAGCTATGATCCTGGTAACGGGTCACATCATGTAAATATATAAGTACACCATGAGGAGTCAATATCCCCAAATGTCCCTCTTTTGTACACAAAAGCCCCATGATCCCTTTTCTTTACCTGTTTTATGTGACTCTTGTAGCTTTATATAGTAAGCTATACCTTTATGATCATTAGTATCCAATAGTCCAAAATGCATCTTGATAATTACGCATACATAAAGCTCAAATGTAATTCCTCTTGCTGAAATGTTTGAAGCATTGTGTTAAGTAATAAATTACTGAAGGTACAAGTTTTACTGTAGTTTTGGCAGCTCACTTCCAACAGCCAATCAGGTTTGTAATTTTTTTTTTCTTACAAAAATCCTCCTAAGGTAGTCAGGCTTTGGAAGCAGTCATGGATGTGGTGCAAGTCAGTAAGGAAAATATACTGGTCTCCTCACATTTAGAACACTTATCCAAGGTGTTGAATCTTCACCGATACCCAAATGTAGCTTGCATTGCTTGTTGTGTCAGTGTTCTATTTACATATGGTTCACTTGCCAAGCTTCAATTCCTATTTATCAGGTAAACCAACATGTTTCCATGGCAACATATAACTTTGTATTTTGTAATTTCCTGCTTAATGTCCTCAGCTTCCTGTCAACACCTTTTCTGCATGCTTACCAGTGTCTACAACACAAATGTTTGTAAAATTAAAATATAATTAAACCTAAAAATCTTGTTTTGTGGAAAATATTTTGGATCCCACATATCCAGTAGTTTCATTCAATGGGAAACGTCCTAATGGCGATGATAACATCATGTGCAGTACACAGATTTCTGTGCCAGTTGTTCCATCATCTTAGTGGTCTAAACCACATCACACAAAACAAATGTAACCCCTGTCACTGTGAGTGGAAGAAGGGGGGGGGGGGGGGGGGGTGCATGGGTAAGTAATGCACCTTCTCACCTACACTGTGTTCTCTGCCCCAGCTAGCTCTTGGATATAAGTGACCAAGAGACCCCACATATAAGGTTTCTACAGCAATGTCTAGTGCAGTGTTGGCTAACCTGTGACACTCCAGGTGTTGTGAAAGTCCCAGCATTAAGCTGCTATATATTGGCAAAGCATGCTGAGACTTGTAGTTTCCCAACACCTGGAGTGTCACAGGTTAGCCAACACTGGTCTAGTAAGTGTGGACACAGGTATGATGTGATGGTGCAGGGCACAGTAAGTTGAGCACCAGACCATCACCTTATTGCAAAATAAAAACACTTATTTATACACACCTCCTACACTACAGCTCAATACTTGGGTTGCAAACAGTAAAACAAATATATACAGCTCCTGCCTCTTCCAGCATTGTCCTTACACAAGTAACATGGATACTTGTGAACAGTACAATCCCATTTAACAAGGTGCCTCAGCCCACTTCTCCTCTGTAGGGATGGGGTAACCTCACTCTCTTGTTTGTTGCCTCTCTGATCCCAGCAGGATCTGGGTCACTCACTCAGATGCTGTGTCTCTCTATCATACAGACACATAGGGGCATATTCAATTAGCTTTTGGATTCACGGTAACGCGCCGGAACAGCCGCAAAACGTAATACACGGTACCGCAATAACGTGGGAATCCGCGTTAATGCGGTACCGTAATACCCGCAAGAACGCGCACTTTTTGCGGTAACGCGCATTACCGCGAATCCAAAAGCTAATTGAATATGTCGCATATCACTCATATTCCCTGTTTTGTGGTGTATATTGGCCCTTGTGGAAGCAGGTCATGAAGTCTCTCCCTTGTCTCTCTCTTCTGGGTCCTAGTGCTGGGGTCACACATTCAGTCACTAGGTATAAACAACAATGCCAGAGGGAGAACTACACAAAAGAACTCAATGGAATACACAATTCTTTTCCAAACATGAAACTAAAATGTTCTCCAAACATCAGTAAAGGATTGTAATATGTATCTATATTGTGGATGTGTAAAATATTATTATTATTATTAACATTTACTTATATAGCGCCACTAATTCCACAGCGCTGTATAGAAAACTCACTCACATCAGTCCCTGCCCTATTGGGGCTTACAATCTAAATTCCCTAACACAGACAGACACTGACCAATTTGTTAGCAGCCAATTAACCTAGCAGTATGTTTTTGGAGTGTGGGAGAAAACCGGAGCACCCGGAGGAAACCCACGCAAGCACAGGGAGAACATACAAACTCCTCACAGATAAGGCCATGGTTGGGAATTGAATTCATGACCCCAGTGCTGTAGGGCAGAAATGCTAAACTCTTAGCCATCGTGCTATCCCAAAAAAATATATAAAAAAAATTAATATTTTTTTCTGCCTATAAGAAATGAGAATTATAATTATTTTATTTTGGCTGAAGTAATGGGAAATATTAACCGTAGACTGCTGCAGTGATTCTCATGAACAAATGGTGGAATATGTGATACTAATGTTAATCCTGCATTATAATTTTATTACACAAAATACGCTCATTCTGACAAACATCTATACAAAACTTTACTGCAGAGACCATACGTTTAGACTGACCAGATATAAACTGCAGCTAAAACACTAATCATTCCTCATTATTGCGCTACGGAATTAGTTGCGCTATATAAATAAATAATGATGATTATGATGATGATGTTGATGTTGATGTTGATTATTTCCTGTGTATACAAGTAACAGCTTATCACATGACCACAGAGAAAGGACCAAAATGGACTTAACTCGGGCACATTCCATTTTGCAGATTGACCCAAGGGTGTGTGTGACTAATAGTTATGTAGTCTTACATGATAACTAAAATGGTATCTCTCTTGCTGCTTAAACAAAAAGCAAGTTCACCTGGTATTCAGACACTGCAACAAGAAATGTAGCATTCTTTACCTTACATTCTGCTCCCCCCAAAACCTGCTGCATTTTACATCCCATCATGACTATTTTAAGAGCTGTATTTGCTCTATATTATGTGTAGATATGATCCAACAACCAAAAGCATTTATTACTCAATCCTACAATTCTAAAACGGATGTTAAATAAGTACAACGAATAAAAAAGTTTAATGCATTGCACTAAATAGTAATTACACAACTGAAATGTAAAGGTACAATGTAGCATTTCACATCTACAAACACATATTCAAAACTTATAGTCTTCAATTGGTCAAAAATATAACTATACAGCCTCACATTTTTATGTATTATAATGAACAGAAGTGTTTCTGTTGCAACAAAAGGTCCTAATAATAATTCTGCTGAAATCTCTGAGAAAGTCGTAAACGGTGTGTTGTTTTCACATTTTAGACTTCTGAATAGGTTACAATAAAAATAAAAAAAACATTCACTCTGTGCATATGACTCAATTGTTATTGAAACTCTCTGACAATTGTGCACCCAGCTCCCAACACATTGGCTGGACTCTAAACCTTTGTATTGTTAATTAGATTTAATTGCATAAATGAAGGCAACAAACAATTTGGAAAGCTCCTAACCTAAGAAATACCATGTCGAAATCATATTAACTTTCAGGAAGGAATAAACTAATACAAACAATAGGAGTCACAGGGACGCAGTCTACCCTGTAAAATAAATACTGTACATAATTGCCATAATTCATTGTACTCTCAACGGTTTTAAACTTTTTAAGCAGTATCAAAAAAAGTCATCAGTGCATTCTGGTCGTAATTGTCCAAAATCTCCAGCAAGAGAGGCACTTTTGTTTTTACATTTGTGCCTTTGAATTTGAACTTGTCAATGAAGAGGTCTGTGATCATACCTACCAAACAAAAACAATAGAATTAGAATGTGTCACCACAGGCTGGACCATTTACTCACTTAGATGTGTTAATTAGTAGACAATGAACCACTTCTAGCAACAATGGTTCAGATTAATTAATGTGTCTTCCAACATTTTTTTACATGGGTGGGAGAAGAGGGAAGCGAAGAGGGCCAAATACAGGATGCACATTCCAGTACATAGTTCATACTGGTATAACTAGGTGTATGTAGTCCAAAATATCAAAATTGGACTAGTTTAACAAATGCATCACATTGCTTTCCATGGGATGAGCGCCAGCCACAACGATAAACATAAGTTAAATATAGCTGTAGATTATTATGCTTATTTATTAAGGTTTTAACAATGATTCAGGATATGCCATTTTAAAAATCAACACAGGAATGCGTTTTTGACAGTAGTGTTGATGCTATACTTTTCCATTGGAAATACTGTGCTTCTGTGAACTCTGACCATTTAAGGTTGGCAACTACTAATCCATTTTCTGAGTAGGCTCAGACTAGCTATGAACATTAAAGGGTGACCCACTGGTTGGATCCCAAGCATCAGTAGCCCCTTGGAGCATGTTTAACACCTGGATTCAGGGCGCAGCGCTGAATGGGGGTGCAATTTAGGAATATTTTAGGTTTATTTGGTGAAAATTGAGTGCTAGGGAGGCGGCATTTATCTTTCTCGCCCCAGGTGCTAGAATTCTAAGTTACGGCTCTGGAGTTATGGCAGAAGGGACCTTAATTACAAAAATCCTGAACCAGGTTTATCTGAACTGTATATAATTGTGTATTGCTATATTTATTATTATGCTTTATGTATAAAATGTGACATTAAACGTTACAATTCAAATTGTGTTCACACCATAAGCAATGTTATTTCAAATATATAGCTCTGCTGATTCGATTTACTGGTGATCACGGCATACCACTATTAAGTGATAATAAAAGGAATTCTGATCTCAGAAATCTGCAGTGTTCTATTGTGCTTAGTGCAAGGGAACAGACATAAGCAAACTTGGGACATTGTCTACTTTTTCTCATTTTCTGGTCCTTTAAGCTTGGCCATGCAATTAATAACATTACAGGGTAATGAATCATTAGCATGCAGAGGCCACACTTTAAAGAAAAATAAGTGATATCTACGCACCAAGATACTCAGCATAAGTAATTTAGCAATGTCTTTCTGATAAAACATTAATTATGGGCATTGAGAAACCTCACCATAAAGCCTTTCGAGATGTGCCGGCTGCTTCTTGTATTCATCCTGGAGCTTCTCAGCCTCTTCCAGAATACAGCGATACTCGGGGATCAGAAAGTCTGTGTTTCCTTCATGAATTTGCAGCTCCTTCCAGAGGAAAGCAAGAGAAGGCGTCAATCCTTCATTTACTACTATAGTGGTTTATATATACATCAGTATGACTTGCCAGTCAAGGAAAGTGTTCTAGAAAATGATCAATCTGCACAGAACACATTTTAAAGTGGATAAATCACCACAAGCTAGCCGATTATGATTTGTTTTTAAATACAGGCTCATGCATTGTAGAACAATGATCAGTAATCTCATAAACATTATAATTGTACTGTATTTGTTACTAGTAATAGGAGTCTTTCTGTAATGATTTCACCAGGCAATCTGACCATTTTAGAAATGTACTTGAAATAGCTGTGTGTGATGTCCCAGGATGAGTCCTTGGTCAGAATCTGATCAAGGGGTAAATGTATCAAGCTGAGAGTTTTCCGGTGGGTTTGAAAAGTGGAGATGTTGCCTATAGCAACCAATCAGATTCTAGCTGTCATTTTGTAGAATGTACTAAATAAATGATAGCTAGAATCTGATTGGTTTTTCAAACCCACTGGAAAACTCTCAGCTTGATACATTTACCCCCAAATGTGACATTGATCAGTTTGGCCAGGAAATCTATTTGTATGATTATCTCCATTTGTTTGACCTGCCCACTAAATGAATGGATGGTAGAATGTAAGAGGCACAGCAGTAAGGCAGAGGAGTGCCTTTGTGGAAGTGGAGGGGGCAGGTTGTTACATGAATAGTTTGGAGTGAAGATATAGAAGCATAGCAGACAAAAAGAAAGATTGTTAAGTACGGTCATCTCAGGGTACATGTATACAAGACAACATATTTTTAATGAATGGCTTGTTATCCCCACCCAAATCTACATTTGTACCTTTAAATTATCAAATAAGGCATTGATTTGCAGGACTGTATTAAGGCAATTAGAAAACATACATGGAACAGTTCTATGATCCATAATAATTAGAGTGGTGGAAGGCATCATTCTGGTCAGATTCCAAAAATGCTGCCGAATCTGACTGTGACTGGGTACCCCTTTACCTCACACCCTGTACGTTCTGTGGGAGACGTTTCAGTCTAATGTCCAGCGCTACATCAACCTAAGGGTTAAACTGTATGAAAAGAAATGGAGGCACATGTATAAATATTTAAAATGTTTTAGTTTTCAATTGAAATAAGTTTGACATTTACCCTGTTGGTCCAGTTGGAATTAGGGTACACCCACTGGAGTTATGCTGCCACTCCAGTTCCCGTTTGCAAGGATCGGAGAATTTGTGTTCTGGTGGGTCTCCCTATCCCAATTAGTCCAGTGTGAATCACAACAGTGTTGGGGTGCCTTCTGCGCCCCTATGTCAAAGGTTCGCAGGAGCAAGTTAAAGAGTTGAGGGTCAGCAGTATTTGGCTGCTGTAATACATAGTCCCCCATGTGGGGACTGGAGAGCAGCAGTGTCGGAGCCCTTTCCAGTAAAGATGGCAGGATTTTAATAAAACATGCCCTTGTGCTGCCCCATGGAGGCCCCAGAAAGCAAAAGTTCCACAGTAGGGGTTAAAGAGGTCTAGCTGTGGCAGCAAGATGGCTGCTGCCCGGGGGGGCTGGCTACCATCCCACTGGAGATTACTGCTTGAAGGGGGCGCTAAACTACAGAACAAGTCTCCTGGAAAATACTTAAATGGAAACTGAAAAAATAAATCTCACAGTCCAAACTTAGTGGCCCCAGGACAGTGCATGGACAGGGGGGAAAATACCCCACCTGCCACTTAGTGTAAAGATAAAATTGTGAACCAGGCTAATTTATGTCAAGATAACCGAACAAGCTTAATTAGATATATCACCAAAATATTCCCGGGTGCTGAAAACTAGATTGCATGTAAAACACAGCGTTATTAGTGGCTTAGTTCCTGCAGCTGAATTGAGAACCTGTGAGTTCTCAAACAAAATTAAATTATAAAAATGCAGCAAAACAGCGCTGGAAACAGACACTAATCTCAAAAATAATGAGTTCATGGAATTCAAAATTATCAACCTTTATTACATAAAAAAGAGGATTTATGTACTTACGTTAAATCCGTTTCTCTGATTCCGTCTGGGGGACACTGCTTACCATGGGGTTGTGGAGGGGAGCTTGGGAGTTGGCACCTAACTAGTTAACTTTTAGTACTGCTGGCAGGGCCAGATTAACCATAGGGCTAACTGGGCTACAGCCCAGGGGCCTTCGGGCATCCAGGGGGCCCTTGAAAGTGCTCAGCAGTATTGACCGGTCGGGGGCTCCCCCCGGCGCGATCAATGCTGCTGAGCACTTTCACTGCGGTCCTTCTCCGACGCGCTGTAGTCTCCTTACTGAGGAGATCTTGTGAGTCTCACTCTCACGAGATTTCCTCAGTAAAGAGCGTACAGCGCGCCGGGGAAGGACTGCAATACCAGAAGGAGAAGAAGGTTAGTGCCTTGGAGGCGGGGCGGCTTGGTTCACCGGGGTGGGGGGGGGGGGGGGGGGGCTCGGATCATGGGGGGCCCTCACAGGGGAATGGAGGCCTCCTTAGCCCAGGGGCCTCCATTTCCTTAATCTGGCCCTGACTGCTGGCAGACCCCTCCCCTCTACAATCCCCCTGCCCCTTCCTGTCCAGTTAGTTTTAAAAAGTCCCAGGATAAAAAAGGGCAGTCAAACAAGAGCACACAGAAGAAAACAGAAGGGAGGGATCGCAGTGTCCCCCAGACGGAATCAGAGAAACGGATTTAACGTAAGTACATAAATCCTCTTTTCTCTTTCATCCGGTCTGGGGGACACTGCTTACCATGGGGACGTTCTAAAGCAGCCCCCTAAGGGTGGGACTACTCTGAAAATCCCGCTCGTAAAGCACTACGAGCGAAATCTGCATCAGCTGATGCAAAAACATTAAACTGATAAAATTTTGTAAAGGTGTGGACAGAGGACCAGGTGGCTGCCCTGCAAAGCTGGTCTGCAGAAGCTCCATTCCTTGCTGCCCACGAAGCCCCTACCGATCTGGTGGAATGGGCCGTAAGTCTCTCCGGCACAGGACGGTTAGCCTTTATATATGCTTGTCTGATGGTAGACGTAATCCATCTTGCGATGGATTTTTTTGAGGCTGGCCAGCCTCTCTTATTAGCGTCATAAAGGACAAACAGAGAGTCAGTTCGTCTAATCTGGGAAGTTCTTTTAACATATATGCGGAGAGCCCTAACAACATCTAACTTATCCATAGATTGTTTATCTGAATAGGAAGAAGCTGAAAAGACCGGAACTACAATTTCCTGGCTAAGATGGAAAGCTGACACTACTTTGGGGACAAAGAAAGGAAGGGTCCTTAACACCGCTCTGTCCTCGTGGAAAACCAAATAAGGTTCTCTACAGGACAAGGCTCCTAATTCAGAAACCCTACGAGCAGATGCGATTGCCAAAAGAAAGAGGACCTTCCAGGTCAACCATTTTAAATCTGTCTCCCTCAAGGGCTCAAATGGAGGCCCCTTGAGCATATCCAGTACCATGTTGAGATCCCACGGAGCTGTAGGAGGTACATAAGGAGGCTGTATGTGCAAGACTCCCTGAAAAAAAGTTCTAATATCTGGCAAATCAGCTAATTTCATATGAAAAAATACTGAAAGTGCCGATACCTGCACCTTTAGGGAACCTAATCTGAGACCTGCTTCCAAGCCCTTTTGAAGAAAAGCTAAAAAGCGAGGAATATGATAAAATGGATGAATTGCATGTCCTGTTTTCGCACCACCTAATGTAGGCCTTCCAAATCCTGTGATAGATGCGATATGTAACAGGTTTCCTAGCTAACATCAAGGTGTTAACTACGCTGGAAGAAAAACCTCTAGACCTCCAGAGGCTGGCTTCAACAGCCATGCCGTTAAACTGAGCCGAGGTAAACTCTGGTGGTGGAATGGACCCTGTAGAAGAAGGTCTTCTCGATGCGGAAGATGGACCCCTGGTCCTTCCGCCATTGACAATATGTCTGCGTACCACACTCGGCGCGGCCAAGAGGGAGCAACTAGAATTACCGGCAGACCGGCCTGCCTTACTCGTTTGAGGCCGCGAGGAAGCATGGGAATTGGAGGAAATAGGTATCCCATCCTGAACTCCCATGACATCATCATGACATCCACTGCTACCGCTAGAGGATCCCTTGCGCAAAACCTTGGAACTTTCCTGTTGTGCCTGGAGGCCATGAGATCTATGTCCGGAAGACCCCACTTCCGAACCAGGGACTGGAAGACTTCCGGGTGGAGTGACCACTCTCCCGGCATCATCTGGATTCGGCTTAGATAGTCCGCCTCCCAGTTTTCTATTCCTGGAATGAAAACTGCAGATATTTCCGGAACGTTTAACTCCGCCCAAACCAGTATTTGAGCTGCGATATCCATGGCAGCTGCACTCCTGGTTCCTCCCTGCCTGTTGACATATGCCACAGCCGTGGCAATGTCGGACTGAATTCTGACTGGGTGGCCCCGAAGAAGGGGCTGAGCTCCCTTGAGGGCCAAGAGAATGGCCTTCAATTCTTATACATTTATAGATAGAGCCGATTCCTGAACCGACCAGCGTTCCTGAAGTAGGAGGTGCAAGACTACCGCCCCCCAACCTTTCAGGCTGGCGTCCGTCGTGGCTATGATCCACGACCATGGAGCGAAGGATCTGCCCACTTTCAGATGATCCTGAACCAGCCACCACTGAAGAGATTCTCTCGCCCTCGGGGATAGGGAGATCCTCTGAAGTTCCAGGTGTAGGTGTGATCCTGACCACTTCGACAGCAGATCCCACTGGAAACATCGAGAATGGGCCCGACCAAAGGGAATGGTCTCGAAGGAGGCCACCATCTTTCCGAGTAGCCTCATGCATAAATGCATTGAGGGACTTGGGGAAGACAAAACCTGAGAAGTTACAGTCTGAATAGAGCTGATCTTCTCTACTGGAAGAAACACCCTTTGTTTGCTGGTGTCCATGACGAGTCCCAGAAAAACCATGCGCTGACACAGAACCATCTGGGATTTTGCTGAATTTATCAGCCAACCGTGGCCATCGAGAACCGCTCGGGTGAGGGATAAATGATGAAGTAGACGATCTTCTGAGGAAGCCTTGATGAGTAGGTCGTCCAAATAAGGAACGACCTGAACTCCCTGCAGGTGAAGACATGCTGCCATTATTGACATAATTTTTGTGAAGACCCTTGGCGCCGTTGAGAGGCCGAAGGGGAGGGCCCGAAACTGGTAGTGAAATGGTCCCACCGAGAATCTGAGAAGAGACTGATGGTGGATCCAAATGGGAACGAGGAGGTATGCGTCCTTTATATCTATGGACGCCATATACTGGTCCTTTTCTAGGCCGTTTATTACTGACCTCAGAGATTCCATCCGAAATCTGTTCACGCTTAAGTGAACATTGAGGCCTTTTAAGTTTAGGATGGGACGAAAGGAGCCGTCCGGCTTCTTGACTAGGAACAGGTTGGAATAGAACCCCCGCCCTTTCTGGCAATCTGGAACTCTGCAGATGACCTTCTGAAGCAGAAGGGAAGTGACACAATACTGTATAGCCTGTCTTCTTAATGGATCCTGGGAGAGCGGGGTCTGGAAGTAACGCTGCGGGGCCGGGCCCAACAGGTCTATCCTGTATCCTTCTGAAATGATTTCCCGGATCCAAGGATCTTGGGAAGACTCTGCCCACTGCTCCCAAAATAGAGACAGACGTCCCCCCACTGGTGCCCCCTGTGGTACAGGGTGGTCGTCAGGACGCAGGTTTCTCCTGGGTCTTGGAGGCCTGGCGCTTAGATGCAAACGAGGATCTCCCCCTAGTGGAGGAGCCTCGAGAATTAGATTGTCTGCCCCTAAAGGACTGTCCCCTATGAGAGGAGATCCCCCGAAAGGGCTGACGGAAAGAGCTGCTCCGAGAGTTGCGGCTCCTATACGAATATACTGGCAAGGAAGTGCTTTTGCCCCCCGTTGCCTGTGAAATAAGGGTATCTAATTCCGGGCCAAACAAACCTGCTGCAGAGAATGGAATAGATTCAACGGACCTTTTTGATTCCGCATCACCCTCCCAGGATTTCAGCCATAGCGTTCTTCTTGCAAAAATAGAGGCCGCCTGAATGGAAGAGGAAACCGCCGCTGAGTTCTGGGCTGCCTCGTATAGGTACCCGGAAGCCTCCTTCAAATGCAGGGCCAGGGGGAGAAGTTCTGAGTCCTGTAAGGCCTCTGCCAGCTGGTCTGCCCATGCTTCCATGGCTCTAGCCACCCAAGCTGAAGCAAATGTAGGTCTGAAAGAGGAACCCGCAGCCGCAAAAATGGATTTTAGCTGGGATTCAACCTTGCGGTCATTGGCGTCCGGAAGGGACGCTGAACCAGGAGCTGGGAGTAAGGTATGCTTTGCCAAACGGGCAATAGGGATATCTACCTTGTGAATAGTCTCCCAGCGAACCACCTCTTCCTCCTGTAAGGGATACAGGGAATAGAATCTCCTAGGAATAGAAAACCTTCTTTCAGGCTGTTTCCATGCCCCTTCGGCAATAACCCTAAGCTCAGCAGAAGGGGGAAAATGGCTGGCCTTTCTCTTATCCTTCTTAAAGAGGCTTCTGTCTCTGGGGGTAAGATCCTCCGGCTCAGGGAGGTCCAACGCCTGTCTAACCGCTAAAACCAAATCATTAACAAATTGGTTTTTGGGATTGTCTTCCTGTTGCAATTGGTGTAATTGGTCAGGATCTGAATAAATTTCCCCCTCTTCCTCAGAGCCTTCTTCAGAGTCTGATAGGGCCATAATGGGATTTACTGATCTAGGTCTCCTTCTTTTAGCAGGCGGGGTATTAGCGGTATCAGGCAACTGGTTTAGCTTGTTCAAGCCCTTTAAAAAGGCCGTAGACCATGCCGGGTCTGTAAGAACAGGGGCTGGGTCAGGCTGCAATGAGGAAGGTCCTGGCAAACCCACTGCACTCGAACCTGAGGAAGCTGGGAGGTCTGACTGTGGGTTAGCATTATTAGCTACCGAAGTTGCTACAGTAGATAACAACTGATTAGACTGAAAAAACATCTGAGCTAAGGAGGAAACCGACTGTGTCAGGGAGGCCACCAGGCCGGTTCCTCAGTCGGTGGGGCTGAAAGCTGCTGGGTATGTGCAGTGGGAACCCCTGCTTCGCATGCAGAGCAGAGCGCCAAAGGGTCCTTCTGGCCACACAGTAATTTTACATGACACTTTGAGCATGTGAAGTATTTGGCCATGGGGCCCTTTCCCTTATCTGTCATTCTTATAAAAGGAAGGCACACCAAACACACAGAGTAAAATATGACTCTGGCTGAGCACAGAGAGGAAATGGAGAGAGAGATAGAGAGAGCAAGTATATATATATATATGTAGGAGACTATAATGCAAATCCTACTAGCCCAGTTATTAAAACATTAGAAAGTGTGTAATAAAGGTGATACTTAGCCAATAGGCCACAAAAGGGGAGAAGTCCAACAGCAGTTTGTCCTGTGCCTGCTCCCTCCGTTCTGTTCCTCTTCCCGGGCTTCTCTTGGCGCCAGAAGGCTGGGAAAGACCATTTCTTTCTGGAAGGAAGGGGGAACTCTATGCTGTAGCTCCCCCCCCCTTCAGTAACTGCTGCTTTTCAGCTATAACAAAAAATGAAATGGAGCCTGCTTTTAAAAGCTGCAGGCGTGGCAGAGTAGTGGAGACCTCTAGGACAGAGGTCTCCGCAGCGATAGCTACCCGGCGCCCCCCTCCTATGTATGAGGGGGGAATCGTGGTATAGCCCCCTCTTCTCCTTCTCCGTCTAGCGCTGTTAAAAAAAACCAAAATGGCCGCCGGCGTTTGTCCGTTGCCGATAACCGGCACTCTCTGCCTGTAATGGCAGCGCCGGTTATCGGGGAGGCTGGAGAAGTGACAGCGGTCCGTGAGACCGCTTGTTCACTCCTCAATCAGGCACCTCTAGTCTCTCCAATCTATACCAGTGAGCGCCGCTGGCGCTCATCTGGCAAAGGGATGCCTGCGCTGCTGAAGCTGTGAGTGTGCTCTCTATAGTAGAACACACTCCAGCGCTGCCACTGCTGAAAGAAAAAACCTAGAAAAAAGAAATAAAATAAAGTAAATCTATTAAATTTACCCTAAGTACTAAAACACTGCCCCAACTCCAGGGCACCTAAAAAAAACTGGGGCAGGGGGATTGTAGAGGGGAGGGGTCTGCCAGCAGTACTAAAAGTTAACTAGTTAGGTGCCAACTCTCAAGCTCCCCTCCACAACCCCATGGTAAGCAGTGTCCCCCAGACCGGATGAAAGAGAAAATTGATTATAAATAACAAAATAATAATAAATAAAATACAAATAAATACAATTTAAGATATAATCGATGAAAATAGATTAATAAATGGTCAAAAGCACACCACTTATACATGCGCGTATATTATATATATGAAAATATATATATAAGTTCTGACCAGTGCACTGATCTATTTATGGTCGTATTATCCAATGTATCCAAATTGCACATGTACAGTATCAGTATAGTTGATAGTCAATCATTGAAACATAGATATTATTAAGGTCTCCTCCTAGATAGGACAAAATTAGTTTGTTGTAATTGAACTGGATAACATATGTCTCCTCTTATCTTTATTTGTATTGCAACAAATGTACTTTATGTTAAGCCGGCATATGAAAACACTGCTTTCAATGGAAATAATCTCTATTGTCAAAAGATCAATGGTGTAAAAAAAAAAAAAAAAAAAAAAAAAATGGATCACATTTTCCATTCATATACCCATAGGATACACCAAGCCCGTCTGTCACATTCAGTGAATCACCATTTAGCACATATGGAAATGCAAATAGCTACCATAACCTTATTAGTGATTCTCCAGGGCACGCCGAGTCCCCCTGTGTCTCCACTACTGTTTCTGACAGCAGGCTGGAAACTGTACACCCAGCTCACGTGATCCAGAGAACAAATGCTAAAGGGTGATGTTACCGAGATGATCTCCAATGCCGGCAAGGTTTGGCAGATAAAGGAACGATTCTGAAGATGAATAAATTGTCCGTGGGACCCATAGTTTTATTTGTATTCCAAATGGTGATTCACTGAATGTGGCAGACGGGCTTGGTGTATCCTTCTATGGATATATGAATGGAAATATGATCTTTATTTGAAACCATTGATCTTTTGACAATATTTCCATTAAAGGTAGTGTTTTGATATGTCGGCTTAACATAAAATACAGTTGTTGTAATACAAATAAGGTGTAGAGGAGATAATAACAAGGACATAGGTTATTCAGTTCAATTACTACAAACTATCAAGAAGGCCCTAATAATATCTATGTTTCAATGATTGACTATCAACCATACTGATATATGTGCAGTTTGGATACAGTGGCTAATTAAACAATAAATAAATCAGTGCACTGGTCAGAATAATATATATATATATATATATATATATATATATATATATATATATATATATATATTTATTTATTTATTATGAACTCATTACTTTTGAGATTAGTGTCTCGTTTTCCAGCGCTGTTTTGCTTCATTTTTATATGGTTTAATTAGATATATTATATGTTAATGGGTGACTATGAGAGGAAACAATACAGTAAATATGACAATAATTTATATATGGACTTGTGGCAGAATAGATTACTAGTCTGAGAGTCGCCATACATATTCTGTCTACAAATACTTTTATTAAGTATTGCTTAAGTATTTTTTTTCTGGGGTTAATTAAGAAGGTGGTATGATTATAGTGAATTTTTATCCATTATTGGGTATGGAACCTAAAGTATGTCTAATTATGTATAAATCATCAATTTTGGGCTCTCCTGTTCAGTTTAATTTAAATCTATCGGCTCAGCTATTCTGAAACGTATGGATCAGTATAACCCCCTTAATAATCAGTGTCTCAGTGACTGTTCCTAAGCTGGATTGAGAAACTAATAAAAAGAATACAACATTTATTTATTTTTATTAAAAAGTGCAATCATACCAATGGCAGACAGTTCTCGGGCAGTCATGAGTATTCAACACGTTCAGTTCTACAAGCTCCAGCAGACCCAACCAGTTTATGGCCAGGGCTTGCTGGGAACAGTAGTACCACAGGACAAAATGCAGATTTCTCTGTTTTAACAATTACAATAACACTCACTGTGCATAGCTATTGGGAGGAGTCCTAGTGCTTTCAGTACATAGATGTTTTTTTCCCAAGAGAAGGGGTCCGTATTTTTCAAAGCCTCGTGCCGAGCATGCCAGAGCCGTGTTATTCGAAAACGGGGTCGCATGCTGTGGGTTACCCTGTACTAGTGTCAGCAGAACAACCATTCATAGGCAACTGCTGGGAGTGGCTTTTCCAGGGGTGAAGGGAAATGCAGCTACTATCCAAGGCTATAAGTGCTGGAGCTTAGATAAGTTTTATTTGTTTAAAACATTTTTTAACTGGAAAGTATCATTAGCAGCCACACGTATTATTACATCAGTCTAACAGATCCGGCTCCTGACAGGTGTATATGCGGCTGCCTCTAGGTCGAACTCAATAACATTTGCATGAACACTATTTATTGTACTTTGCCCACAGTGAAGCGTCAATTCACTCCCCCTCTCTAAGCATAGTGTAAGATGCGTTAGAATCTGCATACAGACGTATGCATGAGCAATTTTTGTACACATGCGCTGTACAGAAACGCATATTTTACACCAAATGAACGGACTTGGGTCAACTGAGCATCAGCCCTGTCTTTCTATTGCTGTGAGTTCTGATCCCTGTTTGAGCCCAATATCAGCAGGGTTATTACTAATTAAGAGTTAACATTTGTACCCTAATCTTGCATTTTGATTAAATTGCCTTATTAATTCTGTTGGTTACTTTACAGTCCCTCTTTTTTATATTACATGCAAGTCGTTTTGAGCATAAACAGTATATTATCCTGTTTGTCAAGAAAGATATTAATGATTATTGCTTGAATAATTGCTGTATTTTAGTGCTTTCCTTTTTACATTGATTAGCAGAGTATAGGATTTAGATTAAAAAAAGATCATAGAATTGTTTTTATTATTAGTTGTTCCTGCTTCTATAACTTTGTATATGTAGAGATTGGATGTCAACCCACACAAAAGCAATTAATGCAGCTGCCAGTTAATTCATGTGGAAGTGTAAGCCCCAAGGAAGATTATAAACATAACCATTCTGTCCAGATATGTATGAGAAAGTCTCTGACTACAGAAGAAACGCATCAGGTGGAAGAGATCAGGTAAGGAGAAGAGAGTTCCCCAACACTATTTGTTCCATTCGTGACACCTGTGGAACTACAAAGGAGCATACGGAGGAGCACACAGAGGTCTGACGGATATGTATTATGATTGAGTCTCAATCAGTAGCTAGCCACCACCAACAAAAGGGGAGGGAGTGAGGGAGATCACATATATATATATATATATATATATATATATATATATATATATATATATATATATATATATATATATATATTATAGACGATTGACCAATTGCAAACCATTGCTAAATGGGCTAATTATAAATTATATGGGGCTCACTATTTTTGCAATGTTTTAAAAAAGCGAGGGGTACTTGTGGTAATTTTAATTCATAGTTCTGGCAGAACTGGTCTGTTTACGAGAACTATACTGAGGTCTTGATAAAATAATTTGTTTTATCTGTTATAGGGAACCATCTCCCTGACCTTGCGAAAACATACATATTGTAAGGTTGATGTGTATGCGAATATTCTGCTTTTCTGAATTTATTTCTTGCGTGTTTTAATAAAATATCTATCTAATTAAGCCAATTGTATCATTTTTTAAATTCCTCTACATAGATTGTTAATGCTTTTTACTTCAACAGGTCTGATTTAGCGTTGTCTTCTGGTGGTATGTTTTTTTTTGTTTGTCATTGTTGGAGGGAGGTGGCAATACCCCTCATTTTATATTTCTGCGTATTCATTTTTGTATTGGGTGAGATTTTTTTGCCTATATAGAAGTATATTAATTTACTGCCTAAAACCTAGCTTTTTCCTTCTTACCTTGTAGTGGTTTGTAACCGATCTTTTAAGAGCGAATATTGAGCAAAAAACAATATTCTCCTTAAATACCCCGCTTTAGATCAGGATTTCAGCAGCCACTAAATTTACTGGATTCTTGTGATCTACAGATAGGAGGTAACCCTCTAAACCATCTCTCAGCTGTCCTGAAATGAATCCAGCACTCTGAGTCAAGGTGCTGCCTGCTACCGTGCAGTCTGGATCCAAAGTAAGTAGTCAAGGGCAACCATACACTGTCACCAGCAAAGAGGTTCTGTAGCAGCTATACACACCACCCAGAATTAAGCGGTTCCAGATGCTGGCGAAGGAGCTATGTGCTGGCAGATATTACTCTCCTACTGGCGGGCACCGTGGTGGTGCGCAGTTGGCACTTACTGTCTGGGAGTGTCTGGAGGCAGAGTAGTGGTCATTTACGGCAAGTTACCTTCAGTAACAGGATCCCCAAAACAAATCTGTATATCCACCTCCCCCAGAGATGGTGGAAGAGTAAGCCCATCCTGCCACACTAACTTTCCCCAATTATCTGCATATACTCTCACTGGCAATCGGCATAGAATGGAGAAGAGGTAAATTAAATAGTAATAATTTTTTTTAAAAAACAAACTGCAAGAATCCTGTAATGAAAAAGTGATTAAACAATGATTATTAACACTGTACCTTTAGAGCATCGATTAAATGAACCTTTTTGGCCAAAAGAAGTTGGTAGTCCAACTTTGGATGAATCATTTTCAGTGTATGGCCGACAGATTCTTCACTTATATCTTCTCAAACAAACACAGCAAGACGGGGAAAAAAAAAGGAAGAAAAATAAGCTTTACTGGATAAACGAATATGAGGCTGGTTGTCACATCTGCATGTTGGGAGCAGCAGGTTTTGTGATATCTGCTGCTAATTCACATCACTAAAGGCTATGTAATGAGCTTCTGCTGGCACACAAGTCATTTCCAATACTCACAAACACTACATGTAGCGGTTTTCAACCAGCAGATTGAAAATAAACAAAATCTCCCAAGATCCAAACCCAATGAAATGGATGTGAAGTGCTCTAGATTGTCACACGCATGCTGTAAGAAGACTGTGGGGTATCAAAGCAGCCTTTTCTCTAGCAGAAAAAAACATGCTAAAAAAATACTCTTGAAAATGGTCTTAAAATAATTCTGAGCATTTCTAAGAGCAGAAATATCCTATTTCTAAAATGCAGATGTAACAATAGCCTTGTAGAAATTTGTATTTTAATAAAAACAAACAAAAAAAACACATAAGCTTATATCAAAACAAAAAACTTGTACCAAAATCTGTTCACAATATATTAAAATATACTTACGGTACTAACGATTCTTTAACTAAACTAGCGAATTGGACAAGCTTAAAATAAAAAATAAAAAAAAGTCTCACATAAACATATGACCATATATTTCAGATTAATGGAGAGGGTTTTGCCAGGGCAGAGTGACTTAAGATGGGTACATTTTAAATATATTTTAGGCATAGTCTTCCAATTACAGAAAACCTCTAGGCCCCAAGCTTGCAGTTGTCTACAGAGCATTGAGAAGGCTACTCTGAGCACGTTGGTCAAGTAACATCTAAACTGCACAGTATAGTAAAAAACAAAAACATTTTACCATAGGATATATTGAGATTAATCTTTCTTTTAGTGGCTTCTTTTGACAAAACATCTTTTAGAATTGAAATTGTCGAGATATTGTCAGATTTAAAAACCCCTTCTCCTTTTCTGCAAGAAGAAGAAAAATATTGCTGTTAAGTGGAAGTGTATTACAATATTAGCATACATAAATTGCAGGTTAGCATGGCACGGAGGAGTTTTGTGGGTAAATATAATAAAGGAAATATTTACCTGTATGAGCATTCAAGCTGTGTGTCTAGAAAAGTATTCTGAAAGTAGAACGTAATATCTTCCCCAACTGGGGTTTTCTCTGGAACTTCAGGCAGGCAGAACACCATCCAGGAGTGAATCTCAGCAAAACTGAACTGGCCCGTCAGGCTCAGTGTATTCATAGGCCTGCAATGAATCAGATAAACAGACAATTCAGTTCTTCTGGTTCCTTAAATAATGTGTGAATTATATGACTCACATAGCTGTTTACCCACCGCGCTATGTTCAGATACAGTGATGACGTCTTATAGCACAAAATAACCTCTCCATGCTCATTTTTGAATAATATATCCCTAATGTGCACAGGTTTTGCTGTGCCAATATAATATTCCAAGCTCTAGTGGTTTCATTGTGTGGCCAGCACAGTGGCTAAGTGGCCAGCACTTCTGTTCAATCTAATTCAATTCCCGACCATGGCTTTATCTGTATGGCTTGTATGTTCTCCCGGTATTTGTGTGGGGTTAGTGCTCTGAAAATAGCGGTGCTACCAAGACTGGCCACCCAGCCTATCTCTTTTCAGATGAACCAATAACTTGTATATAATGTGATCATTTATTTGTATTGATCCATTACACATCCATTAAACAGCAGTTTTTTCAAACCAGTTACAGAGTTTGTGAAGCCACCTTCTATGCACATAGATCTGTATGAGGAGTACATAGTTGCAGGTGAACGCTCTGCATTATTTATTTATTGTAACAGAATACATCTAATAGCTTCTATTTCTTCTGTTTACAACTGGTTTCTATAGGAAACTATTTAAACTGGAACAGATGTAAAGGCCCGGCCGCATCAATTTCCCAATGGAGTGTCAATCACCCAGCAACAGATTACAGTACCGGGCGGGGGAATCCCCAGTGACATCAGGATAGATGTGCAGCCGAGTACTGTGGCTTTATACCTGTTTCTCTGCAGCTGAAACAATTATCCATAGAAACTAACTGTAAACAGAGGGAAGTGAAGCAATTATGTAAAATGTAGTAGATAAATAACATGTATGTAATTTTAGGTCAATAAGACTTGGGGTCTAAGCTTTTAAATATACTCACTTTATAGTAAAGGGGGAGGGGGGAGTTATAAAAAACAAAAATAAAAAAAGACTTCCAACCAATTGTCTTTATCTGCATTATTCGCTATATGTGGTCTTAACACGGATTAATAAACAATTTTCACTTTTCCAAATGGGTGTATGCTTGTGTTTCCTATTCTGCCGGATGACATGGAGTAGCTAGCTAGGGCTGCGAGTGAAACAATAGCTGGAAGCAAGAATCTAACTATATTAATTTCTAATGTCATTTAACAGACCACCCAAATACTCCACTGAACTATGTGAGCTGTCGTTATAAATGCTAGACTGATGTACTAGCCTAACGTATATAAGGAAATAATACACTACACATTAGACATTTGTTCAAAGGTTGTTACAGTTTTTCCATGAACAACCAAAAATCTTAAAGCCGCACATATAAGTCTATTCTAAATGAAATGGTCTATTTTATGGTTTTAGCAGTTCTAAGAATAGTATACTGATATAAGGTATTACAATGTTTAGGCTTTACCATGCCATTAAGGGTTATAGAGAATTGCTGTGTTCCATTGCTAGCATAATCTATGCATTGAGAAGACACAAACACAAATTATCAGGCACTAAGCCAGACACACATAGGACGATCACACAACAAGATTAAGGTTCAGTTTGACATGTAGAGGCCAATAGTGTGTATGACCAGCATTAGCTAGCAGCATATAGATAACTTGTATAGTAGTTCTCCTTTTGTTTATTTCCCACTTGATTTTCATAACGTACCTGTTCTGATCAAAGACATGACTCCTCTGATGGAGGGACAGAGGCGTGATCTGGTACCGACGAACCTGGCAGGTTTTTGGTTGAATTCTAGGCGTTATATAGGCTTGTAATGTTCCATACTGTCCTTCAATTGAGCGAATCTGCATCAATGCAGAAACATTTTATATAACATAATAATACACTGAATTTCAAAGCTGGAGCGCTCTTTTGTGACTGGAAAGAGGGTATTTACCCTTCATTATATGGATTCACTATCTATCAGGATTGCTACCATGTGACAACACCTAATATGGAGAGAAGAGTTCCTATATGATATTATTGCTGGAAGCACACTACTTCATTATACAACACTCCCTGGTTATACAGACAGCTAAATGTCCATAGGCTAGCAGGTGTTACAGATGTCACATATACACCACTGATAAAGAGACTATACCTGGTACTGAGAGTGGAGGTACAAATGGTATTGGCTTAAAAAGGGAAGAGATCTGTGTAATTTAAATATTTGTTGTAGGGTTCCTAATATTTAAATAGCAACTAAACATTCTACGCGGGAGGATTTAGTATTTATAGAATTATTACTATTTCTACATCTATAACATAGAACAGGAATCCCTAGGTCAAATAAGACTAACTGTCAGGGGATCCAGATATGAAGACAAAAAGACTGCTAGTAAATTTAGATTTATCTGTAAATATTCTGCATTACCTTCAATTCCAGCCGTGTGGTATTTGCCTGGCAGCGGTAGGTAGCGAGGAGGAAGTTTCCATTTGGCTGTGCAGCAAAATGTACAAATTATTACATTTATGAAACACAAATAAAGACAAAATATAATACAATCCCCAGACTTGGAGCAATGTCCTCACCTCACTATTGCAGCCACTGAAACTCACTACAGCTGAATTCTTGTCTACATCCAGCAGATCCACAGGGACATCACTCTGCAAATATCAAGATCGTCAATGCCACAGGAAACCGTGTGTGACCAATTTGTATGCAACAGGGCAACTTTCACTGGCTTATTGTCTAAAATACATATCCAAACTATGATTTATAACTCTTAGTAAAAACGCAAAATTATAAGTGTTTACTAAAGTGGCTGGACTAAAGTGTGGTGCATTATTATTTCATATATATATATATATATATATATATATATATATATATATATATATATATATATATATATATATATATATATATAGAGCACCACAGATTCTGTAGCGCTGGATACAGAGGCAGGTAACAAATGGATGAGGTAATACATGTCAGTAGCATAGATTAGTGTGAGTAGTGCTATAGGGACTCACACAGTGTGCAGCAAAAGAGGTGACAGGACGTACATGGGACATTAGACAGACGTGGCACAATAGGTACAGAGGGCTTTATTAGGGTTTAGTAAAGTGGCCGGACTAAACTAGGTATTTAATAGAATATTGCAGAAAAACAAACACCTGTGCATATGAAAAGTTAATTATATAAACAAACATATACAAGTTAATTATATAAACAATGTCAGTTTATATTATATACATCTGCTGCTGCAATAAAAGCATTGTAGTATCATATTTCATACCGCTCAACATAGAAAATCCACTTTAAATTTGGTGAAATTAAGATTCAAATTGTATGTCCTATTGAAGTTTATAAAATGAAATAAAAAGGAATTGGCTCTTCATGACCAGAGGTAGCTCACAGCTTACCTGACCATGGTCAGCCTATTTTCCCATTGTTCTGGTGCTGAATTTTTATGATGCATCAGTTACACAGGAGATATTTGTTTCTAAGTGTATCCATAAAAATGTTAGAGTGTTTTACACTTCATACCAGAGTAACATGCAACTAAGCTGTGAGACTCTGCTGGGTAGGGGATTTTTTTCTTTAAATCAAGTTCCATTGTCATCACTGAATTCAAAACATTCTGACTTTCCTTCAGCCTGATATAAAACACTGCTTTAGCTTTGAAGAACACGGTGTTCTATACAGTGTTTAAACAATTGTATTCTTGGAACCAAATAATATTTTTTGGCAAACGGCTGGCCAGAGCTCCATGCTGTCTATGCCATTTACTGCCTGTTCTTTATTTAGGGAGTGTCACGGTTGTAAAAAGTCGTTGGCCACTATAAATATACAGTAGACAGTTAGGAAAAGATGAAGCTAGAATTAAATGTCATATGCTAGATATATTAAGGCACTTTTAGCCTTTAGATCCAACATTACTTATATTTACCATTCTCATCTGTATGACAAAGAACTTTAATTAAATATAAATTAGTTATTTGATCTTCTCTATTCTCCATTATTCACCAGTTGAAGCAGAAAATAAATCTCATAGCTTGTAACATTTTTCTGGATATGTTAGATGAGGTCTCCTTTAATCCATACAAAAAAACAGCAACCAGGAACCATTAGAAACCTTTGGTGATCACCGATATGCAAAATGCAGCCCCCGTGGATGCCTTACCGTCGCAAATTCACCCTAAAGCGGTTAGGTTTTACAAGAACCATATTAGGTCTCACCTGCTAAATTATTAACTGGAACGAAGACTTCCCTGCGGAGGAAGAGGTCCCAGAGAAGGATACACTGAATGAGGGGACTGTATCATGGAGACTAAAAGTGGAGAAGGGCGAGAGCCCTGTGCCCACCTCCCATGTAAGGCACTGGAAAAAGCAAAAAAAAAACAAAACGTGCAGCTGCAGAGGAACAGAGGGGATATAGAAAGAAGACTGGAGGAATCAGTTTTTTGTTGTTCCAGTGCCCTGCCTCCTAGAGGTGCAATATAGGCCATTGTTGGTCTCCCTCTACTGCTGGAGAAGCACCGACATGCTTTTTACCCAACTTATATTTTAATCTATTGCACATAAAACAAAACTATTGTCCCTCTTAAAAAACATATGCACAAGCTATAAAAGATGAAGGCATAGGTCATACATTACACAAATGTACTTTGCTTTAATGGGCTTATCCCCTAGGTTCCCAAAGTGTGCGTCGTGGCTCCCAGGAGTGCCGTGGCGCTGTCACAGGGATGCCGTGGCCAGGGGAGAAAAAAAGACAAAGTCAACAACTTACCAATCCGGCAGCGGCCGGGACGCAGCATCCTCCTCGTTTCTCATTGAATGTCAGTGTGACATCATCACGCCCAACATTCAGTGACAAGCGGCAGGAGAGAGGATGCTGGGTCCCAGGCACCACCGAATTCCCGAATTCGTAAGAAGAAATGATAGAAGAAATAGAAGAAAGAAGGTCAAGTATGGTAAGTAAAGAAACGGAGGGGAATGGTAATAGGAAACGGGAATGGTGATAGGAAACAACAATGGAGGGGCAAAAGAATGAAGGAGGGGGCAGGGTGAGGATGCAGAGGGGCACAGAGTGTGTGGATGCAGATGCAGGGGCACAGAGTTTGTGGATGATCATGCAAGGGCACAGAGTGAGTTAGCTGTAAATTATTCTGTGATAGAAATATAATTAAAAAAAATATATAAAAATATTATTTTCCCTTGGATTTATGTGTATCTTTGCATATAACTAAATAAGTATTTCTGTCCTGACCCAAATACTTTTTACGTTTTTTGACCCAACTACTTCTAAAACAGGACTGCTCGGTAATTATTTTGGAGGGCTGCCTTGAAAAAGTTATGGAGACTCTAAGGGTGCCGCGAACTGCAAAAGTTTGGGAACCACTGGCTTATCCTATGGTTACTAACCTGTATCAACACATTGTCAATAGCCATCTGAACCTCTAGGATGAGGCTGTAACTGGCATCATCCTTATTTAATGTAAACTTGTCATTGACACTGAACACGGGCACTGCCGAGACCGCTGTAGTAGACTGGGAGGAGTGCTGGTACCTTTCTCGCTCCTGAACAACTTTGAACTGAAGCTGTTCCAACTCAGCCCTGGATATAGATATACACAAGTGTCAGTTGTCTTATGTCGTAGGACAGGTGATAACATGTTACAGACTATTACCACTGTGTCAAATAAACTGAAAATATTGATTGGAACATACCTTAAAGAAGCTATTTTAGTCTGCATTTCTTGACTCATCTTCATCTTCTCACCAGGACCTGCTTCCCTGTGCACCGGCTCTGTGGTGAGTCCAGTCACCCATCCTGAGAGACAAGAGTCAGAAGGTCGTCCTTTATAGTCTCATCACACAGCTAAGAATCTTTAAACTAGAATCATTAAACATTTTAATGGGACTCAGGCTATAAATTCAATCTGCATTTGAGATTATACCAACTTTACAATAAACTAATGAATGGATGGGTTTTTTTCCCCTTTTCACGAAATCTTTTGAAGATTCATCTGTTTCACTTGGAATAAATGTTCTATTTTTGTAGCCTATGGAAGTGAATTTTTTAAATATTTTCTGGACACATAGGGCTTTCTTTTGGCGGCATGTTTGGATAAATATACATTTATTCTAAGTATTACATGGAGAAAATTGGGCAAAATATACATAATACATAATACATAAATATACACTTTTTAGTTTTAGGGTGGGTTGTTAGGGGAATCGGGGACCATTTCTTAATTTACATTACGTGGGAACCAGCTATGTCTTTGCAGCAATATTTTACTGGTAATAGTGATCTAAAGCTAGCAGTCAAGCCAACTAGCAATAGGTCTCTATTATCCATGATCTAGGAATACAGAGATGCCAGGGAGAGCTAGATCAGGTCAACCTGTCCCAAATATGCCCCCCCCCCCCCCACCTGGTTGGAAGAAGTCCCTGTGACAGCAAAGTTATATCACTGTATCTGGATACAACTCCAATGCAGGAGACCTGCCTCTGCTCAATATGAACGCTAGGTAGTAAGTGATTACAGAGGTAGAAGGAGAGGTGCCTCTGAACAGCCAAAATATTTAGGTACCATTTAAAAGGCAGATCAGGCCTCAAATTGAAATAGTTAAAATAAACTTTAGTATGGCCTCTTACTATTCACTTTAAACACACTTGTCCAAGGAGGAGCACTGAATAGCTCGGCGTAAATGATGATACATAGAACAGAAAACAAGTCATTCTCAAAGCTATGTTCATTATAGTCTTAAAACTAAATACAACACCTAATTAAAATAGGGTTGTTGTTTTTTTTTTTATGAAACCAGGCTAGAAGTATTTGACCAACCAGAATATGTTGACAGTATGACTTCATCATAACCTTCCTTCCACACACAGCCTCCCTGGATGGAGGTTATACTTTCTGTTAAGGCCTAATAAAGAAAAACATTTGTTTAAAAAAAACAAACATACAAATTATTAAAACCATCACCAATCCTTTAATATCTTTTATTTAAAAATCTATAATGGTAACAAGTGCCAATAACAGTCAGCTGACAACACACCCAAAGCAGAGAAGAGCTCTTCTAAACACTTTTAACTCTTATAATGTAGCAAGCATTGGATATATATTGTTCATATTAAATCAATCCAATCCATGTTAGCAGAGTACTCTGTTGTCCTAATATATTGCAGAGAGGAGTGGGCTCGGCCTAATGATAGATACACACATACATGGAACCAGACTACCAGTGACAGCCTAGGATTCCAGTAATGTCACCACTGAGTAGTGTTCATTTAAATGCTGTTGAAAGTGTGGTCAATATCTGTGAGATCCTCAGTGTCATCAGCACTGGGAGCTCCCTGTTAGAGGAAGATTCCATGGACAAGACCCACAGTAACATTGTCACTTGGCGGTTCCATGGACAAGACCCACAGTAACACTGTCACTTGGCGATTCCCTGGACAAGACCCACAGTAACATTGTCACTTGGCGGTTCCATGGACAAGACCCACAGTAACACTGTCACTTGGCGATTCTATGGACAAGACCCACAGTAACACTGTCACTTGGTGGTTCCATGGACAAGACCCACAGTAACATTGTCACTTGGCGGTTCCATGGACAAGACCCACAGTAACACTGTCACTTGGCGGTTCCATGGACAAGACCCACAGTAACATTGTCACTTGGCGATTCCATGGACAAAACCCACAATAACACTGTCACTTGGCGACTCCATGGACAAGACCCAAGTAACACTGTCACTTGGCGGTTCCATGGACAAGACCCACAGTGACATTGTCACTTGGCGGTTCCATGGACAAGACCCAAGTAACACTGTCACTTGGCGGTTCCATGGACAAGACCCACAGTGACATTGTCACTTGGCGGTTCCATGGACAAGACCCAAGTAACATTGTCACTTGGCGGTTCCATGGACAAGACCCACAGTAACATTGTCACTTGGCGGTTCCATGGACAAGACCCACAGTAACATATTCACTTGGCGACTCCATGGACAAGACCCACAGTAACATATTCACTTGGCGACTCCATGGACAAGACCCACAGTAACATTCACTTGGCGACTCCATGGACAAGACCCACAGTAACATTCTCACTTGGTAAAACAGGTCAATTTATACGGGAACTAATATGTTCCTTCCCCGTACATACAATTTACATTTATGTGAGATTTTATGGGTCATATGACGACATGCAAGATTGGCAAGTGAAATTAGTTTGCCACATGAGGATTTTCTGAGGCGGTAATCCTGTCACAATAACAGGTACTCAAGTGGATGAGAAGGAATTAGCTATCATAAAGATGGGATGCCCAGACCATTTATTGGGAGAACCTTCCTACAATTCACACTATACTGGTACAGTGTGGATTTAAAATCTTGTTATAAGATTTCAGTTTATGTAAAGATTTTATTTATTTAAAAGTGACTCCCTGCTGTAAATATCCTCAAAGATTAAACAAGAAGTATTTAATGGAGGGTAAGGTCACCTACTACACAGAATTAATGTATACAGCCCAATCAAGTATAGTCACGCACTTTAAAAGCAAATAGGCATTTTTTTCTTGTACAGAAAGTCCAAAAGGCAATTCTAACAGATAGAAATGAGGTCTATTTAGTTTTAAAATAATTATAACAACTTAATAGCAGTGTAAATCACTGCAGCTGCTCAATGTACAATGAGCTCATATGTTCATATAAATGACGTTGCTCCATCACTTGTTTACATAAGTCATCTCCCATTGTAGCATGAGTCATCATCATAAACGGTCAGATTTCTGGTAATAACTAAATAAAAAGCAGCACAGTGATAGAGAGAGTACATTGAGTAAGCATCAATTGTAAGCTCCGATAGGCACAGAGGACTTGCCTATTATAGTAACAATATTAGGTATTTATTGTAGTCTATTTACTGCATAGATGTGTTTTTATGATGTATACAGATGGTTAGGTACATAAATACATAAGAAAAATGAATTTTCTCTGGGTACTGTATTGGCCATGGAGACAGAACACCAATTGCAGGAGGTCTGCAATGCCCCAGTAAACAATAAATGAAGAGAAAAAATATGCAATAATGTATAGGTATCCAAAAAATCAACTATGAACCATGGATAAGAAATGTTTTATTACCAAATACATAAAAAAAACCACAAACAATGAGTGACATAGGATCAATAAAAGAGGAGTAAAAAAACTATATAGTATAGGCATAACAAATATCATGTAAATGCTAAAAAGCAATTGAATTTAATTTATGAATGTGTCCATAAGATAATTGCCAGAAGACATCTGATGTTACCAATATTGTGTTTCAATCAAAATTGCAATATAAATTGGAGATAAAGCTGTAGATTGTCTATCTAACATAAATACATAGAGCTGTTGATGTAAATCAGGCCTGGCCATCCTGTGGCTGTTCAGGTGTTGTGAAACTACAAGTCCCAGCATAGCTTGCCAGCTGTCGGCTATCTGCTGACAAAGCATGCTGGGGCTTGTAGTTTCGCAACATCTGGACAGCTATAGGTTGGCCAAGTCTGATGTAAAGGATACAATATTAATGTCAAAACAAATCTAAAACTACTAACTTACATGGTCGAAGCGCAATATTGGCTCATTTGCACCGTCAAAGCCGTATATCTCTACCATCCCATCATCCCGACCAATTAGTAAGTCCTTCACTCCATCTCCCATAATGTCAAAGTTGTCAATGCACAAGATGCCTAGCAATGCACATCAGCACATATAATGGATTAGCAACACACACACACACATTAAGAATAAAAGACAGAAACAAAACATAGAAAAACAAACACTCATGTAAAAAACTAAAAAAAAACAAGCAGCCTATTACAGATTCATACAAACCTCCTCTTTTCTTCTCGTTTAATATTTCCCATTTGGGCACAGCTGAATCTCTTGCTATGTGAATTAATCCAATCTTTCCATCTGATGTTCCATACAAAAGCTCTTCTCCACTATCACCTATTAATAGAAAGAGCCAGCACTTTATTTCATATTACAGCCACATGGGATTTTCAGACCACTGCATTTTTGGGCTGGTAAATAATGGCGTACTATAACACCCCTGAAACATCAGCAAGCATACGGAATTATTCTGCTCACAAAAGGGATACTTTACAGTATCACAATAAATATAAACAAATAAATAAAAATTATTAAAAACCCCACATAATTTTGTTTTATTTGTTGCAGAAAGGCATTCTAATCAAACTGGTAACCAATGCAACTCAATGCCTAATTCCATACATACCCAATTCCTGCATCAACATGACTTTCATGCAATTCAATAGTAAATAATCCTCATTCTTGGGAGTTAATTGCAGACTACATTGACCACATTAATCCTTTTGCAATTTTAGTATGTTTCAAATATAGTTCACACAGATATGTTATGTCCAATCACCTAGAGCGCAAAGCAAAACAATTTCTTTTGATTTACATACCATGGAGGAGGTATGCAAAATGACCAGCTATGTTACTTGTAATACCATCCATGTGATCTAATACTGTGTATGTAGACTGAACGGAAGGACAGTTCACAGAACACAGTTACAACGGAAGGGGTACAATGGCACAATGTTCAACATTTGCTACCCACCATCCACTTTTGGGACCATGCTCTTCCCTGAACATTACTTGTTGTATGTAGACAGACAGAACAGAATGCAATGTAGGCACAATCTTATGCAGTATAAAATCCCATCAAAAAGGATACAAATTATATATTTTTTTTTAACAACCTGTCAACGGTATAATCATCACTAAAAATATGGGTTTTAAAAACTTTATATATATTTTTTAAAATACATGCATGCGTTTACCTTGTTCTTTACATAAAATACATTTATATAGTCTATCTTACTTGCATACACATATTCCGTGCTAGCTATTGGCACGCATACATGTAGTTTCTAAAATAAAGACTATGCCTTGTCAGTCATCACTATCAGTTGGCACTTACACCTGTACTGTAGCTGGTGCCAAAGATAAGGCTGTCATTTGCGTTTAGAGATGAATTGCATAGAGTTGCGTTCATTAGCATAAGGTCTGTTTCTGAGCATGCGCAGAGCTATTTCATGCAAGAAACACTACGCAAATGGACATACGGATTCCGGACCACTGTGTTTAATTTTGAACACTTACACTGAATTCTGACTTCTCCTACTGCCTTCATTGTAAAACTATCACATTCCATTCACTAACATTTCTATACCACCACTTCTAAATTTCTACTTCGACCACGGTTTCCAATTGTATTTTTTTAATATGTGGACAACAGGGGTTTACTTTCTGATCTATTGAATACATCTTAGAAATTCACATTGAACTTTATTATTTATATTTAATATATTTTTAATTCTCTGACTAACCATATTAAATATTATATCCTATTACAATATTTCCCAAATAGGTTTATTTTAAAGCGTACCTAAAACCTACACACAACAGCACATTAAAGAGATAGCTGAACAAACAGCACATAACTAAAGAAATGTTTACATTTACTATGTGTTACAACTGTACGGCTTCTTTTATATTTCCCATATTATGGGCAGCTGTGAATATCTATGATTATTAGTAGAGTATACCGCCCATATATTGGCAGAAGCCTGCTCATGGTGCTCCTGAGAAGCCCCCTGTGACATCATGAAGTTGCCAGCTGTTTGTACAGCTCTAAATTATCACGTGATCAGAGAAGTACACTTGAAGGATTCCTTTACTACTAATACTTTTTAGAATGAATTCTTAATTCATACATTGCTATTTATCTATATTTCTAGCAAGGTCTCCAGCAATCCGCTTGCATAGCTACTACTGCCCAGCACAAACATTTCACAAGTCTAATATTTACACATGGACTATTCTGTGTGGGTGCAGTGCCTGTGGTGCGGATGAAGATTGATCCACATACTTTGGTTTAGCATTACATACTGGGCACTGTGCTCCTGTCTGGAATATGGAAGCATGCTCTATAAACCCCCTTCCCCCAAAGGTGGTAACTAGTTGGAAGGGCAGATGTTGGATCTCTTCGTTAAGCTGACTAAGATGTAAGTGTGTGTAAATTTGCATCATTGTGTATATATATGGGGCAGCACTGTGGCATAGTGGTTAGCACTTCTGTCTTACAGCACTGGGGTCATGAGTTCAATTCCCGACCATGGCTTATCTGTGAGGAGTTTGTATGTTCTCCCCGTGTTTGTGTGGGTTTCCTCCGGGTGCTCCGGTTTCCTCCCACACTCCAAAAACATACTGGTAGGTTAATTGGCTGCTAACAAATTGACGTGTGTGTGTGTTAGGGAATGTAAACTCCAATGGGGCAGGGACTGATGTGAGTTCTCTGTACAGCGCTGTAGAATTAGTGGCGCTATATAAATAAATGACGATGATCTTGCCTACAATGCATATAGGAGCAATTTCAATATTTAGAAAATTAAATTTAATGTGTGTGTGTAGGAGGGTGGCTTTTATTTAGGCTTTATTTAATTTATAAAGTTTAGGTTTAATACTGTACGTGAAGGGTATACACTGTAACATTGCAACATATATGTGGACTACAAAAAGCAACAAGAAGAAAGCTTACTCTACTTTGCGAATCTGATTCTGGACACAGACGGTCATTTCTGCCATCGTTACCACTTTATTTCCACTGCTAACCAGAGCATCTAATATTGGATTTACTACAGCAGAAGAAAGCCATAAAAATACTCACCTCCAGTTCCACCATTCAGGGCCAAGACAGAAGGTGCACCAGGAACTTCAACTTCATACATTAAATTTGAGCCCTGGAAGAAAAAATAACAACATAAATACCAATAAACACTAATACATCAAAGTAATAAAACAGACATTGTAGTCATTACTAAGTTACAGCATGACCAACTGAAATGGTTTCAGTTGAACATCAAGTCAACCTCTGACAATGGACTGTCCTACCCCAAAAGGATCCAATCCAAATAATAATAGCACACTTTCCATATACACGTATACGACCGGCACAGCACCTTACCAAGATATAACGGAGCATTTAGCTGTGCACCCAAGTGACATATCAGAATATGATTCATCATATTCTACTTAATTATGTTTCTCGACCCCCCTGTAGCAAAATCAGTCCGATCAGCCATGGATAGGACCTGCAGCGAAACTGGGTGACCCTGTATTCAGGAAACTTTGCTGGATTATTTTTTACAATACTTATTGACAGATTTATTGGGAAGATTTTACGGCAGACCCTGGCCCTTTAGCTCCGCCACTTTTTGGTTATCACCATTAGAATCTGCATTTCATCACACAGGATTGTTCCCACCAAAGAGATTTCAGAGGATCTCAAAAGAAGTCATCCAAGCTCTTAAAGCCAGAAAGGGTATATTTAAAAAGACGCTGATCTTCCCAGAAGTGGTTATCCTACAAACAAACACTCCAAGAGCAATATATACAATACACTGCGAGAACACAAAAAAACCCCAGGGTAATGTCTAAGGAACTCTCAGGCCGCTATGTTCTATGTAGCCATGGAAGACAAAGATCGGCATCTTACCAGTATGTTATAATCTCAGACTTCTTAAAAATATCCAGGGATATTTATGAAAACTGATGCATATGGGATACAGGTTGTAACTCACAGCAACTAGATGTTTTATTTAATTTTCCAAACTGCACTAGAAAAGCGACATTTAGGATTAGAGCACCCTTTTCTGTGCACCAGTATCCATTACTGCCCCCATCTTATTTTCCACATGTAAAAATATCATACCTCTAATATACGAAGCACTCTATCCTGGCATCCCAATATAGGGGTGATCCGCTCCACCTTGTCCATAGGCAGACAAAGGACGTCACTAATTTTATCCCCAGACAGATAGTAGTGTTGGTCTTTGCAATCACAGTAATGGTTGTAGATGTAACTTGCACACAAGAAAAGATCGGATCCGGATACGTGCCTGTGAAACGATGCAGTTGGAACCATGTATTGAAATTGAATTATGATGTACATACTGTCTTATTTGTTATTTATAAAGCAAAGATTGCTTTTTATACTTCATCAGGGTTTAAAATGCGACAGGGGATTTTACTGTGCATTATTTTATTTTCGCTGCTTTGTGATATTATATCACGGATGGGCACCTGACAGTGTGGATCCGCTGTTATCTCCAGTTGACTTACCAACATGGTAGATGTAGTTCAACAAGAGCTGCCGGTCCTGGCATTAGATGCCCATAACTGGATGTCGCAGTTCAAAATACAAATAATCTTTTAAAAATATTTTAAAATTCTACAGATTAAAACAGTACTATTGAAATTATGAGAACAGGTTTGAGCCTAAGATTTATGTATTACAGATTATTTTTTTTGTGAAAAACGACTAATGTGTACAACTGTACCTAGTTTATTTGGATCTTATAGGTAGCCTCAGCAACTGCTCATACATAGGCTAAAAATTTATATATAGCATAACATGCAGGTCAAAATGGTTGTTACAAGTCACCTTTAAATTTGCTTTTATTTCCCAATTCTGGATCTTATGTAGTTGGCACGGTGTGTTAGCACGCTTTGATACTCAGATTAGTATTACAACGCTATGCGAGAGAAGGCTTTACACAGGAGGACACAACACAATTACTTACATCGCTCTGATGCTTTCTGTTAGGTTTGTTTCAAATGATAGAAACTGCTTCCCTCTCTTTGTAAAGCCCCGGACTTCGGATCCAGATGCCACAAAAATCTTCTCCTGGACTGTTCCAAGTGCCCCTCCGAGCTCCAAACGCGTGATCTTCTGTCCTGGCAAAGTCTTGAAAACTGGCTGGAGAGAAATACTGAAAATGCAACAAAAACTTTTCTTTCTTTCTTTTTAATAAAAACAAATGAACACATAGAACACATGATATAGTAACCAAGAACATAGAATCCTTACCACTGCTTCACCTTTCTTGATTCCAAAGCAGGTAACAACTCCATCTTGGTCTCCAACGACAACCTAGTAGAAAATAGATAGAAGTTTTCATTAGAACAAGGGACATAATCATTAAAATCATTTTTAGCTGGGACCCTGAGAGTGTGAGTTATTCTGGGACCATTATTTTGAGTCTCAGAACAACTCACACAAACCTCACGGATCCCAATAGTATGGATTGTATATTTGATAATCAAGGGACCCTAAAAACAAATTCAAGGTAACCACATGGGGCCCTCACCCACCGGTTGCGCTACCTTGTCTAGTCAGCAGGAGACAGGCTACATGATTGAGTTTAGAAAGACATACTATAAAGCGATACCTAGCTCTTGTGCAAATATCTTGTAGAAAGGTGGATTTGGACATGTAGCAATTTCAAATGAAAAAAAAACAAAGATACATTTTAACTTGACAATTATTTTTTAATTTTGATAATAATTGGTGCCCTATATTTAAAAGCATGAAGAAACTAAAAATGTTTCAGGGTAGGGTCTCTATAAAAAAAATACACTGCCAGGCACACTGCCAGGCACACATTAAGCATGTAGTGAGTATGATATATCAACATGTTAAATCTCTTAATAGGGTTTTTGAACAGATAAGCATATGAGTTTGATTGTTTATGGGTTATGGTATACACGACTTGTCACAAAGAACTTGATGTAGAGTGAGCATCTGCAACAATAACACAATACTGAATAAAACAGCAAAACAAAACAAAAAGGAAGAGTGCACAAAATAAAAGCTGAATACCTTTTGAGTTGCTCTACGTCCGGATGCTGGGAGCAATCTCATTGTTTTTTGACAGGTGACCCCGACCTGGAGGAAAGCAAAACAGTACTGAGTAGGAAATTCTCATGGACCTTGTCACGAACACGCTCCCAGCTGCCGTGACTTTGGGGTGTTTGCTGTATGAGGTCACACTCGATTTCAGCCCGCAGTCTCTCTCACCTATCACACAGGTTCTAGACCTACGGAATCGCCCCCAAACACAGCGCTCTCACCCCCCCCAGACACTTCAAGGTTCAGTCACCACCTATTGGGTATGGGCAATAGGACCCCAATATACTGTCCCACGCTGGCACACAGGCTTCTTGTTCCACAAACTAGCAAGACTCACACCAGCACACACAGGGTTAACTCTTCACACCTCCAGACTGTTACCCAAATGTAAATACAAGCACACACAGATTGTTAATCAAATGTATCAACAAATCACACACAGGGTAACCTGGACAAGCAATCTCTTCTAAACAGGCTATGGATTCTTTAGAGTATCAAGGACGCAACTTATTAAATTATAGATTTAATATGCAAAAGGTACAGGGCATACAGATAACAAAAATAAGGAATGACAATTAATAAATTTGACATAACAAGCAAAAACAGTTTAAAATAAAAAGGATTACATTCAGATTTGCACTTACATGAATTGCATCTGGCCAAGGGGAATTTGGCTAGGAAGATGGACAGCTTATCAATGTAACTTGATTTCCCCAGAAGTCTGACAGTTTTTCCCCTCAGAACACAGATTTTTAAGCAAACTCAAATGGGACGGCATTCACAGGGGCAGTGCGAACGCTAATTTGGGGGCGGAAATGTCCCCTGGGTGTTACCTCAGGTTTGGTCAAACTATTCCTAAGTTTTGACCTGTTGGTAATTCTTCACAGATATATCTCAGAGAAATAACACCCCCCTCAATAAACCAGTCATATTCTCCCGCACATTTAAATACCAAACATAATGGAATTACAACAATATCCAATCTCATCATGAAATACATGTGCCTATGGCTGTTCCCTGTGTAGTGGGTATCTATGTTTCAAGACCCTTGTGTGGTTTTTGCCCCTCAGTTCGGAGTGACATCCAGATTTCCCAAAATATGAAAAATTAATAAATTTCCTTTCAAGTTCACATTTCTATATACCGGCATAAAGACCATAGAGGTTTTATACAAGAGTCTCCAAGATCCTCACCTAGGCGTCTGGCTCTCCAATTTACACCTAGGGGTTAGTTTGTGTTTATAACCCTATTAAAAGGAAGTCAATTAGCTAGGGAAATACAGGATCAAATACAATGGATGTCTGTGATCTGCATATCTTAAGCTGGTCTCTGCACAAAGGTTTTACCCAATTCAATTACCTCCTCCTGGGCTCATTTGGTCACACATTTATCTGAATTGAAGATCAGGTTAATTTAGGTATTCATGCAAAGATTTATTTTGGGTCCTGACATCCAATATTCTATTTCAGCATATGAAATTTATGCTCTCATCCTGACAGACCTAATCAGGGGAAAAGTGCCAGTGAATACTGACACTAGACTCCAATTACGATGTGCGCTGGATGCCTTGGGTTTAGTGTGCCTACATGCGCAAATAAAAGTGCACACTTACACTCCGCTCTCAGGGAGACACATCCACCAGCCTTGATGCACTATGTACAGAGGTGGACAAATCTGAAGACACCCACTGTGCAAAGTGAAATCATTACATTAAAAAATGTAACCTCCTACTACTTTATTAAATAAATTGATGTGTTTTCTCCCAAAATACTGTTTAGCCTTATTTATGGCTTAAAATTAACCATGCGAGTGAAGGGACATCAGGGGGTATAGTTACTAAACTGCGGGTTTGAAAAAGTGGAGATGTTGCCTATAGCAACCAATCAGATTCTAGATGTCATTTTGTGGAATGTACTAAATAAATGATAACTAGAATCTGATTGGTTGCTACAGACAACATCTCCACTATTTCAAACCTGAAGTTTAGTAAATATGCCCCCAGGACTGCCTTTATTACTCAATTTCTCCCACCAGCCAGTGCAAACTCTTGCTTCTCCACAAACCCATGAGCTTTGATGGAACCAAAATAAAACATAATTTATCTGAAACACCTAACGTATACTCATTTGGGTACGTGGCTTAATACCGTCTGAACCATGTCAATAAGGAAAAAAAAGAACCAGAACATCATCATGAGGTCAGCAGATTTCTGCATTTATTTTGACATTTTGAAAAACGTAATGTTTCTTTATCAAGGTATCACAGTAGCTTAAGAAAGGAGCATTACATTTCCCGAATGTTGGACTAAACACACAAATCTGTTGAAATCATGAAGTATCCTGGTTCTTTATTCAACTACAATGGTAAATCTAGGTGAACCTGTTTGTAATTTAGGCCCAAAATGTTTATTACATTGATCAATGATCTCTGCTATAGTCTTTCAGGGCCTAGATTTACTAAGCTGTGGGTTTGAAAAAGTGGGGATGTTGCCTATACAACCAATCAGATTCTAGCTTTCATTTATTTAGTACCTTCTACAAAATGACAGCTAGAGTCTGATTGGTTGCTATAGGCAACATCCCAACTTTTTCAAACCTGCAGCTTAGTAAATCTATGCCTTAGATTTCTACCTAGGCCTGATGCTTTCAGAATATTGTGGTGATTTCACAGTTCTGCTATTGCAGAGGGGGGGGGGGATTCTAAAAAAATAGTGGAACTTCCCCTTTAAAATGCTAAATAATGGCATTTATTTAACCATCAGAATAATATAACCTATACAAAGTTCATGAAGATACACTTTAAAACAATAAATAGTGTGCACTTTCTATGGCTGCAGGAGTTAATCTTTGTCTCCATCTGAGCTCTGCTCTATTGCAGATTAAACCATTTTAATACAGATTACAGTAAGGGAGGGATGTGGTCCCTCCAGCTACACAACAGGTCTCCTTGACAACAGGATAACAAGGATTATTTATTTCCATACCTGTAGGTAATCCACGCGGTTTAATTGTAGGTCCATGTTTGAAGACAACCAGCTGTCTTCTAATTTCTTAGCAGCAAAATCCCACAATTACAGTGCACAGTTAAACTCCACTCAGTTCGATTTAGCAAACTTCTTCCTTAACATCGGAATTTTCTGCAGCTGTACAGATAAAAGGAAATACACTCATTAAATTAGAGGCAGTCAAAAACATAATGTACATATATTGTGGTTCTCGTGTAAAGGAAAAAAAACAAAGAACGTGATATATAAATATATATATATATATATATATATATATATATATATATATATATATATATATATATATATATACATATGATATAATTTTATCTTTCAGTGGCTGAAGTAGAAATTTAGGAGTAGCGATATGAAAAATGTAATGGGAGTGTAAGTGAATGGAATTTTGTAGTTTTACAATGAAAGCAGTAGAAGTGGCGGTATGGCGTACCACTGTATACGACCCCACTTAGACTGTTTTCTTCTTCATATATTTTGGAATAAGACCTCATACACAGTAAGACATCCATGACCATCTTGTGACTGTCTCTTTCCTGGCCAGGGACGTCTTACGCGTATGAGATCTTGTTTGGACTCCTTGCAGAAAAGCTTGAGGTCTTTTATTTGAATCATCTGTGTGAAGGAAAACCTTATTGGAATATACGAAGAAGACAACAAACATCTCAGATAAGCCTTTCTGATTTATTTATTTGGTACGTGGATATTGATCAAAGCACTTCACTGGTGATTTGGAATTTTGACAAAACTACACTATGCCTGGCACTTTTTCTTATTTATTAGAGTGTAAAGCGGATTCGCATTATTATTAGTGTACATGTTAAGGGAGTCATTTAATGTCATGTTTAGCAACTTACCTATACTGCAGTGGAAATCATGAAATTTAGCAATGTTAATAAATTGCAGTAACATATATAAAATGGCCATTTAAAAATTCGAGAATTTTTTTTTAAAAGTCTATTATTATTATTATTATTATTACTAATTATTTGTTTTGTAAACACACGCTTTTCCTCTCTTTCTTTTTGTCTTTCTCCGATTCTCCTGTCTTGACTACTGCAACCTCCTGCTATCTGGCATTCTCGACACCTGTATATCCACACTTCAATCCATCCTAAATGCTGCTGCAAGATCTCCCTCTCTCAGTGCTCCACATCTGCTGCACCAAGTTGCAAATCCCTACACCGGCTCCCTGTGTCCTCCAGAATCTAATTCAAATTACTCACCCTTACCTACAAAGTCCTCAACAATACCACCCCTCCATACATCTCAAATCTCATATCAAAATACTCTCCCTCCCACCCTCTTAGATCTACCTCTGACCTTCGCCTTGTCTGGTGTCTGGTAACCACCTCTCACTCTCGTGTACAAGATTTCTCCCGTGCTGCTACCTACTTATGGAATTCCCTACCACGACCAATCAGGCTTTCCAACAGCCTTCAAATATTTAGACGGTCTCTAAAAACCAATTTCTTTTTTTTTAGGCTTTTCTTATCCCTGATGATACTATTCACACTAATGCACCCGCACAACTAGCCCAGTCTCCACTCTAAGCCACACTCACTCCTCTTGTTTCAGCTGTGCCCTCTTCCACTTAGAATGTAAGCTCTCTAATGAGCAGAGTCCTCCACACCCTTTGTTTTCATGCCTGCATTTATTTTGTCTGCCTTTTATGTATGTCCAATTTTCCCTACTGTACGGCGCTGTGGAGCACTGTGGCGCCGTACAAATCTACGATGATAATAACAACAACAACAACCACAGCCTATTCATGTCATATGAAGAATGGAGGATGTCATCACTGATCTGTAACTTCATGCCAACAATAAATGTGAAAGCATACAGCGCAAGCTAATGAGTTAGTGAAACCGTGAGCTGCAGGCATCTGCAGCCTGTTGTATGAAATGGTTGGTGTTGTCTGTGATCTCTGCCTACGGAGATGCCATGACAACCATATTATTCAACCCCAAAGGAGTTATCATTAGAGGATACCTGGTCACACAGGTAGACGAGAAGGAAGACTTATGTTACTTAAATGTTGCAGATTAAGTGTATGCATTCTCATATTACATAAATTATACAAAATACTGTACATAACATTTGTACCATCACTTACACACCTGACATTATGGACAGTATGTTTCTTAGTGGCGCTGTTGGTACTGGCATTCTGATAGTATCCTGCACAAAGAAATAGGATAGTGACACAATGCAATATAGCATATACAAGTGATAACAAAACCTCGTTCTATTTGAACAAAGTGGCTCTTAGCAGAGCCGTAACTTAGAATTCTAGCGCCTGGAGTGAGAAATACAAATGCTGCCCCCCTTTTAACCAAATGAACCTAAAATATTCCTAAATTGCACCCCCCTTCAGCGTTGCGCCCTGGGCGGTCGCCTCTGTCGCACAGCCCAAGTTACGGCCATGGCTCTTAAATCTGACTTGTTAGTGTTACAAGAGGAGCATAGTGAAGTTATAGCTGTCAATATATATCTGCATGCCTCTCACTACATCCCCCTGTAGCCAACTATAACACAAATATCAGGGGACACAGTCTACTGAGTAGCAGAAACAGACTGCAGATAGATATAATTCCCTTGAACCCATAGCAGACACTGTGCACGGCACTAGCCCTTCCCATAGCACCTACATGTCAGATCGCACCCGAGCAGGTTTCCCCCGGTGCCGGTGTCCCGATCACACATCCGCGGGAGCGCGCATGTTACAGCTGCCGGACACAACAGCTACAACCAGGGCAACCAGCGCGTCCGGGGAGGAGAGACTTGGTGACGTCACCGGTCACATGGTCCCTGAAAGATGACACACCCCTAGCTGTCAGTCATGTTGGTAGATGATTAGACCAATAGATCAGAGGAAAAGAATGTTCTGAGTTCCGTTATATTACACGGCCGCCCCGTGTCCTGTCCACAGTGTTCCATCGTATGACGGGAACGTTCTATCCCTGGAGGACGGGGATCACATGAATCAGTCATTCCTGCTCTATGTGCCGCTGCTCTGCCTGCTATGTGGTGCTGAGCTACACCGCGGATAGATACAATTACTTTTTATTACATGTCTGCGAAATAAATAGTTACAACTGGACTTTCTAAGAACAAACTATGTTGTATAAACTAAATAAGTGTTTATGTACATTTTTGCATACTTACCAACTTTGTAGTGTTGCCCTCCTGGAGATCCTGGGGAGGGTGCGGGGGCAGGGTGAACCGCCTCATTTTGGCCCTGTCCGCATACCCAAATCGGTCATTGAGGCTCCCATCCTGTCCACATCACAGTGTGTGTGATGTGGGAGAATGGAAAAGCTACCCGGAATTCAGGAGTCTCCCAGTCTCTCACATCCCCAGGTCCCCAGTTTGAAATGTGTTGAGGTGTGTTTTATGGACTGATTGGACTGGCTCATTGCTTCATAAACTGAAGTTGTCCGTTATTTCCAGGGCTGCCCAACTTCATGGGGCCCCCCTTATAGTTGAGCATGGTAAAAAATGTTGCGCCGCTGCTCCACAAAATTAGAAGTGTGCGCGGTCATACCATTGGGGGCGTGGCTAGCAGGTGAAAATCACTAGGCCTTGAATTCGCCGTAGTGTGACATGTCCAAACACTCATGACTTTCAGTATATCTAGCACCATAGTATACAGTGGCGCACGCGGGGGGGTTTCTGAGTCTCCAGAAACCCCCCCCCCCTGCGCTAACTTAGTGCCCACCATAGCGGCACTGTCCTATACAGCAGCCGCGGCGCTGTCAAAGAAGCGTCCGCGGCGGTGCTGTATTGTATACAGCATGCGCAGCAGCTCTCTCATGTTTTTGTTTTTTTGGGGTCAGGGGGGGTTCGGCGTGCGCCCCTGGTGTAGTATGTATATAGATATATAGATATATATATATATATATATATATATATATAAAGTGCAGTGTTTACATAAAGAGTTCACAGTCTTGGCTTGCACCTCAAATTGGCCAGAACAGTCACCAAAAATTGGGATTGTCCCACTAGAATCACAATATTTCACAGACTCTCCTGCTCTCTCCTACCTGTTCTTGTCACTTTCACCACCTGTGTCTGCAGGTTTCTTTAGTTATGGCTTGTCTGGGTCCTGGAATGTTGGGGGCCCTATTTGGAAAATAATGGGTACATTTAGAAAATTCCAACCAGCCCAGGCATTAATTCAACAGCACCCACAATTAATAATTAGGCATTCCTTCAGCCCCAACATTAAAATAATAGTATTCCAATTTAATAAATAAACCTATTTCCCTCCCTCCAAACAGCCCCAGCAATAAATTAATAGTGTTTACATTTCATAAATATACCTATTTCCCACAACCATCACTGCCATTAAATAATTAATAGTCACATTTAATAAAGAGACCTCATTCTCCCCAAACTCACCACCACATGCTTTTGCACCCCCCTTCTCCTGGCACTCCATCACCCTATGCCATGCTGCTTTTGCCCCTCTTCACACTCTGCCAAGCTGCTTTTTAACCTCTTCACACTCTACCATACTGCTCCACCCTTCATCACTCTGTGCCATGCGGCTTTGCCCCTCTTCACAGTCTGCCATGCTGCTTTTGCCCCTCTTCACACTCTGCCATGCTGCTTTTGCCCCTCTTCACACTCTGCCATGCTGCCCCCCTTCAGCACTCTGTGCCATGCTGCTCCCCCTCTTCTTCATCATCCTGTGCCTTTCTCTCCCTCCCCCCTTCTTCATTACCCTGTGCCTTTCTCTCTCCCCCTCTTCTTCATCACCATGTGCTTTTCTCTCTCCCCTTCCTCATCACCCTGTGCCTTTCCCCTCCTTCTTCATCACCCTGTGCCTTTCCCTTCCTTCTTCATCACCATGTGCCTTTCTCTCTCCCCCCTCTTCTACATCACCCTGTGCCTTTCTCTCTCCCCCCTCTTCTTCATCACCCTATGCCTTTCTCTCTCCCCCCTCTTCTACATCACCCTGTGCCTTTCTCTCCCCCCCTCTTCTTCATTACCCTGTGCCTGTCTCCCCCCCCCCCGCTCTTCTTCATCACCCTGTGCCTTTCTCCCCCCCCCTCTTCTTCATTACCCTGTGCCTTTCTCCCCCCCCTCTTCTTCATCACCCTGTGCCTTTCTCTCCCCCCCCCCTCTTCTTCATTACCCTGTGCCTGTCTCCCCCCCTCTTCTTCATCACCCTGTGCCTTTCTTTCTCCCCCCTCTTCTTCATCACCCTGTGCCTTTCTCTCCCTCGTGATGACGTCACGCCTGGCATTCAGTGCAAACGGAGGAGGGAAGAGAGACGCTGGCGCAGCGATCATGTGAGTATTTGCATACTCACATAATCGCGTATGTTTGTTTGTTTTGTAAGTGCATCTGTTGTAGGCTTACTCTATTAAATTTGTGTGCAAAAATGCTACACTATATGTTTTCTATTCCATCTTTCTTGGCTGGAGATTTACAGCGAAACCAGAGGCAGAGCAGCAGGGCTTCCACCAGAAATTGCAAGTTCGCGACTTGGGGACCTCAACATAGATGTGCCTCAGTCACTCTTATATTCGGTACGCATAATCACTTATCATCTTTTGTATTGGATCTAACTCCTGATTACTACACTATCAGGCGCCGTATTCCATCTTCTTTGTAGATATCTTTTCCGGACTTACCACCCAGTTAGCAGTTAGTCAAGGCTGGCTGTCACTTGTAAATAAGGACGTGTTTTAAGGTGTTTCATTACAGGGACTCATGTTTATACCAAATATTGGTTTAAGCACCATACAATATCTAGTTTATGTTTTGTAAATTATATATATATATATATATATATATATATATATATATATAGTGACACAAGCAGGCTTCTCTTAATGCAGACACGGACATCTTCTTGTTTGTTTGCTTCATTGTCAGAATGGCAAAATAGTGGACAATATATAGGTCCTACACACTTTCTGATGACCATATCGCTAAATTAAATATTGGAGACTCCTCGGACAGTCCTAGCTTGATGGTCAGATGACACTGCCCCCTTCCCTTTAAAATATATATATATATATATTTATTTATATATATATATATATATATATATATATATATATATATATATATATATATATGTATATATATATATATATATATATATATATATATAAATAATATTTTTTTTCACACCAATCAGCCATAGTATTAAAACCACCTTCCTAATATTGTGTAGGCTCACTTGTGCTGCCAAAACAGCTCTGACCTATCGAGGCATGGATGCCACAAGATGCCAGGACTCAAGTTTTCCAACAGAATATTACCCAGAGCATCACACTGCCTCTGCAAGCTTGCCTTCTTTCCATAATGCATCCCGGTGCCATCTTTTCCCCAGGTAAATGATACACACGCACCAGGCCGTCCACATGACGTAAAAGAAAATGTAATTCATCAGACCAGGCCACCTTCTTCCAATGCTCCATGTTGTGATTGATCTGTATGTTTATCTGGTGGGCCAGCCATTCACCAGAGTGTTTTGGAGATCCAATAGATCCCTAATGAATACTGATCAGCTAAGGCTTTATTTATTTTTATTGCATCTCTTTGAATTATCAATGTTTTAGATTTCATTGACTTGGTAAACCACACTTACTATAGATAAATTACACCCGCACTTTTTTTTATTTAACTTTGTTGTTTTAAGCTTGTGGGCCTTCACAGTAAATGCCTTTGGTGGGCACTGTGTGAAGATGTCTTAAGGTTATCTGCTGTTAATCATACAACTGCTAGAACATGGGAACCTTTTTTCAGGCAGGATCCAAATAATGTCCATGAATCACAATACCCATGATATATTTTTAATTAGTAATGTGTATCAATTTCTTATCTCTGTGTATAAAGTAAATATATTTTGAAGCGACACATTCTTAATTAATTAATAATTGTCTAAATGGATGTACAATTATTCCTCTAGATTGGGTTACCACTGCGAACAAGATTAGCAAGTTAGGGTTCCTTTAGCAAATTGTATTATGTGACTAGTGTTACATACAACACATTTGTGTTTTGTATTTTTTTTTGCAACTGATTTGCTGCTTGCATTTTTTTTTTAACTTTGGGACACTTGTTCTAGTGTCCTGTGTATAAATCACATTCCCCATTAAATGCAAAACTGTATCAGGCAACAAGAGTGTGTATATGTGGGCCAAGATGGTGACGTCTGAATGGATCCAAACGTTTGCGCCATCTGATGGAAGGAGTTGGTTGATGAATGGCATTTTTTTAATCAATGCAGATTAGGCGCATGAATGAACATGAATTTCATTTCTGTCTGATCATTTGACAGTGGTAGTGAGCAGAAAAACAGAAGGAAAAAAAGGAAAGAAAGTGACATCTACACAATTTCTACCATGTGCATGTTTAGATGGACCTGTCAAAATAGACATATCCCTTTTAACTGGGGCAGATCCAAGGACCAGGAAGTGAGCATGCACCTTGACATGTGCATAGGCTGTATTAAGTGTTTCAGTGCAAAATTTGCTTCCTGAAGACTAAAGAATATGTGGTGTTCATTGCTGGCTGTCCTCGCAACATAACGAAAGCAGATACATTAGCTGAATGTGCTTTCTTTATATGGCTCTATCCATTGATTACATTGTATTCATAGACCTGGTTAATCTCAATACTTGTAATATCCTATTCTGCTTTGTTTGCTCTTTTGTAATGATATACGGGTGCATGTTTCTCTGTGTCTGTTATTCATTTAAAAATGCATTTATAATGGTTGTAAAATAACGGTTGGGAGGATGAAACTTCTCCGAAAACCAAGTAGGATGCATTAACTGAATATATGAAATATCTGGGGGGGGACTTCCCCCTCCTCCATAAATCCTGTTTAACCACCTCCCTATCTTTCACTGTTACTCATCCGACCTTACCACCCCTGTCCCCCTTCTGCTCCCTCTTTTACTGCGTCTCATCCTTTACTCCCTCCTATCCTAAATTACCTCCCCTGTCCCCCTTCTTCTTCCTCCTCTACTCTGTATCATCTTCTACTCCCTCCTACCCTACCTTACCCTCCCTGTATCTATTTTCTAGAACTTTTTCCACAACCTCTCTCCCCATTGTCTCTACCAACTGCTCCTCTTTCACCCCTCAAAACACCCTTCTGCAACTTTGACTGTTTAGGCTCTACCTCCTCTGCTACCCACCTGGACAGATAGCTCAATGTCCATCTGCTCCTATTATCTCTCTACCCCCTCCCTCTAGAATTGAAGCTTTTGTGGGCAAGGCCCTTTTACCCTATGTCTCTTGTCTGTCCACTTTCCGCCTTCCTCGTATGCCCCTATCATGTCGTATGCTGAATTTTTGTGTATGCTATGCAATTTGTTCTGTTAACTGCATCCATACATTTATTATTCTGCTTAACTGTACCCTTAACTGCACATGCTTTGAGTCATGCAAAGTTCCACTATGCTCTTTACCAGGGGCGTAACTACCACCTGTGCCCTTCAGAAATAGGTTGCTTCCTTCCTCTCTTTTCTTTTAAATTAAGAGCAGCCTGCATGGCTGCCAGGAGTCTAGGTTGACTAATAGATTTATCCGGCTACAGAACCCATAAATGATCAGTTCCCCAAGAAAGTGTGTGGATAATATGAGTATGAGTAGCGTTATGAAGGGTTATGATGAAGGGGGTTAATGATTTATGGAGGATTAAGTGTTAATCAATGGGCAGTACAGTGGCCTAGTGGTTAGCACTTCTGCCTCACAGCACTGGGGTCATGAGTTTGATTCCCGACCATGGCCTTATCTGTGTGGAGTTTGTATGTTCTCCCTGTGTTTGCGTGGGTTTCCTCCGGGTGCTCCGGTTTCCTCCCACACTCCAAAAACATACTGGTAGGTTAATTGGCTGCTATCAAAATTGACCCTAGTCTCTCCCTGTCTGTCTCCCTCTTTCCGTGTCTGTCTGTGAGCGTGTGTCTATATTAGGGAATTTAGACTGTAAGCTCCAATGGGGCAGGGACTGATGTGAATGAGTTCTCTGTACAGCGCTGTGGAATTTGTGGTACTATATAAATAAATGATGATGATGATGAATGATTAATGTCCATAGCCACACCACTTCCAGTTGGATGGGAGGCCCCACAATCAATATCACATAGGGCCACGCATTATCAAAAACTAGCCCTAGTTTAACTTATTATGTACGTCATGCACTGATTTGATGTTTTTCTTATTATCAGTTACCTGTTTTGTTTTAATTACTATTCTATCGTATTGAAGGTACATGTTATATTTTGATTTGTAGAATGGAAAAAACACAAGAATGTAAAATTTACAATGTATTTTTACTAATAGCAGTGCAGGCCACTAATTCTTAACAACCGACATTTAAGCTAATTACTATTCCATTTAATGTCATAATTTTAAAACCTCTTGTGATACTATACTACATAGACTGCTAACATTATTTTATTATTCATGGAATCAAAATGTGTTTTATGCACTCCACCAAACAACATTTCAAATGGCCTAAATATTTATATTGAATGTATACATGTAATTGGTTAATCCATGATACTAATTACTTATTTTACTCCATAAAGAGGAAAGATGCCTTCAACATATATATAACAACATATGAGGTGTTAATATTTTATTTGGGCTTTGATAATTATAAACTACAAGTTGTGATTAGCTGGTTGCTATGGCCTCTGTGACATAAGGTATATGTGACATCATGCCATATGTCACTATGAATTTCACATATATTGTTAGGCTGCAGCCTTTCTCTAGCCAGTGGTAGTAACACCTGAAGCAGGCCACAGGGGATAGATGAGTGCCATATATCAACTTGCACAGTTCAGCTTTCCAAAAACACGAAACATGGATTGTTGCCTTAGAGATCAAGTGGAAGCCCTAAAGAACGAGAACAGAACTATAAGCATGGAGAATGCTGAGCTACGTAAGATGACAGGGCTGATGCAGGAGAACATGGTCTTAAGGTGCAGTATGCGAGATCATGTGAAGTCCTTTCGCTGTGTGTCCCCTACAAGAGGGTACAGTGAAGGTGTAACTCACAGGCGTCACGGAAGAGGTAAGACAGCGTAATTATTATATTCCCAACTTACAGCTCACTGCTAGTAAGGGGAATAACTGGAACTAGATACAATTAGATCAATAATGTTCATAAGTACTAGTTATCAACTTACGCAATAAGTAAAAATAAGAGGTGGGGGAATTTAGAGACTGTTATATTTGTCTCCTATTAAAAATATACTTACTATTGTATTTTTAGATTTCTGCTGCCATCACCACCATCAGAAACACTGCTAAGCAGCCGGATCAGTGGGCATTTTCAGCAAATGTTCTTTTCATCTTCCATAGAACACCATTGTCATTGGAAAAAGAGGGTTGTAGGAGAAATTGCCTACCAGCTGGAAAGCAGGGTTCTCTCAGCTGTCTTTTTGAAACAACACCGACTTTATGGATTCCAAATATCCAACATAGAGGAAAAGATTCATGAGGTAAATGATGAATTCCAGTTTCTGAACTTTGGGAGGAGCGTAGAGAGTCCATTTCCCATAATATACAATATGTCGTTCAATTCTACAAATGTATCTAACTTAAATTGTGACCTTCGCTATTGGTGTTATAAGTTTATCATTTTCCCTACAGTTAACTAAGTGCCCATTAACCGGCAAAGTAGACGAGGTTCAAAGATGTCAGATGACCCAACGCTACCATGATATCCTGCATCAGTTGAAGAAATGTGGATACAACCCCAAAATTCACCCTGTGTTTTCTGAGTACCTTGTGAATAATTATGGCATAATGAAGGATCAACCACATTACGGATCCTGTACGTCCGACCTCTACAATAATCCTGAAGCATTGCAGAGAATTATTTGTGATGTCATGCCAGCTGCTGAGATCAGGGATGTCAACGTACTTCTTGATTGTCTAATATTGTTATCTTATGAGGATGGAACGCAGCTTTTCATCTGATTGTGTCATGTTATTGCCTGTACTTTCATAATATGTCAGCATTACTTCCAGCCTAATGTTGCACTACAATCCGACATCAACATCACAGAGCCGTTGTTGCTTAGATACAGTTTCCAGTCTTATGTATGTCAATAAACAACAAGGCTGAATCTCAGAATGTTGAGTAATTTTTTCTCACTGGTGTGTATGAATTTGTACTTTACTATCAGTGAAACTAATGGTGTATTGTTAATAATTGTTTTTCACATATATCATATGAAGAGATATTTCGTATAGTGTCAGGAAATTTGGACAGAGGAGTCAAAACTGGAGCTGTTTGGCAAGTCACATCAGCTCTATGTCCACAGACGATAAAATTAAGCTTTCACATAAAAGGACACCATACCTAATGTGACACATGGAGGAGGCTGAGTTATGTTTTGGGGCTGCTTTGCTGCGTCTGGCACAGGGTGCCTTGAATCTGTGCAGGTACATACTGCCCAGTGTCAGAAAGCTCTGTCTCAGTCGCAGGTCATGGATCCTCCAACAGGTAAGTGACCCAAAATACACAGCTAAAAGCACCCAAGAATGGATAAGAACAAAAATTGGACTACTCTGAAATGGCTTCTATGAGCCATGATCTGAATCCTTTTGAATATCTATGGAAAGAATTGGAACATGCAGTCTGGACAAGGCACCCACCAAACCTGAAACAGCTGGAGCAGTTTCCTCAGGAAGAGTGGGATAAACTGACTGTTGACAGGTGCAGAAGTCTCATTGAGAGCTACAGAAATCACTTGACTGCAGATAATGCCACTAAAGGTTGTGCAATAAAAAATAAGGTTAAGGGTCCCATCATTATTGTCTATGCCATTTTCATTTGTTTCATTATTTAAAATATTCCATTGAATCAAAATTCAAATGCAAAGTCTGATTTCTATTAAATATGGAATAAACAATGATGGATGTCATATATATATATATATATATATATATATATATATATATATATATACACAAGTTAACCCGTGCATGATACTCATGCATTCTAGTCAAATCAAGCTACTTAAGGTGTTAAAAAGGTTCTTGTCATGCATTTGGGCCATAGCCCAGGCCTCAACCACCAACCACTCCCCACTGTCACCCCCGGCAACCACCAACCACTCCTAACTGTCACTTCTCCTTCAAGAAATATATATATATTTTTTTTAAATCTTTATAAACACTTTTAACAATTAACAAATTAAATTAACAAATTAAAAACATCTTAGTATACCAAATTTCAGCCCTTTCTGAATTTTTTTTCCCACACACACTAAGAATTTAGTAGGTCAGTGTATAATTCCGCCCAGCAGGTGGCGCTGCAGCTTGGTTTTATTTTTTCCACACACAGACAGACTAACACACGCCACTAGACATTTATATTATAGATATATATATATATCTATATAGATATATATATATATATATATATATATATATATATATACACACATATATGTGTGTGTGTGTGTGTGTGTGTGTGTGTGTGTGTATATATATATATATATATATATATATATATACACACACACACATACACAATTCTTAATCAGGCTGGCGGACCCGATTGTAAGCCTATGACCAGTTTCAATTTACAAAACGGGGTGTTAACTCTTTTTTTTATTTCTATTGTTGTTACTGCGAGGAATTAGAATACACTGGATGCACCCCAGTGTACTGTAAAGGCTTGTACTCGCAATCGGTTTTATGTTCACCTGCGGTACATGGACTTGTATCGCATTGGCAGTCTAAGTAGAAAATACTATCTGTAATGAACAGGAAAACGTGCCATGGGCATCTGTAAAGCCATCTATAAGTACATGAACTAAACATACAGACTGTAGCTTCTTCTTTACCTTATATCAAATTCTACACAAAAAATAAGTTTGTGATCTTAAAAAATAAAAAGACATAACATTTTCTTTTTCGTATACAACTTATTTTTTTTATTATTATTGCCATAATTATCTGTACATCATCAGTTAGTATAACATTATATACACCACATTCAGTTACTGGCAATCTGTAACCAGCTTAGCCTAGAAGAACATGATACAGATTGAATATAAGACATGTATCCTGCATCACATTCTCAGTTGCCCTCCTCCTATTGCAAAGAGCCAGCACCTGACATCTGCTATATACTGTACATATCTTTGTTTTGCTGCATACTTGCATTTTCTTATTAAAAGCAAAAGCTGTATATAGTTTAAATGTATGATAAATTATTAAATAGAAAGTTATTACTAAAATTATCAAGTCCAAAGTTCCTTTATCAAAGATCTATATTACAGCATGCTCTGTTAAATAATTTCTAGTCTTGATTACTTCTTATATTGTATATAGAAGCTGACTTCTTTCTAACTCATTTAATGCTAATAAATGCTGGCATTAAATCGTCTTTTGTGTTCAATGGCTTTTAAAATATATTTTTTTTATTCTAAACCACATATGAGCTAGTTTTAGTTCTTTCAGATAACATAGTAAGGAAGCACACAATTACTGGCTGTATCAGCTCTTCATCCTGATAAGATTCTATCCATACTATGCAAACCAAACAGCAGAGATTTCTGTTCGTGGTTTATAAATATTTTCATTAAAAATACGCTTATCTTGTTCAGCATGTATGATAACGCAAGTACTATGTGATTGGATTCTGTGAAGCTTCTTTGTTATAAATAAGGTCTGATATCTGTGAAAAGTTGGGAGACTTGTCAGACAATAAATATGGGAAACAATCAAGGGGGTTTCTATCTACGTCATCATCATTTATTTATATAGCGCCAGCAAATCCCATAGCGCTTTACAATTGGGAACAAACATTAATAAAACAATACTGGGTAATACATACAGACAGAGAGGTAAGAGAACCCCCTTCTTTCCCAATAATAATGCTTTGGTGGGGTTCCCATTTTGGTGTATTTAGCAGAGTCCCAGCATATTCATCTCTGTCAATCACCTCTAGAGCAGGGGAGATCCTACATAGTTGCTATAAGGCTTTATATTAGAGCTACTGTGTCAGATCTCCCTGATAAATAGATAGATGAGCCATCACCAGAGTACTGGCTATATGTAAGTGCCAAGACCCTGATAAATAGAGTGAAAAATACTATTATTGGGACGTGAGTGGATTAAGTAAAATTCATGTGGAAGACCCCCTTTAATTATTTACAACGTGTTATGTAGGCATTTGACCACAAGGTAGTGCTGTTGTAAAGTCTATTACATTGATTAGCCCGTTTTAGCAGAAGACCAGGGAGACATGGTTTATTAGATATAACAGCTTGTTAGAACATCATACAACAGAGGTAGGCAGTCTTTGTATCTCCAGCTGCTGTGGAACTGGCAGGGTGTGCTGAGGCTTAGAGTTCCACATGAGTGGGAGAGCCACAAGTTCCCTATGCCTAGCATACAGAGTAGAATGTTATGAAGATATCACAAGGCCGCAAGAGCATTTCTCTGTGTCAGTGGTTCTCAAACTAATTTTTAATGAATGTTAATCAGCTTTTCTAAAGTAAAATCATAGTTATTGTCTTTAATAGGTCTGACAAAGTGATAGCTGTAAGAAGAGCTGCAAGTTAATTTCACTATATTTACTATGCAACCTAGGCAATTACAGGAGGTCAAGCTCAAGGATATTATTTTAACATCTGGACCTTTGGTAATTTATTACCATAATTGGGGCAACAAACTCATTAAGTGTCTTTATTAAGTAATGGTCTAACACTATTTTGATGATGAGAACTGTAGTCATATAGTGGGTCTGTAATTGGCACATACTGCACATCTGCCCATAGCATGCAAATGTCCAGTTTTGTAGGTAGTGCTTAACAGAACAATCTGTATACTGAGAAAATGCTGCATGTCTGAAATAATAACCCATAATTGTGTCCATCTAGCAGGTCTATGTCAGCCTGCTGCATTCTAAGGTATGTGGGGGGCTGCTGCATAAATAGAACTTCAGGAAGATCCTAAGAAACCTACAGTACAGTTTACTTACATCTATATATTCTTTTAATATGTATGCCCAGACACTGCCCAACATGTACTTAAAAAGTGCAATAGTGGTTTGATCGAGTACTGTCAGCGCTCCAAAAAGATCTACTACCCAATATGTACACACTAGGAAAGGTTCCCTTCCTCCTATACACAACAACAGTATTATAATATCAGCTGTGTACATACATAAGGTGCCAATCTGTGGTCTCAACGGAGATGGAACATCCTTACTTCAAACATGCATGTAGATAATAATGCAAATCAACCATATACGTACATTTGGCATCAAATTGTATCCCAAAAGAGAGTGGAGCGCCCCTTCTTCTATATATTAGTATTAGGTCAGCTCATTCACATGGCTAAAACTTAAAGAGGTATGACATAGTGTAACATGTTTAAACGCCCACTCTCTAGTCACCACTAGTTTACTTCAAACACCAAGTGAATACTTAATTTAAGACACCCAAATAAAATGCAGGTCTGTGGATTTTCTGTGGCACCTTGACGCCAATGGACATATGCTTACAGTGTTTCCACTTTAAACCAGCCTTCAGACAAAATGCGCACTTGGTTCCTTCTCCCTCTCCTTCATTTAGATGTTGTTATATTCTCCATGGTGCATATGAATGAAATGAAGACAGGAAGAATCTAGTGCAACACTGTTTTACTTCTGATATAAACATTAAAAACGAGTTTACTTTAAAACAAAATTAAAAACAATCCCAAAATGGATAAGTCAGGGACTCATACCAGATGAAGATAGAACACAGGCATGGATCACAACAAAGTTCCAGATCTGTTCCCCATCCAGGTCAGGTCCCGCTATCGCCAACGCGTTTCAACTCTCTCTGAGTCTTTCTCAAGGCTGATGTTCCTCCATATAATATTAGGCAGTATTTATATCCTGTCTCTGTGTGAAAGAGAGGCTTGGAAATTCACTTCCTTCAGTGATGTGAGTCCTCCGTCCCATCGCCATACCAGATATAGATAAATGCCCCACTTCCGGTTGGCGTGTGTAATTCAAATCTTCCTCGGATCCTAATACATCACACATAGTACTTTGCATGCAAACAGTGGTCACTCCACAACCCAAATTCATTACAATAGTGTATCCTTCCATTCTCTCCTGGCATGTCTCCGTAACGAGAGCGGTGCTTTGCCCCACTTCCGGTCGGGCATGCGCGGTTCCTCGAGTCAGGGAAAACACTTTGTATCATAAAATAATTGTGGCATTCTAAGTCTGGTGACAAAAGGAATCCTGCTATTCTAATTAATTCTAATACATTTTAAAATGGTCAAAGAAACAGATATGTTTGTATGTGTGATAACAATTCTTTCATCCTATCGAATTTTCTTTGATAGGATTCGGCCATTCCATATATTAGTTTGAAGTATATCCCACATGAAAGAAATATACAGAGGAAAAACAGTTATTGACCACACATTCATATGACACATAGAAGTTAATACATATTCATGTTTCTTCTATAATTTAAAGAGGATCATATCTTCTTAATAATGGATTAAAAAATAAGGGACTGAATAAATTCTTTTGTATTATATATGGATTCACAGGAACCACTTTAGCTCAAAATCTAGGTTCAAACCACCTGGGGCTAAGGTTTTTAATTTAAAAATCCATTTCATCTCAGTTTTTGATAGTGCAGTGGCTACGTCCCTATTTTTATCATTATATTTAATTTTTTGTATCCCCCAAAAGCCGGTAATTTTTTTAGGGTCACATGCATGGGGGCTTTTAAAATAGCTGGAAACTGAGTGTGTCTCCAGCCCCTTTATTATATTGTACACATGTTCACGTAATCTGACTTTGAGCTGTCGGGTGGTCCTGCCAACATAAAAGAGCCCACATTCACACTCCAGAACGTATATTATAAATACTGCCTAATATTATATGGAGGAACATCAGCCTTGAGAAAGACTCAGAGAGAGTTGAAACGCGTTGGTGATAGCGGGACCTGACCTGGATGGGGAACAGATCTGGAACTTTGTTGTGATCCATGCCTGTGTTCTATCTTCATCTGGTATGAGTCCCTGACTTATCCATTTTGGGATTGTTTTTAATTTTGTTTTAAAGTAAACTCGTTTTTAATGTTTATACCAGAAGTAAAACAGTGTTGCACTAGATTCTTCCTGTCTTCATTTCATTCATATGCACCATGGAGAATATAACAACATCTAAATGAAGGAGAGGGAGAAGGAACCAAGTGCGCATTTTGTCTGAAGGCTGGTTTAAAGTGGAAACACTGTAAGCATATGTCCATTGGGGTCAAGGTGCCACAGAAAATCCACAGACCTGCATTTTATTTGGGTGTCTTAAATTGAGTATTCACTTGGTGTTTGAAGTAAACTAGTGGTGACTAGAGAGTGGGCGTTTAAACATGTTACACTATGTCATACCTCTTTAAGTTTTAGCCATATGAATGAGCTGACCTAATACTGATATATCGAAGAAGGGGCGCTCCACTCTCTTTTGGGATACAATTTGATGCCAAATGTACGTATATGGTTGATTTGCATTATTATCTACATGCATGTTTGAAGTAAGGATGTTCCATCTCCGTTGAGACCACAGATTGGCACCTTATGTATGTACACAGCTGATATTATAATAATGTACTTAAAAAGTGTTGGTTGTCTAGAGAAGCGAGTATCCTTTTAATGACATAAAGCCTTGAAGGTATATATAATTAAGTGTCCAACCTTGATGAAATTCTATAACTGTAAGGACTTATTTAGGATATGGTGCAAAATGCAGATTCTTATTTTAACCTATAAGAATGGCAGTTTTAGTATTTAGAATAGGCACTTTTCAACCAGTGATGATAAGCTGAGTACCGGACCTGAGAAGGCATATTAAGGGGGGTCTGATAACATTTCATATGAAGGACATTGCTGACTCTCACCTAACTGCTGGCTGCTTGTAGTGGAGACTATTGCTCTCATGTCTGGTGTTTTTCTTTTATTCATTAATTTGACTAATAAGTGAATGGAAGAATCTTTAACAGAACTATGGCCCTGATTCATTAAGGATCTTAAATGAAGAGGATCCTTATTTCAGTCTCCTGGACAAAACCATGTAACAATGCAAGGGGTGCAAATTAGTTTTCTGTTTTGCCCATAAGTTAAATACTGACTGTTTTTTCATGTAGCAGACAAATATCAACTTTAAATTTCAGTGTACAAATAAGCTATCAAGTATTTGTGTGTTACATGAAAAAACAGTCAGTATTAACTTATGTGCAAAACAGAACACTCATTTGCACCCCTTCCATTGTAACATGGTTTTGTTCCTCTTCATTTAAGATCCTTAATGAATCAGGCCCTATGTTACTGAATTGTATGCTCGATGCATTGATCACATACTAACAACATACAAGTGAAACACCTGAATTTTTTGTTTGCCAGCTCATTTTCAATGAGTAGACAAGACCCAACTAGATTTATATACACATGTGTTCCATGAGAGGTTGGGTCTTTCTGTCCTCCAAATGCAACCGTTACCTTAATGTCAGTTTTTGTGAACACGAAAATAATAAAACCTGTATTTTTATGAAATCAAAGACCAGCATTGTCTTCCCCTCTATCATGGATTATGTGTCACATTGAGTGACGTATCTGATATTTAACATATGAAACGGGTGTTTCTCTTGCCCACTATTGGTTACACCCTGCACTAGTCACAGGGAGCCAGAAATTTTACTTATCAAGTTAATATAGATGTTTTATGTTGCGGACTTTGCATATTAACATTATACCTCATCTTGGTAAATATATGTGGACACAACATGGTGGATGCACATTTACAGCCTGCTATATTATATATATATGTGACATAAACCACTACTAATATTTAATAAATGTACCTCACTATGTTATAAATAATTGTTTAGATCTTCTGAGCTGGTGTTGTTTGTTAATGATCCTTACAATTATATGCAGCAAATTAAATGGATTTATTAACCAGAGACAAGGAAAGGATACGGCACCTTCTGGTTTAGTAAATTAAGTAATACAGGTTATTACCACAAGAGAACTAGATAAGGATTCACAACTGAGAGCCCTCAGTATTTAAGGAAACCAGATATTGTTCAGATGAACCAGAGAGACTTATCTTATGTAAAAAAAAAACACTTTCACCTTGTATGTGTCTAAGCGCACCAAATATATGAAAATTATCTGCTTATCTGTGGAAACCAATCATATGAAGCGTCCAGCAAAATCTAGAGATGTGGTAGGTAGTCCTCAAATATCAGGTACAAACAGAGCAGGAAAACACTATATAGCGTAGTAGTTACCAAACAAAAATATTGCAGAATTAACTCTATACATATTATGCCTTCCAGAACAACAAAAGTAATCAGATTATCTGTTTAAGCAGCTTCTTGGCCATCTCAGTAGTTCCGCTTTTATTGTAGTTATAACACTCCATGCGATGATATATAGAGAAGATAAAGAGGTACCAGATAATGTAGTATGTTAACGCAAAATATTTATTTCACAAAATCACATATGTTATACACTCACATTTTACAAATATATATAGTAGAATTCCCTAATTTGACATTTTGCGTGGAAGTCGTGGTGAGAATCCATTTAGCTACACCCGAGAAGGACTACTAAGGACAGCATATCCTATATACATGGACTACAGATAAGCAATAGATATATATAATTACAATGTGAGTGTATAACATGTGATTTTGTGAAATAAATATTTTGCGTGAACATACTACACTATCTGGTATCTCTTTATCTTCTCTATATATCATCGCATGAAGAGTTATAACTACAATAACAGCGGAACTACTGAAATGGCCAAGAAGCTGCTTATACAGATAATCTGATTACTTTTGTTGTTCTGGTACGCACCATATATATAGAGTTAATGCTGTAATATATTTTTGGTTGGTAACTACTACACTATATAGTATTTTCCTCTTCTGTTTGTACCTGATATTTGAGGACTACCTACCACATCTCTATTACTTAATTTACTACACCAGAAGGTGCCGTATCCCTTCCTTTTCTCTAGATCATATCCGGATTAACCACCCGGCCTTTGAAGGTTGGCTGCCACCCGTACTTGTGGAGGTGTTTCGAAATATAAACCTAACTGGACTGTTTTTCACCAATTATCGGGTTAAGCGCCATTTAGATATCTTGTAAATGGATTTATTAACCAATTTAAATCTTAACATTCCCCAGGACTTTTATATATGACTTTAAATATTCACTCAACCTACAGGTGATAAACAGAATTACATGTACCATTGCTATGGATCCTTTCTTTATCAATCTTTATATCACCACAACTGTTAGTGTCCGTCACAGAAAAAACCAAATCAATCATCAATAGCCTGTAAATGGTAAGACTGAGAACTTCTGTATGCACAATTCACAAGATTTTGTATAAGAAATATTTATGTATTGAAAATGCTCTATAATTGTATTCATGATAGTAACAGCTTCCTTGAGATTTTCTTTTAACTAGTACTTTTTAACATAAATGTTATATCCTTTACAAAAGGAACTGAATGCCGAGTGGAAGGAAGTGCATACTTGGAGTCAATAAGAAAGGCCATATGATGCCACGCTTGTAAACCAGCGCGAGCAAGAACCAATCAGAAATGTGTTTCAATCAGTCGTGTAAAAAAGCTGAATCTTGATTGGGAGATAAAGTTAGTTGGCTGCCCTTATTTTGTCCAGACTTGCACTCCTCCCAGGTCTGCATTATATTGTGCCTCTGAAGTGCTAACACATCATACTATAATGCCACAAAGGACACATAAGTGGACAGTAGTAAATGTAAGTGGTAAGTATATTTATAATTTGCACAACATTGACCAAAATTAGCAACAAAATGGAAACCGTAATTACATCAGGAAAATGGTGCCCTGGAACTTGAAGAGCAGTTGCCATTTGTTAAGCCTTGATTTCATATGACAAACATAGGTAATGAATTGTGTGCTATAAATCTACCGGACTTATGTTTTTCTTCAAGTATGGGTTACTTGTTAGTTTATTGCCATTGTATGTGCTACCGATAAATCTTCTGGGTCTGTTTTTCACTCGCACCTCAACACGCTGGGACTTAACTTTTCACTGAGTTTATGAATCAAGGTCGACAGCTCTTCAGTGGCTTGTGATTTGTCTTCTAAGAGTTCATAGCGGAGACTGGAGATATCTTGTTTTATTTCTTTTAATTCACCTGTAATAAGAATAGAGAAGTGATTTGTATTAAGTGAGATAACCAGCTGACAAAAGTCTTTTTGCAAAAGGTTTGTTTACATCAGTGTTTTTTAACCCCAGTCCTCACACCTCCCCAACAGTGTACAGAAATTTATGGTATGAATATTTTCAATGCAATCAGTTTGTACAACTCTTTTTTTTAATTTTATTTAAAATATATTTTAAGCTGTTAGCTCTCATCAGTCTAAAGATTCACATACACAAAGTAATTAGGCTGTCCAGTTTGGTCATTATAGACTATGTTGAGCCTGAGTACCTACATGTATAGACCCAAAATTACTAGTAGTCCTGGTTAACATTTGGGTCCCGGTGGATTTGGCCATTTGGACTGACTATCAAAGGAGAGGATCTGTCTAATTTTTCCGGGCCCATAACGGGCCAAATGGACCCACTTAGTTCTCATCTATGGCCTCTGATGGACACCTTTAACTTCAGAACTAAAATACTTGTTTTCCAATTTCTGTTATTTATAAAGTAACTACTGAAGGATTTTATCTGTTGCCTACTTTCATTCCATATCTTCATATGTACATAGCGGTTTTAGCAAATATATATTTAAATCATAGGTTGCATTGTTATTTTCTTAAAAAGACACTTAGGTCAGAAGCCTGAGACCCAGTGATGTAAGCGGGATGCAGACATTCCAATTTAATCTCGGTGATGCCAGTATGATCTAGACAAAGACTAAAGAGAGTTTGGGGCAAGAGCCTTGCTGCATAATAAAATAACGGTATAATGAGGCTGTGTTTAATAATACACTTGTAGTTAGGCTTTTTGTGTGCTCTAATGAAAATTTAAACTAAAAAAGACCTACAGAGGATATTAAAAAATACTGAGCATTTCGTTGGGTGAATAAAAACGCTACCCAGGGATTATGGTAGATATAGTCCTTCACAGCTGGCTAGTTAGTTTCACAATTCATACCTTTCTCCCCGTTCCAGCGTTGCTTGCATCCACTCTGACAGCGGGCGCCTGACAGTTTCTGGCTAGCTGCCAGCCCTGACCTATTGGCCTGTCTTTGATTACTCTGCTTTCTTCGGACCCCTGACCTCAGCTTACGGCTGACCATCCGTTACCATCTGAATTGCTTCCCCTGGTCCTGCCGCTGTGGTTTTGTTAATAAACTTATACTACAATAAGAGTTAAGACTTGGGGGCATCCGAGTACCTGTAAGCACATCAAGCTCTACGGGAAAGGCGGCTGCTCTAGTCGAAGACCTCTACCACTAGTTCTGTAAGTTTATTATGAGACTGGAAGTCTAATAGTAGGAAGAAATGTATATCAATTCATTTAGTTTTTTTGCTATTTTTCTACCACAATGGAGACAAGGATGTCTCAAGCCCTAAGTGGTAAAAGGCCCCCATTTGAAAGAAAAAAATTGAGGTTCAGAGCTCCTAGATGGCTGCTTAAGACAGGAGTTGCTGGTGTCTTATGTGGGATAAATTTTTCCCACATCAGCTATAAATCTATCTCTTATTTCCAGGATGTCTCTGAAGCACAGAAAAAAGCCAGTCAAAGGGGTTGTAAGAGTTCTTTCAAAATAAAAACACTGACTGCATGGGCTCCCAATATGGCGTTGAGTCACACAGAGCACAGCAGCGTGATTAAGATGAATCAGAGTCTGATAAGGCAGGCTGTGTAATTACTAAACTTGATTTATCAGCCTTTGTTTAAGAAATAAAGCTCTCCCTGAAATCGGTGTCCAGGAAAGCTGTCACTGTGCTGCAGGAATGCATCAGTGACCTGACAGGACAGATAAACTGGAGAATAGAGTAGATGACAGATTTCACTGCACATATTGGCCCAGAAATGAAAATAATTCGACAGGAAGTGTTAGCTAGAATAGAATAGTGTTTTTTCAAACAAAGGAGGCTCTGCTCTAATCGGCATGAAAGAAGGTACTACTTTTATCAATGGCCTTGAGCTGCAACAATACCAATGGCATTTATCACACCACAGCGCGAATGAGAACTCTGACCAGTGACATTGATATTAAGGGACCACAACATCCTATATAAGTGGACATTCTCATTCAACCTAACAAGGAATGGGACAGGAGCCTTACTCCACCAGAGAAGATGGCTGCCTCTCTAGCTAAGTTAGTCCTGCAATTCACTCTGCCACTGCCCCCTTCTCAATGCCAGAAGACCCCAGAGGGCACCAAAGTAGAGGACCCTTCTACTAGGCTGACCTTCTGCAGTTTCAGATTGCCACTGTAGAGAGACTAGGTTGTTGGTTTAGTATGATATGATTGCTTAGATATATGTTCTCATATTTATGTTTGACTAACTAAGTTCTGGTGGTAACCCACCCTGGTTCAAGGCTTCTATCATTTCAGGATGGACTTCACCCCCGCCCCCAAGATACCCTGCTTGCAGTCCACATCACCAGTAAACCAGACAGGAACTTCGCTTATGAGACACAAAGTCCACATTTTCTGTTTAAGCTTTTCCCCCTCGCTCTCCACTTTTTCCCACAATATTGATGAGAACTTATTAACTTTGAGCATACATAGAAGTTCAGACAAGCAATTCTCTATTCTGCTCAATGCTCTTGATAACACATAATGAAATGTCAAGGGATTCAATCCACTGTGTAATGCCAACTAGCTCTTAAACACATGTTCACATTACAGTGGGATTTCGTTTTCCTGCAGGAGACCCACCATCCATATGGTTAAGTCTTGTTTTCTCATCCCTACAGACCTTATTTGCATATCAAACTTTAAAACTGCTTATGTATGTGCCCCCAACACAAACCACATTCATTTCTTTGATGCCTTCCTCCAAACTGTAACCCAAGTCAGGAATTATAGCTTCATAATGGGAGGGGAGACTTTAGCATCCCTTTCAATCTTCTCTGGGACAAATCCCCAAACTCTGTCTTTGACAACCAAACAAACGCATCCTACAATTCAAATTCATATCTCCAAAAACTTACTTAAACAAAACCTACTGGTAGATGCCTGGAGACAGAAAAACCGAAGAGTCAAAGATTACGCCAGTTATTCTCACCTTCATAACACCTTCTCCAAATTTGACGACTTCTTTGTAAACCCAATGATATCCCCGAATATCACCTTGGCCACTATTTACACTTCCACCTGTTGTCATAATGACAAGTAAAACCCCAGTAACATCAAGAACACCATACCTTTAGAAGCTAAATGAATCCCATCTTAACAACCAATACATAGCCTTCAAGAGTAACAAAACAATCAGTCTACTTAAACCCTAACCCTAACCGAGGAATGCAACACATAGGAATAGGGAAAAGGAGAAGCATTTAGCTGAGTTACAGCAGCAAATCAGTTAACTTGAATTCCAATAAAAAACAAAACCGACCAAACTAGGAGCAAAAGAGCTTAAAGGCAAATATAATCTGGATCTAGCCAACCAAATCGAGAAGTCCCTGGAGTATTAGGTCTCTTCCTTGGCCATTTATGGTGACCTCACAAATCATTATGATAACTTGTACCAGAGGCTGATGTAAATTTTCAGTCTAGCACATTTGTGGTAAAATTGAATCTCTTAGCATTGTTTTTTTTTAGTTGTCATTAGGAGCAACACTACAGTTAGAATATAATTGCAAACCATTTTTTCTGTGAGAAGAAATGTCAGCTATTTTTGCATCTTCTCAAAACATTAAAACGTAAACACAGATGTCTCTGAGATGAAAACAAAAAAGATAAACTGTAATTCAGAAAATGGCAAGAATGTATTGGAGAAAGTTGTTTTTGAGAGAAAACCGAATTCCAAGCCAATACAACAAAAGTTGGGAGTTTTAATTTCCATAACATAGGATTGCCTAGCAGTGTCATATCCCCCTTTCCAACAACCCCCCTTCCTGCAAATTAACTGACTTGGTGTCAGTTTGTATAGAAAATACAAACGTTAGCCACACATGTCAGAAATGCATACCAAGTGGATGACTGTGTAGTATCTGTGGCCACACAAATAATCACTCTTCTAAACCATCAAAATCCAATGAGATTTTATTAGGCAGAACCAGCTCAGGCAATGACCCCTCAGTGGTTTGTGTGCGAGGCCATCCAATGACCAATAAGTGATATATACCTATGTGGCCAGCTTTATAATGATGTCCAGTGCTATGTTCCAGCTAAGAGACCAGGTATGTGCAATCTTATCTTCTATGGTGTGGCTAAATTGTTCAGACAGTCCATGATTGGGCTAAACAAGTGGACTGGTACTTGTGGCTGGCGACAGATCCAACTTCAATAACCTCAGGGTCCAATAATCTCAACCTTCACCATTTCCCATCTGGATTAAAACGGTAAATATATTTTTTACAATAACTAATTTTTTTTCTATAATTACAAGCCTCCTGAATTAAAAAAAGTAAAAGATTACAATGAAGTGCCTCCTGCAGACCCTGCTATTCTACCAACCAGGATTCAGGCTTATGTGACCTTTCCAAAAATATGAGCTCATAATTGACACTAGGAGTTGAACACTTCTGACAAGCGATACTAAGTAGCTACTCCAAGTGGTGCAAATTTACATTAGTGAAGCTATATCTATGACTATATCTCAAGACCTCTGCTGTTTGCTCAGCCCAGCTGGATACTGTATAGGAACTGGCTTCATTGAGCAGATGGGCAGCCGGCCCAAACAGCTGTCAGACTGATTGCCCCCCTGCTCCCCGGCCCAGCCTGCCCCTGTCCCTATCCCATCTCAAAAAATGGAGCCCCATTATGCACTACTACTCATTCCTGATGTGATTGTGGGGTATTTTCTGCCTGAATAAATATGGATCCACACAGAAAATAAAATAAAATGTTTATTTCTGAGCCTTACCTTCATTCACTTCATCATTCTCTTTATCCACTTGTGCTCTCAGTACATATCTTTTTATAAGTCTTTTCATTATTTGCTGTCAGAAAAAGTGACAAGAAGACAAAAAACATGAATCCCACTAGAGAAAAAAAATGTCAATATTAATAAGTAACGCAATGGCTTGCTGTTCTTCACATATGTAATCATGTATGCCCTGTAAAGTTGTAGTGACAATTTTATTGAAATTATTAGGACCAACTTACTTGATAACGAGTCGGCTGATTCAGAATACTGTTGAAACTGCGAGTCTCAAACACCTTGGCATTAGACTGAGAGAACAGATTTAACTGTAAGACAAGATATATGAGTTTTAGTAGACTTTCAAGTGTTTTTCTGAGATATTTAAAGGATAACTCCACTGAAAACTAAAAAAAAAAAAAACAACAAATTTTTTGGGGAGCTCAAAGAATTATGTAGAAAATGCCCTTCCACCAGCTACTAGGCATAGTAGTCATATGCCTTGATAAAGACCCCAGGAGGGTCGAAACGCGTTGGGTGATTTTCTGCCCCCCCACTGTGATTTCATGTGTGATACTAACGCTGGGAGCCTGCAGTGATCTGGAGGAATCCACAACACATCATCTTGACACACTCAGAACAACAGTTTACTCTGGTAGGCGGCCATTACCTTCTCAATGGAGGATTTTTTATTATAATGTGTGCAGATTTTATATTATAATGTATTTACGTTTTTACTTTTTTGATGTGGTGTAATAAATCCTGTTATAAATGGTAATACACTATGGAAATTTTTTTCTCTTTCTCTTTTGGCATGGACCTATGAATATTATATGAAAGAGAACTAACATATTGGATATATTTCTGGAAAGTGAAAAAAGGACATTTGCAAAAAAATTTTACTTTTTAATGTGGACTCTTTTGGGACTCATATTACCGTAATGTGTATGATTTGCGTATTATTTGCAGCGCCAAGGGTAATAGGTATCATATTTTATTGCATAATTTAGAGAACAGATTTAACTGTAAGACAAGATATCTGAGTTTTAGTAGACTTTCAAGTGATTTTCTGAGATATGTAAAGGATAATTCCACTGAAAATTAAAAAAAAACAAAAAAACTTTTTGGGGAGCTCAAAGAATTATATAGAAAATGCCCTTCAACCATGAGCTACTAGGCCAAGCAGTAAGAGGAAAGCAGACCCTCGCAGTATGGCTTTGTTTTTTTTAACACAACCTAAAAAAGTACATTTTTAATTTGGAGTTCTTTAGAAACGTGGACTGTTGCTGTTATGACCTATCACCTCGGCATCATGTCCTCTTATTTTAATTACAAGCTATTCAAAGCTTATGGCAAACAATGTTTCCCTTCCTCTGAAAGACGGATAGAAAGCAATACCATACCAAGGATAGAGAGCTAATTTCATACTTCGCCCCTTATCCATCAGTCCCCTGCTCCCCCCAGATCTTGTCTCTTGTCAGAAGCACTGAAGTAGAGCTGGAAACAGGAGTAGAGATGGGCAGTTTAACATCGCCAGAGTCATGGGGGTATGTTTACTAAACTGCGAGTTTGAAAAAGTGGAGCAACCAATTAGATTCTAGCTGTCGCTTTGTAGAATGTACTAAATAAATGCTAACTAGAATCTGATTGTTTGTTATAGGCAACATCTCCACTTTTTCAAACCCGCAGTTTAGTAAATATACTCCCTGGAGTCTCTTTAGGGGCAATAGTGGAATGGGGATATTTTTTTATCACCATTTTGGCGTAGCCTAAGTCTGTGAACTGGGATGAGTTTGGGATGTCCGCCCATTAGTTTATCACACCTTCATTATTTCAGTTTTTCAGATTAAAAGTGCGATATTCAGAACATAAATCTACATGATTCAAATAAGGATTTCTTATGAACAGAACACCTTTTACTACTCACTATCAAACTACAGTGAGATGATTGCTCTATTTACTGACTAGAAGTAGAAACCTGTCTCCTCTTTTGTCTTTACATTTGCCTCTGCCCATGAAACAATTTAAAGACAACAGCATGTTCATACGGCATGAACAATAATAATAATATTAACACCAGAGCCTTTTATTACTATCCTTTGGGGTTTTAAAATGACAATCCATCTGGCCTGCTAGTATTGGATCTCCAATTGATGGATAGTAGAGTTTTGCACCATTGAACTGAGGACATATTTTCCAACAGTCTGTATCTGTCTTAAGGTAAAATAAAATAAACAGATGAGGAAAAGGACAGTTAGCGGTGACTGTATCTTTTTAAAAAGTACAGAGATGTTTTGACACAGACGCCACAGTGATTAATTATGAACAACACTGATCCATTTATTAAATGCAGACCAAAATCCTGTACTTCAGTAAATTAATTGTTTTAATTACTTGGCCATGAGCGAAGTTTTACCTCTGTGACCTGCACGAAAAAATATCCAAAGAAAGTATGACTATGTGCCAAGATATCTTGTATGTGAAGATAATCTCATTTATTTTCCATGTAGTTTAGTTTATGTTGACATTAGACATTACCGTTTTACATCACAAAAGAAAAAAGGTGTAGAATAATTAAATATTGTAAATGAAGGATGCACTGGATTGTTTGCTGCTACATTTAAGGACAAATATGGGGGATTCGCATTACTGACATGTTTTAAATCAAATTAATTTTACAATATCTTTAACACGTGCAGGAACCCACGTTTCTCTCTCTTTACTTTATATTACAGTGCTAATTTGACACAAATTAATTATAAGAATATTTGGCTTGTACCCGACCATAATATATGTGGCTTATGCCAAAGCTACTTTTAAGAATTTTTAGTTTTGAATGTATGATTAATAGCAATGTTTTTATGAATCCAAAACTAAATGTGAACCAAATTATGCTCAACCCAACATAGGAAAAATGCTGACTCAATATTTATCAATAGCTATATATTATTGTTGTATGTGATGTTCGTGGATATACCTGGCAGAGCAAACACTGAATTAAACACTTGGCAATCCACACAACTAACAACAAATTGTACATAAAACTGTATGCAGAACATATTACAAATATAGGGCATCATTTAGAGTTAGCAGTAAATCCAGTAAATCTAGCAGATGCAAATTTGCACAGCATAGGGGGCAAATTTAACATGTTAGAGTTAGCTGCACCCCTTGCATTGCAACATGTTTTGTCAAAGTGCGCATTTAGCTGGAGCTGCTAATAACTGCCCTTAATGTTCAAATGTCTCAAGAATTGAAACAATTTCGCAATTGAAATGAGAATAGATTTTCTGCATTCAACATGCAGCATCCAGCACAGACAAAACGGTTTCCATTAATCAGTCAACAGAATACCTTCACATTTGTCAGCAGAACAGGCAAGTCATACAGTATTACAGTGGCAAAGCATTGAAGGTCAGGGAAAAGTTTTATGCTTTTGTCAACATTTACCCTGGATTTGGAGTCACCCATTCCTATTTCGATGTCTTTCTGCAGCTTTTTTGTCCTACACTTTGAGAGGTTGAAGATTCTCAGAATTAAATACACAAAGGATTTTGGACTTGGCACAACGCTGAATGGAGGTGGTAATGTTTTTCCATCATCAAAATACGACAACCATAACTTTGATCGGGCAAATTTCCATTCCACATCACTGTCATCCTGGACACACAGGAGACATAAGAATGAATTTTCTTATTTGCTGCATCTGCTTTAGCGACTCAGTTTACAATAGAAGAAACAATGAGACTCATTTATTAGTTTGTTTTTTGTTATTTTTACCCTTGAAGAGTAACTTTTCATTTTGAGCAGTAACAGGTTCTGTTTCCACTCATATGTATTTCATTCCTTCAATGGAAGTAAAAACACAAGAGCCAAGAAGTAACAATAGTTTCTTCATTTCCCTTGGTATGTTTTTTGATATGATTGCCAAGTGTCTTTGCTTTAACAAATCATTATATCAGAATCTGATGTAAGTTAAGATGTGCTAGCAAGCTTGATTGTGTCAATCTCAGCAAGTACATCTTTTATATGGATATGTGCAAGCAAGCAACTGTATTGCCATGTTGAAAACGATGGCGTGTTATAAGCAATGTTTGCTATAGCAGAAATTGTTTTCACTTCACTTTCCTGTCTCTATATAACTTAAAAATAGATAATGGAAACAATGAATTTAATAGAATTCCCTTTAATCACAATAAGTATAAAAAGCATATTTCTGGCACTTCCAAAATATGATTAACAGTAAATCGCATAACCATGTTCTTGTGTATATTGAGCTTTTTACTCAAGCTAATAGTTGCAAGTCCTCTCTTGCATATGGACAATGAGAAGAAAATAACAGGAAAAACATGTTGGAGAATAATTACAATTTATGAAAGTTGGGGGAAAGAAAACTGAACTACAGAGTGGAGTTCATTTACAATTCTTTAATCTTGATTATACCAGTCTCAGATATGTCCACCTTGTACACCAATTTTCTTTACTCCACTTTGATGACTCGTTCACACATATGCACTGGGACAAAAGGCGGGAAAGCACATGAAAACTAACATGTGATTTAGATATTCTTAGGAATAGGCTTTTAACGATGTTTCAATGCACTTTGCATGTGTTGCAATCCATTATATTGGTAGCATGTCTTAATGCATGAGGAATAGGTTGTGCCGCTAACTAAAATTGTAAGAAATGTGTTTAGGTGTTTAGAATGCAAAGGTGTGAATGAACTCATAAGATACCATTCATCCTATTTTTATTTTTTTTAACTCAAATTTTTTTATTGAATCCACATGGGTGACAGCAAACATTCTAGAAGATAGCAGGAAGGAAAAACAAGCACTGTCACAGAGCATGTCAGTACTTGCTATGCATAACAAAACATAGTACATGAATGAAAAAATTGTATTGGCATAAGCAATATCCATATTATTAAGAGGGTAGTGGGAAAGTGGGAGGGAGAGGGAGGGGCTGGGGTCGTCCGCCTTAGTAAGACAAGGCCTGGAGGATTCTCAGATAACGGGGAACATAACTTAGCCTACAGGGATATTATAAGCAGAGGTATCCGGTATGGACTAGGCCATTTATGGAAGGGTTAGTGTTGGAGGTATTATTGGTGTAGCCAAGGGGCCCATATTTGGTAAAACTTATCATCTTTATCTTGCAGATGGAGGGTGATTTTTTCCATACTAGGAATAAAACAGAGATATGTTTTCAGGGAGCAGACACGGGGAGGCGCTGCGCTTTTCCAGGATTTGGCTATCAAGCACCTAGCAGCCGCTAGAATATGTGAGGCCAGTTTTACAGATTGGACATCAGCATTTTGTATAGGGTAACAGAGGAGAAAGGACCAAGGATCCTTCTGAACAGGGTATTGGAGAAGAGAGGAAAGGAGGGAAGTCACCCTATCCCAGAAGGAGGATATGACAGGGCAAGACCACCAAATATGGAAGAAGGTGCCTCTATGACCAAATTCCCGCCAGCAAGCAGGGGAGGCAGTTGGGTACATTTTAGCCAGTCTATCAGGCGTAAGATACCACCTGTAAAATATTTTATAAGCTTTCTCTTTAATTAATGTAGAAATGGAACTAGAGGCTACATTCGCTCTGATCGTCTCCCAGCAGTCCTCCTCCGGGGGGGGAACCCAAGTCCCTCTCCCACTCTCGTTTGTGCACACTTCCAGAGACCAATATTCTGTTGAGAATTAGACTATATATTGAAGAAATAATGCCTCTCCGAAGCAGTGAGGAGAGGCAGAGGGTCTCAAATGGGGAGATCAGTGAAGGTGAAGCGCCCGACAGGAGAGAGAGGACAATGTGCCTAATCTGTAGGTATTGATAGAATGGCGGATTTAATCTGGGGTATTTGGAGCGGAGAGCGTCATAAGTCAAAGGTCTCCCCTGTTCCAAAGATCACCAGCGAATCGGATACCCGAGGCGAACCATGGTAGGGAGAAAGACCGGAGCCCACCAGGTGGGAAGGCAGGGTTGTGCCACAAAGGCATGATGTTCAGAGAAGTTGGAGGGATGGAGAGGTGGCTTTTGCAGGTCTCCCAGTTCCGAGCTCCGAATAGTAAAGTAGGAAATCGCTTAATCAGTGCAAGCCTAGCTTGTTTAGAAAGGCCCCAAATGCCTGAGATGGCTGGCAGAGAGAGGTAGGCAGCTTCTATATCCGCCCAGGCGTGGGAAGCAGGGGGAGCAAAGGAGGTAACAACAGAGCTGAGATGGGCCGCCCAATAATAGGCATTCAGGTCAGGAAATCCCCTACCACCAGAATTTGTGGGTTTCTTAAGCTGAGCTAAACGGACCCTGGGAGACCTACTTCGCCAGACAAATTTAGCTAAGTGTCGTTGCATAATATTCAATTCAGAGATAGGGAACCTAACGGGGAGTGTCTGGAATAGGTAAAGAAGTGGAGGGAGAACAGACATTTTAACGGTAATGATCCTACCCAGCCACGAGATGATTAGGGGCCTCCAAGAGAGGATATCAGACTTTAGTTTGAGAAAGATAGCCGGATAATTCTCCTGGTAGAGAGACTCATAGGTGGTGGTGATATAGACCCCCAGATACTTTAGCGTTTTCTTTTGCCACCGAAAGTGGAATTGGGAGGTAATTTCGAGACAATAACATTAAGGGAGGTTAAGGAGCAGTGCCTCAGATTTAGTGATGTTAATTTTATAGCCTGATAACTCTCCGTAGTGGGACATGATGGAGAATAGGTTGGGCAGGGAGATCCTCGGCTGCTGAAGGGTCAAAAGTACGTCGTCGGCAAAAAGAGAGATCTTGCTCTCTAGGTCCCCCGTGCGCACACCTCTTACATCCGGGGATGCTCGAATAGTAACTGCCAAGGGTTCAATAACAAGGGCAAAAATAAGACGGGAAAGGGGGCAACCCTGGTGTGTGCCATTACTAATCATTATGGAGTCTGAGGGAGAGCCATTAACCATAACCTTTGCTGAAGGGAGAACAGAGCCGGATTTACACCTCATGGGGCCCTAGGCAAGATATCGGTTTGGGCCCCCCCTTCACACACACAGTGGCCCCTCACACACACACAGTGGCCCCTCACACACACAAAATACACGCACGCAGTGGCCCCTCACACACACACAATACACGCACGCAGTGGCCCCTCACACACACACAATACACGCACGCAGTGGCCCCTCACACACACACACACACACAATACACGCACGCAGTGGCCCCTCACACACACACAATACACACACGCAGTGGCCCCTCACACACACACAATACACGCACGCAGTGGCCCCTCACACACACACAATACACAAACGCAGTGGCCCCTCACACACACACATACACAATACACGCACGCAGTGGCCCCTCACACACACACACAATACATGGATGCAGTGGCCCCTCACACAATACACGGACGCAGTGGCCCCTCACACAATACACGCATGCAGTGGTCCCTCACAAAATACACACACGCAGTGGACCCTCACACAATACACGGATGGACGGACGGACGGGGACACCCACACACACACTACCCCATCCCTCCCCCATCTTACCTTTTTCCATCTAGGAGCTGTGGAGTCTTCATCCCCTTCACACATGGGACGGCACCTGTGATGTGGTGCACGTCCCATGTGACATACAGCAGGCCACTCACAGGAGGGAGGGAGGAGACCAGCCACCACACTAGCCCAGTGTGGCCCCTCCCCCGACTCGCGGCACCCAACCCCCCCTCCCCCGATTCACGGCACCCGACCCTCCCTCCCCCGATTCGCGGCACCCGACCCTCCCTCCACCGATTCGCGGCACACTTCACACTTTCCGCGAGTCGGGGGAGGGGCCGATTTTTTTTAAAAATTGCTCCTGTCCCCCCCAGCTGTGCCCCCCGAGAGCCGCTAGGCCCTAGGCAGGTGACTAGGTTGCCTAGCGGTAAATCCGGCCCGGAGGGAGAGAATATAAGGCCTAAACTCCGGCGAGGAAATCTCCAGTCAGGCCAAAATGCTTCAATGTGTGGATCATGAACTGCCAGGAGATCCTGTCGAAGGCCTTCTCGGCATCCAATGCTAAGATAATAGAGGAGGTTTTCCTAGAATTGAGAATATGTATAAGGTCCACGGGTCTCCTCGTATTATCCCTGGCTTGCCTCATTCATCCTATTTTTAATGGACTTTTCATCTGTTAGCACCTAAAAATATCATCATCATCATTTATTTATATAGCGCCATTAATTCTGCAGCGCTGTACAGAGAACTCACTCCTGCCCCATTGGCGCTTACAGTCTAAACTCCCTAACACACAATCACAGACAGACACACAGACTAAGGTCAATTTGTTAGCAGCCAATTAACCTACTTGTATGTTTTTGGAGTGTGGGAGGAAACCGGAGCACCCTGAAGAAACCCACGCAAACACGGGGAGAAGATACAAACTCCTCACAGATAAGGCCATGGTCGGGAATTGAACTCATGATCCCAGTGCTGTAAGGCAGAAGTGCTAACCACAACGCCACCGTGCTGCCCCCTATATACTAATTAATTGAAGCAATAAAGTGTAACTGCAATGCCACCTAAAAGGCAAATGTCTTCTGTGGGAGTAACGGCACAATAAGAAGCAGCAAAAAACAAAAGACGGAACGGGATAAAGCCTGACGACAAACTGTGGCTGATGGCCAAAGAGAACGCAAACGTGATCGTCATCGCCATGCAAATTCACCTTCACAGAAAATATAATCTGACAAAATATTCAATCAATGCTGCCACAAGGGTAAAGTCAACTTGGGTGCAGTAAGGTCTGCCCCTGTTACTGAGCACTTAATGAAAGGACAACACTAACATTCAAAAAACACTCTTAAATTTTTCCATCATTTTGAGGGGCTTTTAACTAGTATAAGTATAAAAACATCAAAAATAGGATGTTAGTTAGCGACTAAAAAGCACATTAACAGTGGATAGGTGTGAACAAGCCCTCATATGCCTTCCTCTCTTGAAGATAATTTCACTTTCTATAACATATTTGTATTATATGTGCCGAGTATTTCACGTGAGTTTCTCTAGGTTCATGTTTTTTAATGGTTTCCCAAGATTCTATTATATATTCAATATTAATTGTCTGCTGAGTGTTCCGCACTGCATTCCAACTCTTTTAACATTATTAACTGATATTAACTATAAGAATAATATTATATAGTCAATTGTGTGCATCATTAATAAACCTATCACTTCTCAGCTTTGAAAGTGAAGAGTTCTTTGCTTAATGCAAGCATATAATGTTTATTGTTACAGCAAGCCATTAATGATACAAGTTACATCTCCTGTTGTCAATATGCAGTGACCATTTGCTTATGTCTTTAGTCCTTAATGGGAGACAGAGCAAGGGACATGAAAGTGTAAATGCTGTTTTCATACAGCAAGCTTCTAAAACAGGATTTACAGGACAAGGCACAAAACTTAAATATTTGTAGATGAAATTACTACATTCATATCCTTGGCCAGTTATATGGTCTAATCTAGGTACAGAAACCTGATTGGTCAGCGAGCCTATGGTAGTAAAACAGCCTTAAAATGTACATGAAACATGGGCATAGAGTGAAACATAGTTTTATACACAATTATCTGGCAAATGCTTTTACCCTTTGGCAAATACTGTTATTAGTTCAGGATGTGGGGTACTGTTAACCTATTTTTGCCTTTCTTTATTAGGATAAAAATACTGTTAGGTTAGCTACATGGATTATGTGCTGTAATATATATATGAAATAATCATCATCATGTAATCTTTGAGGGTTATTTACTAACTTATTTTTCTCATAGGTGCAAATCTGCACTAAAATTATAACAACCAGGCAGCCAGTCAGCAATTAGCTTTGATCTGGCTAGTGCACATTCGGCAACTCAAGCTATTTTCTGATTGTTATGGTTTTAGTGCAAATTTGCACCAACAAATCAGACATTTGTTTTGCACATGTCTATCTGGTTGCAAGGAGTTACGGCACATTTGCAACCCACAGACAAAATTTCCACGTATAATAAAAATAGTCTATATATCCCCTCATTCTCATGAATAATTTAAGCCATAAACAGGGGCTGGCTGTCAAATGTTAGCCTGAGGTGAGGCCCAGTAGCCTATTTGGAACATTTTAAAGGAAAAAATTAAATTTATACCACGAAAAAAGAAAAAGGTAGACTTATATACTTGTGATGTTTTACTTTGATAGACTTAATTACCATTTCTGAAAATTGTGGCTGTGCAAAACAAAGAATACTCTCCTATTTATATGTATACCATGCAGAATCCTCAGAACAATGTTCTATTATCTATCTGTCAATCCGTTTTATTCTGATAGCAAAGAACATTTCAAGTAAAATTTATCATGTCTATCTGAATGGGACTTTGTTTTTTTACAGATGCAAATATAACTCAGAGATTTGTTCTATTTTATAACACTGATGTAACATTAGTGCTGTGCCTACAAAATGTAAAAATGCATTCTATGCTGAATAAATTGACATTTTGTTTGGCCATTTAATTATAAACTGAACAGCAGACTTTTCAGTTTCCACCATTTGTATATTGCTTACGGTGCATTTCAGTTTCACTCCTTACAATTATAGTTATATTCGAATACACTCTGTGCTTCAATAGCATTGTATTATTAACAATTAAGCAAACAGAAAGAGCACTTAACATTAGCAAGTAGATTTGTGCACTGTGTTTTTACAGTAATGGGCTCCAATTGTAACTCAAACCTGCACGACTTACATTGGCAGCAATACAATGCATTGGTATTTCAGCTTGTTAAGTAGATTTGTTCTATGTTTTAATGCCTCCCATGGAGAGGCTTTGGGATACCTGTAAGCATAATGAAAGCTCCCGAAGCTCTATATCGTACTAGAAGAAATCATATTTGATGTTTATCAAGGCTCAAGTACATTTGTAGATGTAAATGAAGAATGCAGATTAGAGTATGATGTTTTGTGTTATTGGGCCTGATTCATTAAGGAAAGTAAAGCAAAAAAAATGGAGTGACTTTGAACCTTGGCGAAAACCATGTTGTTTTGGAGGAGGAGGTAAATTTAAAATTTGAGAGCAGATTTATAATTGGGGAAGGACATGTCCTAAATCAACTTTAAATTTCAGTGTACAAATAAGCTATCAACTATGTGTGTGCTACATGAAAAAACAGCCAGTGTTTAACTTATGTACAAAATAATAAACCAATGCGCACCCCTTGCCTTGTAATATGGTTTTGTCCAGGAGAAAATGTACTAATTTTTTTGCCTTACTTTCCTAAATGAATCAGACCCAATTGTGTTGTTTTGTGAATATACAAACAATATATATTTTCACTAATGCTTTTTATACTGTTTAAATGTTAAACCTTTAATGCTGGAATTGGATTAGTATTAGCATGAATATTTTACACTACTATTGTGGCGTTTGAAAATTTCCATGTTATACCAACCGAGTAATAGGTTGCAAGAAAAGCATGACAGCTTAGAACTCAGAATTCTATAGTCACATACTTTTTAAATGGCAAATGCAGTCACTGGCTGACCTGGAATGTTATAGGAAATGTGTTCTGTTTAAAAGCTCCTGATTGTAGATAAAATAAAAGCAGTATTCCAGCCATCACTTCCAGCTCAGTGAATAAGTTAGAAAGAATTGAGGAATAAAATGATTCAATTGAAAATGCAATAATAAATAGAAATAAAACTTTTTGGAATCACTGAAAAAGAAAATGAACTATCGAAGGTTGAGATTTGGGTTACCTCTATTTCTTGATATGAGCTGTTAATCATGGCAATTAACATATTTAGAAGAACCACCACCATTGTTACATTGTAGATGCCATAAAGTACATAGCCGATGTTCTCTATAAACTTGTGGTCGTATTTCAGAACTACAGAAGTTACTTCAGACAAGCCAAATATTGACCAAAACAGGGTTTTGAAGCTCTCCTCGACACTTAAAAGAGACAGTGAAAGAAAGAAAATAAAATCAGATTTGATGGCTTTTTTACATTTTTTACAAACTATAAGTATGGGATTTATTGTCTGGCATGCTCAGAACTTCTGTTTTTTTTGATAAGGGTTTTTTTTCTGGAAGTTTGAGCACCATGCCCTAAAATACACTAAATTACATTAAAAAGCTACCCCTTCTCCCCTTAATTCCCTTGCTTTCATCTCCTCAATAAACTATTTAGCAGTGCTCATCACAGTGAATATAAAAGGAGGTACTTAGTGATCATATACAGCACTCATCTACTTTTTTCCTGGTTTTAATAACATTTCTAGAAAATGTTGACCAGATAAGATATCCTATACTTATCATTTGAAAGTGTTATATATTTAAAATATATAATTATTGAAATATGGATACTCTAATACTAGTTTAGCATAATAACTGGTACTATCAGGTATCCCTCTAATTATTGGCTGGGTGGGAACACTAAGGGCTAGATTTACTAACAATCTTGTTAGATGATGGTTTTAAACCGCTTCACATCAGTGGCGGTTTAATGTTCCATTGTTTATTGAGGAGCAAAATTAATTTGTAATTAACTTATGGGGCACATTTTATTTTTCATTATATTATGGGGCCAATATTATTGTATTCTATTATGGGGCCAATATGAATATATAATTATAGGAAAGGGCAGTGCTATTTAATGGGGATAATAATTATTTATAATGCACACATGTGGCACTACACATTGCCCCCCATAATATAATAATACAATAATATTGTGCATTATTATAATGAAAAATAAAACTTGCCTCATTAAGTTAATTTAAAATGTATTTTTATCTCTTAATTAATAAATGATTGTTCCCATATTTCATAAGTCAAGAGTGCCTCCTGTTATGTTCTAAATGTCAAAATAGTTCAGACAGCATGTAGTTTGAGCAATCTTGCCTCTCACAACCACTTGTTTTGACTGTTTGGCTGTTGTTTTTCAGACAGTGGTTTGTCAAACAGCAGCTTAGTAAATCTAGGCATTTAAAATTCAAGGTGACGATTCTAAATCTAGCCCTAAATGTAAAAACATATAAAAAAGTGATAGTAATAGAATTTTACCAATTAAAACAGATACATTTTTGGCTCATTTTGGCCCATACAACCTGACCTTAATTGTTGCTCTGTATAAGCAAACAATAAATATAGCAGTTATGTTAGTGATAGCATTTACTTGTGATAGCCAAATAAATATCAATGATAGAAACAAATATAACAATAATAAAAGGAGTGCTCTATAATCAAGTTAGTCTAATTTCACTTCTACTTCTGTTTAGGGTAATTAGTGTAATTATTATTGTTTACTATAATCTGACCTTGCCCGACTTAGTTTTGGATAATTTCCTGTCTCTTGTTACCCTTTTATGAATGTTAAACTTTCGTTCTTGTAAATGGCCCTAAGAAAGGGCAGGGGGATATATTTACTAAACTGCAGGTTTGAAAAAGTGGAGATGTTGCCAATAGCAACTAATCAGATTCTAGCTGTCATTTTGTAGAGTGCACTAAATAATTGATAGCTAGAATCTGATTGGTTGCTATAGGCAACATCTCCACTATTTAGTAAATATATCCCATGGAGACTCGTTAGGGGGAGTAGTGGAATGGGGATTTTTTTTATCACCATTTTGGAGTGGCCTAAGTCTGTGAACTGGGATGAGTTTGGGATGTCCGCCCATTAGTTTAGTTTAGTAAATCTAGCCCAGGGACTGGCAGAAGCCTTGCTGGTAATATAAATTCATAACTAATTTATATCACTGCAACTTCTAGTTTGAATTCTAATCATGTTTGGGACCCCGATTACATTTTATAAATAATGTAAAACAACGTAAAAAAATATTAAAATAAAACCATATGTGATGTAATGCTTACGTTGTGAAGGCAGAATTCACTTTAGCTCCAAGGTAGTAAGAATATAGGATAAACATCCCAATCATGAATGCCAAAAACACCATAATAAAGAGGACCATAAACTTGAAGATGTCCTTCACTGTTCTCCCCAGTGATATCTGCAGAGGTCCAAAGCTTTCATTGGCTGGAAGGATGTAGGCTATGCGTGAGAAGCTCAGCACAACAGCTATGGCATATAGTCCTTCAGATATGATCTGCGGATCAGACGGCAGCCATTTATCTCTGGCTGAAAGAAATCAAATACATGGTAAATGACTACAATAAATAGTATTGAAGACAAAGTTCATTAGTGGCTGGGGAACAATATCAAATTCCTCTCTTCCTAGATGAAGGAAATATATTAGAGAACTCTCTTTTAACTGTTAGACTTCCAATAACAGGCTGAAGATTTACAATGTGCTTGTTTACAATAAATCCCATTGAACTATACTTTGACATGGTTGTTCAGCGACTTGTGCTTTTAATTCTTTGCTCAAATGTTTTATTCTCCCAGGAGACATTTTAATAGCAGGTGGGTTATTTGAACAAGCACATAAAACAGTAATTTTACCTCCTAACTTGTATATTACTCACATAATTCATTTAAAGGGCTTATTTCCACCAAATTCCTCATTGATTCTATTGGTTTAATTCTCCATCATCTCTGTCTTAGCAAAATTGATTAGTATACCATAGCAATATACATGCTTGTCCACACAGGTAATCTTAGCCATTTCCCCATCTTACTGCTTCCTCTCCTCTATCAATTCAATGTCACAGCTTTTGCCCTCTATCCTTCTACTGTATCACACACTTCAATGTCCTTTCTTTATTACTTTGTCAATGTTCCCTCTAAGCTAAGTGATATGAAAACAAGCAAGCTTAATGTAATGAGTACTTCACCTTGCAAAGTTGCTTTGAGAATCTACTGATTAGCGCAACCCTGCACAATAGCCCCCAACCCCTTCGCGCCAAAAAAGAACACATTCATTTTTTGATTGCTCAGCTTATAGTACACTGTATATTTTGGTTGCTTCCTTTTTGCTCTCTCATATGAGTTTCCCTTTATCTTTTCAATAGCACAATTAAACACCAAAATGATTCTAAGTAGGATGCATTCCTAACAGTTTACATTCAAAACACAAGTGTAAGTGCATATATAGTAGGAAATAGTAGAACATCTATCTAAAAGCAGCCACACATGATTTCAAGGTTCAAAGGAAGTACATATTGGGCATGAGTCAATAAGGAGAGCAAAGGGATAAAAAGGAGTAACTTTGTACCAGGGAAAAACCATGTTGCATTGGAGAGGGAGGTAAATTTAAAATGTCGGGACAGATTTATAGTTGGTGCAGGTCATGTCCTAGATCAACTTTAAATTTCAGTGTAAAAATCAAGTTGTCAAGTATTGTGTTTTTAAGAGATTAATCTATATGTTTTGCTAACTATTTTCCAATTTCCAGAGGCATGTGTAGGAAAATATATATTGGCAGTCTGTTCGCATGCTGGTAATTGATTCATGAATGAATAAAAGTCTCATTTTGATTGCTGGGGGTATATTTACTAAACGGCTGGTTTCAAAAAGTGTAGATGTTGCCTATAGCAACCAATCACATTCTAGCTGTCATTTTGTAGAATGCACTAAATAAATGCTAACCAGAATTTGATTGGTTGCTATAGGCAACAACTCCACTTTTTGAAATGTGAATAGTAAAGCATGATGAATTACAGAACATGCTCACATTACAGTAATGATGAATTAATGAATGATTACATATAAATATAAATGGGTCAAGTGGGCTCTAGGGCCACCAAAGTAAGAAAGTGGCTTAATAAATCAGTTCAAACTGAGCAGTAGTAATAATATACTGTTATATCACTGCATAGTTCATGCATTTCATTGTAGCTGTAGCTCGTCCCTGCATTACCTCAGAGCTTGTGCTTTTCCTGTCTGCTCTTGATACTGGAATAAACTGCATAATGTTTTTTTACTACAGCATAACTTTGTTATTCCTGTGACTTCCCAGTATGACTTACAGCCATACCTGCTTCCAAGAAACCTGGTTGGTTCAAAAATTGTCCAAATGAAAGTATAGCATGACCTTCTGAATAACCTTTTGCAGGGAGAAAGAAGCTTTGTAGCTGCCTGCCAACCATAGAGCCCTCATAATGCGATCTGTACACCATTTCAACCTCAGCTAAATAGCTTGCTCCACAATATGAGGTGCATGAGTACTCAGCTAGTAACACCCTAATATATCTAGAATATGGAAATGTTTATATCCTCCATAAATATCACCATCATAACATGCAGATCCATGTGCTTCCTGTAAACACAGGTGCATTTGTGCTACAATAGGCACAGGCGCGGGCTGGCAATTTGAGTCCGGGGGGCACGCAGGCGGCCGCATCCCGTGTCATGTAATGCGGCCGCCTGTGCAATGACATTATGTTACTAATTGGCATATGCACTGCTGCAGAGCATTTTTGCACATACATAAAGAGTCAGCAAATTAATGATAACACATCCTCAAGATTTTTAATCCAGTACTAGCTGAAAAGTATAATACCAATGAGAAAATACAACAGAAAACATAATTTCAGCAATATAAACAATAAAAGTGTGTGCAGATCTCCACTTAAATACATATTACTGCAGCTTAAGGATTTACTTAAATGGAAATATTCTGTTCAGTTCTGTTTACCGTTCCTTTCAAAAAACTAATCCAAGCCACAATGTACTAATATCACCAAATGGTCTGATATAGCCACAGGAATGCTCAAGAATGAGAGAATCTAAATAGTCTTAATCATAGCATCATTATTATGTTTATATCATACTTGCTGCCTTTATTATCCTCCCCTCCAGGAGATCCCAGAAGATGGGTCCACGTGGCAAGTGCTGGCATAGTTATGGTGCGAATTGCATCATCACGACTCCACCCCCTGCTGCACAATGCTGTAATTCGTGTCATTGTGCAGCGGGGAACAGGTTCATGATGACACGATTCACAGCAAATAAAGCCATTGGGCAACCCCAACTTCACTAGGTAAATGGCTAGGATCTAATATCTATCTCATATGTATCAAGAGGACAGGTTGCCAATAGACCCACCTGAGGAAAGAAGTTGCCAATAGAGAAAAAAGAGCGTGCCAAGGGTAAGGATCCCATGAGAGGGTATCAGGAGAAAGATATTAAGTTTGGAGATCGGTAGCTATAACTGTCAGTCAGGTCCTCCATAGCATTGTGGCCCTCCAGCAATATTTGCTAGCAGTTCCAATCACCCCTGCTACCCCACCCTTACGTAATGTGCTTCTCTGTTATAGTTGCAAGTGCAGAACCCCAGCCTGATCATGGAAGCCCTTGGATGACTCTGATAGTACCACGATTAGTGGTGATGTGGATGCATAGCTCGTACAATGAAGAACCATACCATATGTGGTTTCTGTGTAAGAGTGGAGCTGCGGTGATGGGAGGCTATCTTAGTAAGTGCAGGTGGAGAGTGTGGAGGATCCAAAAATGCTTCAGAACCTGTGAGTGGCAGTCAGATTCTGACCTTTTTATTTTCAACTGAAAATGTCAGTAACGTCCTCGATGAAGTTATTTTGATTACATTTAAAAACCAGAATAGCTAATTATAATTATAATATGTGCAGAGAATATACTTGGCGGTAAGGGTGATGTTATAAGGGGGTTTGATATAAAGAGAAACAATGATTCATGTCTGACCATAATAATGTAAAGGGAGAACTGAATAATTGGGATGTATTTGTTTCAATTTTCATGTGTACATGCAGAACAAATGAAAACTGCTTTGGACTATTCCAACTTTCTTCTTATTTTACATTGTGCAGTGTGTGTCTGGTTTATATGCCAAGACCACATAGGAGACAATCTTTATATGTTTAAACAAAATGTATGTAAAATTAATGGTACATAATAAAACAATCCAAATTTTAGGTCATCCTGCTGAAAGTAAAGAGATTGAAAATGTAGAGGAATCTTTAATGGTAAAAGCTCTACTCCAGATGGCATTAAAACTGGCATAGTAAAAGGAATACTTTAAGGACACTCTTAATCCCTATGAAAAACGAAACATAATTTAACTATTTTTGTTCTCAGAACTCTGTTGAAAGGCTTCAGGTGCATTTGACATTTTTTAAATTAATACATTTAATACTTATGTCAATTTTGTTCAAAACAATAAAAAAAAAACAATAACAACAATAACAAAAAAATGAGCAAAAGAAACTGACAAGCAATAATGCAATAGATTTCGTTAAGCTGGTGTAAAGGCTTGTTGTGAGGCCAGATGGTCTGCATAGAAAACATACCATGGTATTTTAATTCAATGGTTTCCATGTCTCTGACTTTTGGCTATGATTTTAGAATGAAGTGGGGGTACTGGATTTTTCCAATGCAGAGCTACTGCAGCTCTAGTTGTGATAAGTATATAATTTGTTTCATATCTATTGTGGTGCTGGGACTGGGGGGTAGTGGTGGAAAAGAGCAATTTCAGGAAGTGATTGGAGTCTCATGCTAGTGATCAGATCAAACACTTCCTCCCAGAGAACCTGTATTTTTGGACAGCTCCAGAATATATGATATATATATATATATATATTGATTAATAATTTTGGTCAGCCTGAAAAAGACCCTCATGAGCTTGCCTGGGAGCGGGACACCAGGGAGACTCTAACTACTAAAGAATGGTCAAAGATTAGAGCTAATATAGCTAAGATATCTATATCAGTTAGAATAAAAGAAAATTCTTGCAAGATTTTCTACAGGTGGTATTTGGTCCCCTCTGCTCTCCACACTATCTTTTCTGCGTCTAGCGACCGATGATGGAGAGGGTGCTGTTTGCGGGGTACCCTGTTGCATGTTTGGTGGTACTGTCCTAAACTACAACCTTATTGGCAGCAAATTCATAAACTCATTAATTTCATTACTCAGATTAAAATGCCCGAGTTCCCCCTATACTCCCTCCTCCCTAGACGGCTCCCGGACGCTACTCGTCCAACGCAAAAACTCATCAATCATATATTAAATGCATCTAAATGTTTAATTGACGCTCTTTGGAGAGATACCTCTCCCCCCTCGCTCTCAGCCACTATCAATAAAGTTTGGTCAATCTATAGAATGGAAAGCATCACAGCTCTCCTCAAAGACAAACCAGTAAATTTCCAAAACAACATTTTTGCTTTTTACTTATAGCATACCTATTCTCCTTTTGCTACTTTGAGTCCTTTTTAATGTTTGTAAACATTTTGGGTTTCATATGTATACTTTATTTTTATTCTTTCTCTTGGTATGTTTTATCTATGTTGTTTTATAAAAACCTTAATAAAAATTACTTTTGAAAAATAAAAATAGCCTTTTCCCCTAACAAAATAACTTCTAATAACAGCACAATGGGGGATGATGGATGTAGAATTCATAATATTTACAACCAAATTAACCTAGTGGACTTTAGGTGCATTACTGTAAATAAAACATGTACCACTTAAATTGCTTTGCTGTTCCCATGGGACAAATTGAGCCTAGTTATAGTTTTCAAAGTCCATTAGTGTAATATCATTACATATCAGCTGATATCAAAAGCTGCATAATGTCAGACAGTACACATGTAACCTACAGGATGACCAGACACCAATATGTTTATGTTAAAGTAATAGTGTGCATCCTGTATGCTTTTTTAGAGCAATTTTCAGAAAGATTGAAAAACAAGGTTAGCAAACTTGTAAACATTATCTCTGCACGTACTGACTATATAGACGGATGTTTATGAGGTTGACAATGATTATTAGGTATCTTGTTGTAAATGTTCTTCTAGTTTATACAACTTGCAACAAAAGTATCCATGCATATTTTGTGTTGTTATTCAAAGAATAAAAACAACTAATTAAAAAGTGTCTGTGCATCATACATCTGGGTTTGACTTATTTGTATTATCTATACAAGTATGTGATCGAGTTGGGTTAGGGTGTGCTTCCAGCTAAATGGGTAGTTGAGGCACAGAGAGATTGAGTTAGAGAAGGAAAATCAAATATAAATCGGTGGATCTCTCATATATATATATATGAAACACACACACACACACACACACATATATATATATATATATATATATATATATATATATATATACACATATATATATATATATATATATATATATATATATATACATATATATATATATATATATATATATATATATATATATATATATATATATATATATATATATGTGTGTGTGTATGTGTGTTTCATACCATATGGTTTGCTGGAAAGATCTCCAAATCTGTTCCCTTGTAGAGTCAGATAATGCATTTATTTAGCTGTCCCAGGTGCAAACAGCTTTGCATCTGATTTTCTTTTTGAAGGGGGGGCATCTAGCCAGTTCATTCTTAAAATGTGGAACTGTTTCTTTAAATGGATCAAGGAATGTGTGCCTTGAATAGCAATGTGGAGAATGCTCTTCCTTACTGCTGAAATGGCCATTATCAATTTTCTTCTCCCCTTAGACACTGTAAAGTCCTGTGGTAGTATACTTAGTATAGCCCGCTCATGTGTGAATGGCACATAAATAACTTATTCCTTCGTGGCATATGTCCACACTCAGATCCCGAACCCCCTTATAATAGGGCAAGATCACAGACAGTGAAACAAATCTGCTGATGGCGTTAGGGGCAATTTGAACCGTCTGATAGACTTATTAGGATCTTCTGTGTGGTAAAAGATAACCTCTGTGAGAGATATTAAGAAACATTTCCACATATGTAGATACCTTAATAGAAGCCCATAAGTTTTTAAGTCATTTTCTCTAGTTCTAAATTAGGAAAGCATATAAGCCATTGTGCAAGTCCTGTTTGGTATTTGCATGATTAATAGGATTCCATAAGAAATTATAATGAGTAGATATTGCGCTTTATTTTCCCTCGGATGGCTATTAATAGGGTATCTAGTGGATTTTCCTAGTCCAGCAGGGAAAGTATTCTAGTCACACTTCTGGTGAGATGCTGCTCTAGAGTAAAGGCTAAACCACAAGGGACAACTATTTGATATTTATCTGTAGCTTGTGAGTATATGAGAGGTTTTCAGCTTTCTGTTTTAATAAACAGCTAGAAGTTGGGGGTGCAAATATGATGTAACGTTTTTTTGAACGACTGAATTTCCGATCAGTCTGCCGATTCACGTGTACACACTATACATGATTACCTTCAGATCTGTATTTTTCCCCTCTCATAACCATTGGCTGAAGTAGCATAGTGTCAGTGACATAACTGTGAGAGCACCTATTAACTATGTGTGGCGCGTCTATCAGAGATCATGAATGGATCATGTCAATGAGCCTTGAACCAGGGACACCTATCCAGCAAGTTGTGTGCAGCAAAAGGTTTGGGTGTCAGAAAGTATGTACTGTGACTATGCAGTACTAGTGTGTTGTTTTTAGCCCCATTTTATTGCTGGCAATGCCTCTGTTATATTTCTGTCTTGTGTGTACCATTTGTCTTGGGAACTGTAGATGCAGGGATACCCAGGAGATGCCTGTAGCTCACAGAGCAACAGTGCTGCTGATGCTGCTGCATGGAGATAGAGAGTGACAGGTGATGTCAAACACCCTAAATTGTCGTTCTAATTCTGCATATTGCATACACACTGCAGAATTGGAACAACATTGTTTCATTGTTAAACACGATTTTCAAGTCAGTTTGAAAATCACGATCAACGATTTCATGTGCTTTGGAACGATAATCTGTCATCATTCCAGGGTACACACTACTGTGCTATCGGGCCAATCAGTCACTTTCATCCAATTGACCAGATAATCGGCTGAAAACTCAGTAGTGTTTACCTAGCCTTAATCAGCAATTACTTTTTATCTAAATGGTGCAAGTTATACAATGAAAGCAAATATCTGATTGGTTGCCAGTGGCTTATCTACTATAATCGTAAACGTCATAGCTGTTAAGGATTCTGGTGTGACTCCCAACATAGATAGTGGTTGGTTATCCCTGACAGTGATAACACGATAGACCAGCTTACATGCCAGACACCACCTGTTAAGTGGTGTGTGAGTGCTTATATTGTCTATATGAATTTAATTCCTAATCAGTGCAGGTAAACCACAAGAAGCCGACAAAGCAGGTGAAGAAACCTCTATGTGAAGAGGTTGGTTTCTAGGAGTGGTGACATAACGCCGTCCAACCAATAGTGCGCAGGTGTCCATGGCCTGTCACCAAGCCAGCTTCGACCTTATACGTGATAGTGTATATTGGGTGTCCAGGAATAATTTCACAATGCAAATTTACCATCCAGTCATTACAATCAAACTTTGAGTTAATAGCCAACTGCAGTCTGTTAGATGTTTGAAAGAATAGCAAGAAAAATGCGGCTGTACTCTGCAAAAGGCTCTTTCCTTGAAGCGTTTACTTATCAAATATCTTCTCCAGGTGTCTCCAAACACCACTTCCCTTGTTCCAATTTTATTATTAATAATCTCTCTAAAACTAAGAGTGATGATATCTTGTTAACACAATTTCTATAACTATTCAGTAATCAGATTTTATATAACAGTGAAAATAGTATCAGCATATATGTGTGAAAAGTGTCTCTATGTGAAGTTCATACATTGAACTTTGTTCTTGGGAAAAATATATACTGTATATATTGGTATATTTGGGGCTATTATTAGCAATGAACAAAAATAACTCAAAGGCATAAAAAATTCCCGAGCCACAATTGTGCCAGGGGAATTTTGTGGCGCTTAGCCGGATATCTGACCTGATGTGTTCGGTATATTACTTAACTTTTTGTCTAGGGATTATTTCAGTCTTTACCAAGTCTTCCATGATGCTTTTAAAAATAATGAGATATACTGCTGTTTTGGGAGTAACAATCAATCATTACAGTAGCAAATATTGTTATTTTGATTATGATTACGCTCAGCTGCTCACTGGTTGCAAAATATCTCCTAAAATGCAAGAAGACATCAAACAACCTGTTATTTGGTAGGAAAAAAACAAGCTACACTTAAATGCTTTGATCAATTCATAGTGAGCGCAGGATCCATGTCACTGAGCATGGCCAGGAGCAGTTTGATTAATTACAAGCTTTTCCATTTGTGTTTTTGTGTCCCTGTCTAATGGTAGCCTCTATTTGAAAAATGTAAGTAACTTGATATAGGTTGTCTGTGATTTATTAACATAATAATTACTCTCAGGGTCTGACACACACTGTGATTTGTGAAAAGCATACATCTAGAAAGCAATATTGAATTCATATATCAATAGTTAGATAAACGGCCTCTGTCCTATATCACATCATATTATTAAATTATATGGAGTCTAATAGGGGCTAATGCAGGAAATGGAGTGAGTGGTATGACGTGCTATATTTACTTATTGCTAATTGGATAAGATTACTTCATCTTCCTATTGAACTCAGATTTTTACTGTTGTAGAATACGTTGTTGCTCATAATTTTCTTTTTTTAAGGGACATCTACAAATCAAATGTGCTTTTATTTTGCACATCCTCAGCCTAATTATAGATGACAATTAAATTACATGTTTACATTATTTTATATTCGTTCGAAATATCACAAGGCCTGCAACTGGAATGAAGATGGTGCTGTGTGAGGCCGCAGACCTTGACATAACGCTGAAGCAGAGCGCGGGCTTTATGTAGCGGTGGACAAAAAAATTGGCATAAATTACATCCGTATAAAGTACGTAGTTTGTGTAGAATGCACAGTCATGGGTATCTTACGGTACTTTCATTTTGATCGGAGCCAACTATTCCATAACTTATTTATTGAGTTTGGACATTAACATTTTTCTTTTTATATTTCAGTATAAAATGTGAAAATTCTGTCTGTTTTTATGTTTTAATATTTGGATAAAAACATTTCTGTTGCAGACAGTAGGATTTATTTGCTAACATTGCATTTAGGTGCACAATTTGCAATGATCCACAGCAGCCAGACAATCGCTTTCATTGCCCAACTTGCACTAGACAGGTAAAGACTATGGGGTCTATTTACTATTTATGCTGTGTAATAGATAACATTATGTATCACAGCATAACTTGGCAATACATACTGTTGTATTACAGGTGTTTACTATGCCAGGGCCGGCCTGGGAGAAGCCCAAGCTATTCTACAAAATATTTTTATTATTGACTGGAAGGCTAACGTTCGCTCATGCGCATATGGACCTGACCCTTTGGGGGATCATGCAAAGCCTTTCCAGCTCCACTGGACCCCATAGAAACAGGTAAGGCTAGTTGGCAGCGAAAATCTTTCGTGCTTTTATCTAATTAGTAAATTACTAACATAGTAGTACACACTGAGTTCTATGGGGACTGCAGTAACAAAAACTAGGTTAATGCAGTTCTGATTGCTCCTGTGTTAATCGCTTTATAAATTGTGTAACTGTATGCGATGGCCATTAATGGAGAAAACTGTTGTTTTCTCTGGTTGTAACCATCATTGCACCTTTGTAAATATAAACACCTAATTGTAATTGGTTGCTTTGCTTCCATGCAACATTTGCCCCTCAATGCAATGTCAGTAAATGAGCTCTAGTGAGTTTGTTTAAAAAATTGTGAGTAGAGCTGGGTAGTGCTTAGATATCCTCTCCCTCTACCCTCTCTCCCATCTTCTAAACAAATGTCTGACAAGAAAAGGTGAGTCTTTCTGTAGTATAGAAGGGGAGATGTGCAGATGAAAATGGAAAGAGGGAATTTTTAGCACAGACACATATAGGAGAAGGAAAATGTGCTGGAGCTGCAGCGTTGTCTGAATCTAGGCAACGGACTGAAGCTGGGACAGGGGCGGACCCAGACATTTGCCCTACCCGGGCCGATTTTAGGGGGGGCGAATAAGGCCCCGCCCCTTTCTGTGTTCTAAGGCTGCCGGCGGCCGTTCAGAAGTGAAAGTGTGCTGTCCCGCTGCTCTGATTGTGTTTAAAACACAATCAGAGCAGCCGGGCAGCATACTGTCACTGCTGAACGGACCTGCACAGTGTGCAGTTGTCGGCAGCAAGCCCCTGGTAGGGGGGGGGGGGGGGGGGCGATTGCCCCGATCGCCCCCTCCTGGATCCGCCACTGAGCTGGTAGAGGGTGACAACTAGACAAAAAGCTGGAGCTGCAGGGTTGTCTTGATCTAAGCAAAGGACCAAAGCTGGGAGAGGGTGGGCAAGTAGCCAAAAAACTGGAGCTGCAGGGTTGTCTGAATCTATGCAAAGGACTGAAGCTGGGAGAAGATTGAGGACTAGACGAAAAGCTGGAGCTGTGTGGTTGTCTGGATCTAGGCAAAGGACCGAAACTGGGAGAGGGTAGACTACTAAGCAATAGGCTGGAACTGCATGGTTGTCTGGATCTAGGCAAGGGACCGAAGCTGGAAGAGGGTGGACAACTAAGCAAATGGCTGGAACTACAGGGTTGTGTGGAAAAACATCATTGTCATTCTCATTTTGGAGCAGTATCTACAAATTATTATGTTTTGAAGTGAGGGATGTTTGATAGACAAAACCTACCTAAACACACACATCTATGTGACAGACAGAATAATGAAATAGATAAAGGCACTGGTGATCTTACCGTAGGTAAAATACTCAACTTCAGGAGGGAGGGTAACCAGAGAAAGGTCACTTTCTTGGATATTTTTGTCCACGTACTGTTGGGCTTTGGTGGCTTGCATAAAAGCTAGAAGCCTCGCAGTAAATGCTGCAATGAAAATGGAGAGCATCCCAAAATCCAGAACATTCCACAGCTGCAGTACATATTCCCTCGGTCCTTCCAGCCATAGCTCCTTGCACTCCGACCACATCATTCCTGCCACCAGAAAAACAAGGCCTTGTCAGTTATGCGGTATAGGGAAATCATGCACAATATGAGTCTAAGCTCTCCCTACTTTGGCATATTGGCATTATCAGTGCCATGAGAGTTTACAGTTCATCCTGTGCACACAGACATTAAAGGCAAAATATATTGAAACCTCTGATGTGCCAGGCAAAGAGTTAAATTTCCCTCACAAGTGAAATATGTGACTCATTCATTGATCTCTTTTTACAGGGTCACCTTGTGCATAATTGAAAGGTTGTGAAAATCAAGTGTATGCATGAAGAGTTAGCATCAAGAGGTGTGAATCAGTCACATGTACAGAAATATCTGGTTCGCATACGATTCACAGCAATACAAAGAACACAGACAGGATAAAACACCAAAGATGTATTTGACAACTTTATTGTTCCATTTAGCCGAGCATCTGTGACATACTTATTATAAAGTGAAGATGCTGTCCAGCTGGTCTCAGAAGCTCACACAGAGAATGTAATAGTAGAAAACAAGAATGTCTATACATAAACTCACAACCTACAAAGCGCTGTTATCAGATTGTAGATCTTTCACCATGTACAAGAATAAAGCATATGGTCAATGGTATAATGATATTACACCATTAACTTTGTATGTACAGAAGGTTTCAGTGAAAATCCACATGATAGTTTTGAAAAGCATGGACATTCAATTCAATAGTATTATGTTGCTCAGTCAGAATTAAACATTTGTTACAATTGAATTATGCTATGGGATGATGCTTGTGGAAAATAGACAGTTACTTTCATCCTTGCTAATGCAGAAATAAGTGGGCAAATGTGAATGAGGATTTTCGGATCAATGCCTACTCACTGGCTTTCATTTACAGTTAATTTGTGTTAAAATAATAATTACATCAGTTGAATATTTAATTATTCATTATCGCATTTGGTTAATATTTTGTAGCTTTCTGCTTTACTTTCATATTAACTATAACTGTTATGACTGCACAGCATATTAAATAAAAGTGCATATTGGGTATTTCTGCTGAGCTACTACTTGCTCCCAATAGGAAAAAAGATACATGGGAAACAAACAAGACCTACCTATAACCCACACCATGATGAGCATTTCTGTCCATGTGAACCGTGTGGTCTTCACTCTGAAGATCTGCTTTGGGTACTCAATGACAGTGATGTTTGGTAGAGTTTTAATGCCTTCGAATCTGTCAGAGGCATTAAAGACGAGCAGGCACAGGAAAATGATAAACGATGCGGCATGTGCCACAAACTTCATGAATGGACTGCGGAGAGCCTTGCCGAGCTAGAAAGAAAAAGAAGCAGGTTACCAAGTTCTCAGGTTTTAGAAAGGGTTTTGCATACCTGAAACCAGCTTATATCCTCCCAGGAAAATATAATGGTTGAAGAGTATTATGATAACATATGTATTATAAATATATTGTGGGCCTTCAATTGATGGAATGAGTCTAGAAGAGTGGAACATTGATGGCATCACTTTCATCTCATCATGAAGATCCTCACAGGAAGTGTCTGGGAAGTCTTGAATGGCAACCTTTTTGGTGGATAGTTATGTATGGATAACTATCAACTTTGCTATTTCATTTACTTTTACCAAAACAGAGCTAGATCATATCTATAGTAGTACACACTATATATGTTAATTTATACAAATGTCTCGTGATTATGTGGGCAAAATACACAGCCAAAGTTATATGAACACGTTAACTGATGGCATCATTTATGTAACTGAATATTTCATGTGGATAACGCTTCCTTCTTTTTAAGTAAGTATAGGAAAAGAGGACTTTCCAAGAAATCGGCAATATGTTTTTGTCAACTTAACTGAAAACGCACATCTTTATGCCCAAACGGACGAGAAGTGAGTACAAAAGGCAGACACGCATTAAAGTTTCCAATGCCTTAGTGCACTTAAATAGAATTTCCAGCTGCTGACCTTTACAATGTACTACATTCAATAGGGAAAAATAATATTGTCGGACTGTGACTATGCTCTTTCCAACAGATGTACATTGCTTTGGAAAAGGTCATCAACAGTCATTAAGACTTTGTGACTATGCTAATATGATCATTTATGAAATCTTCTTGAGACCTATTTTCATATTATGTCTCCACTGTTTTATTTCAGTTTGTGGCCAACAGCAAGTTATTTGAAAGTTCTATTGAATTTCTGGCAACATAGGATAGGATGGGCAATACGCTGACACTAAAGCTGTTGCTGATTTATATCTCCATAATTCTCAGCTACCCAGAAGCCAGCGCAGGAGATGTGCAGTAAGTCAGCTGCAGTTGGGACACTGTGGGAAAGATACAACAGCAACTCCCTAATGATTTGTTATGAGTGGCTCAAACCATACATATAGACTGTTGCTGGACAACTCAACAGATGATGGAATCCATGGGAAAAAATACTTACGTTATAGCATATACACGAGTATTTGTAGATAAGAATTATTTGTCTCAAAGATGCCAATAATCTCTATTTATTTCTTTAGAGACCATCCAAAGTTTTAAAGAACTGTTCCTGGAAATGTTTATCCCTAGACCTATCCTTATTTTCAGCACTTATTAACTGCACAGTACAACATCTCTTATTCAATGTTTTCTAAGCATGATGGGCTTGATTCATTAAGGATCTTAACTTGAAAAACTTCTTATTTCAGTCTCCTGGACAAAACCATGTTACAATGCAAGGGGTGCAAATTAGTATTCTGTTTTGCACATAAGTTAAATACTGTCTGTTTTTTCATGTAGCACACAAATTTCAATTTCAATGTACAAATAAGCTATCAAGTATTTGTGTGCTACATGAAAAAACAGTCAGTATTTAACTTATGTGCAAAACATAAAACTAATTTGCACCCCTTGCATTGTAACATGGTTTTGTTCAGGAGACTGAAATAAGAAGTTTCTCAAGTTAAGATCCTTAAAGAATCAGGCCCTATGTTGGTAAGCGTTTGTGTGTCGCAATAACAGGCATGATGTCTTATTCTGTGACATGAATGCTATTCTCACTATGCTTATTCTCTGGACATTATAGGTTAATATTTATTGAAAAGAAGTATTAGAAAGGTAAAAAAAATCTGGTCAAATTCAGTAATAATTTCATGATGGGGACTGTCCACCTACACAACAATGTATGTGATGAACTGAAATTCACCTGCACAGCAGCAATGCGTTTACCTGCACCTGTCAGTGGAAAAAGTTATCATTAGACCATGTGAAATTCAATACCCGGCTACAAGGAGCAATCCAGTATCCGACAGCAAGAAACGGGAGCCCCAGGGCAACGACCAGGACAACCAAACACTTGATAGCGATGGTCTGTTCTCTTAATCCTGAGAGGTTTTCATACCAGATGGTTAAAAGCTGCTGCTGGCAATTGGGGTGTGCCACAAACTGCAAATAGAACAATGACGATGGACAATTAAAACACCATTTTGTAGTACGGATCTACCCAGGACTTTGTGTTTTGTGTTTTTCCTTATTCAGGGAACAATATATAAGTCTGAATTTTCCATGTTTTAATCTAAAATCTGATTATTGTCTGGAATAAAAACATAAACTGTTGACACAGCATCTGAAAGAGCTCTGAACCATTACAAGTCTCTTAATGCATGTGTCAAATGCATGACTGCAGCTTGTAGGCTTAGACAGAGAAAACTGTGGTTTACCTAGTGCGGCTTACCTCTGCCATTTAGAACATATATAAATAAGAAATGAGTGGCTTGGTTAAGATAAATTCCCGAAGTAGTGAGAAGAAACAATTTTAGACAGAAGTGAAAGGTTAAAATCAGAGGCAATAATGAATCAACGTTCTCAAGAGATAAGGAGGCTCACAAAGCACAGGGGGTAGATGTTGCACAAAATAGTTAGTGACAGTAAAATGTCTATAAATAAAGTAGGTATGATGAGAGAGGTGTTTGTGTGTGGTGGGTGTTATTAGCGGTAGTGGATATGGATCGTACTCAGCTCATATTACTCACTATGCACCATTGGCACAGTACAAGAACCAGGTACACCGTGCTGCTGAGGTTGTCAGGAGTACAAGACACTTCATTCTACAACATCTTGTAAGCACAATTGCTATACTTAAGACTAAATAAATATTTTCCTACAGTGCTAAATTTTATGTACTCCAATGATCCCCAATAAACTTAAGGCCACATTGGTGTCCAGGTTTTTCATTTCAGAATGATGGAAGCCCTGTACAAAGGAATCTAAAAGTGTAATGTGAGCCTGACAAAAGGCTAAAGTGGATAAGATCCAGCTATCTGACTTTGTGGGCTAAGTATCTTGATCAATTCCGACATGATTGGGGAAGTCTTGACTAGCAGTCATCTCTTTAGCTGAAGCCACTGCTGCTAACCCAAGTGTCATCAGTTACTATAACGGCTCACATCATTTTTCCAACAAAGATAGTGTTGGATCACTGAGTTCATTAAAGACATAAGACAAAGGAAAACGCTTTGAGTGTCATTTGTTTAATCATATTCTCTTTTCAGAATAACAGAACATTGCAATGGGTTCACAAGCCTTGTCTTACATTGGTACTTTTTGTTTCCTATTGGGTATGTTTGATTGAGCTTTCGGTATTCACTTCATACTACTATTCTTAAAGTATCTGTCTATCCAGCATTATGCAGTTAAGGCTTTGCATATTCAACTGTGTTTCCTGTTAATCTTGTTCTATAAGTCTGCAAAGGTTTGTATGTATCTGTACATATAGTATAATTTGGTTGTGTGGGTTATGGTGGGACAGTGGTTAGTATTGCTTCCTCACAACATTGGGGTAATGGGTTAAATTCCAAACAGAGCCCTATCTGTGTGGTGTTTGTATGTTCTCCGCATGTTTCCTCTGGTTGTCCAAAGACATACTGGGAGGTTAATTGGCTTGTGATTAATGGATCCCTAGTGTCTGTGTGGTACGGAATATAGATTGAAAGCTCCATTGTGGCAGGGACTGATGTGAATGATTCAATATTTTCTGTAGAGCGCTGTGTCCTATCTAGGCACCATATAAATGTGTACACTAATTTCAAATGCACACATAAAATATTATAAAGCATGCATACAACTGAGGTTTGTGTTTGTTCAGTCAATATATTGAGATTGTTGTTATTTATTCCTAAAGCTTAAACATATTTCACATTTCCATTCACAATAATGTATATTATAATGTATTTGAATACAGCACCTCTTCTTAACCAGTGACTACATTCAGGCATCACCACCCCAATAACAGGACACTAAGTGAATGATCATGATCATGACCTGACATGACATTTCCAGCCTTATTGGCTTTTGATTTGCAACTTGCCTTAATTAAAACAAGCCAATGACCAGTCTAGCACTGTCACATTTGTTTAACTCAAAATTACAAAAGAAAATTAAATTGTTGTTTTGCCACCATTGACTGATAACATAGTAAGCTGCATTACCCAGGTAACTGTGTACAGAGAAGCAGGATAAAGCCTATATTTACCCTTACGTTGTCTAACAAGGTGTTGTTGCTTTAAAATATTAGGGGTGGCGTTTCCAATTCCCTGCTCTTTGCGTGTAATAATTTTTAATGTGGAAAAATTGGATACATTTTACCTTCACGCCATTTAATAATTATTTTTATCGCTCTTGCGGGAGCTATTCAAGTCACTGCACATGTTACTTTCACTTGTCTGCATGAACTGTTCTTGCACAAATCTACTCACCTACCAAAATGTACTTGAATTTCACTGTAATGTATATTCCATAATATTTAATTGTATGTAAAAAAAAAAAAAACACACAAAAAATTTAATAAATGTATTTCCCTCTCCAATTCCACCCAAACAGCTTGGCACAAGAGCTTTTTCACTGGATCAAGATTCTTGGATAGAATATACCAATTATTAACAATGACTGAAGTAAAAAAGCTCAACCAATTTTTTTTATTAACAAAAAAACTTATTTCGGCTTTACGTCACAGTCCAGTGACAGAACACAATATTGCTATCTAAGAGCCCTGACGCTTAATGACTGTGTCTTAAATTGTGTCATTCATGGGGATCTTAGCAAGCAGGATTATAAAGGAAGAAAAAATTTACAATTGGACTAAGAGAGAAGAATTTGATTTGATATTAAAAAGTTGAATGAAGGGTTTTGAATGTTTTATTTCACTTAAACTTTACTTTCAAATATGTGTGATTTTTCATACTGTTTTGTATAATTAGCAAGAGTCTTAAGGGCCTCATGTCCATTATACTAGAACTACAGCTACTGTGGCTATACAAGTACCAGCATGTCTTTTGTCTGCAATGTATGCTGGAAAAATAAACCCATTACTTTTCACGTGAGATCCGGCAAGTAGGCACTTTGAGCGCATAAGTGGAACTTTACAGATCTGAATAATTGATGCTGGTTTTGGATGAAGCTGGAAATTTCTATTTCATGAGACATTTTACAATAGTCTTCTGTTTAGCAGCATTGCCAGTGAACTATAGGTCTACAGGGGGTGCAAAGGGACCACGGGGCCGAGCCTGTTGGCCGATCCTCCCCCTGAGGCCTCTGTTTGGCTCCCAAAAGAGCATAGTGGAGGGCTCTTAGCACAGAAGATGCATACGCTGGGCTGCACATGCTCAGAGATGACCCCTGCTCTTTTAAGGACAGAATGGGGGCCGTAAGGCTATAGCACTGCACTGCTCTGCCCCTGTGCTGAAGGTACACAGCTTGATCACATGGATTTATTTAATTAGGTCTACTCAATTACTCTAGCCAGTAGTGCCTGTTTGGATTATGGGAAGCAAATTTTGAATCAGCTTACAATTGCAGAAAGGGTTTCAGCATTCAAAGTCACCAAAAATCGAATACTTCAATCCACATAAACAATCAATAGTAACTAGTACATTATATAAATCAAATTCACTTTGTGAAATAGTAGTTCCCATGTTCTTAGTTTTATTAACATCCGTTATACATCTCACACATGTTAAGGATGCCTTGTGGTTTTTTGTTGTCTGATTCACTTAGTGTACAAAGAAAGCCTTCGTTGTATATTTACAGAACGTGTTTGATCTTAGCTGTGATCAACACTGAACATTCTGTTCCAGGAAAAGCATCCTTGTTTTTGCTCTAACACTGCCAAATATTTCATATATCATTTTCTAATTGTTCAGTTATTCAAAATCATATACCAACCCTCCTATCAATTGTGCAGTCTTCTCACAAGCATTCCTGTAAATGTATCCTTTTCTGTGAAACACTAAATAAAATGTCAGATTTTATGTTGACTATACTGGGATAAGGATGTTAAAATGACAATGTAAAAAAATAATTCTAATTGTATTTAAATTAAAAATAAAACAGTATGAACCTCAGCCTAACCTCTTAATGCACAGTAGCTGGTGGACGGAAAGAAGAAGAAAACAGTGAGCTATTTATCACAGTCATTGGCTGCTTATGAAAGGCTTTGTGTATTTGGTTTAAAAGCTTCTGTTAAAGTAAATTGTTTACTCTGAAAATGTATTTTCTACATTAAAATTGTAATTTAAAACCACATACCTTTGTTTAAGTATGTTGAGGTGTTATTCTTTAACAAAGCTGTATGTGAATATATAAAATATATGTTGTGGATATAAAAATATTCGCCACCCATAAACTGGATTTATTTGGGGAATCACCTGTGTATAATTAATGTATTTCAAAATAAATAACACTGTCTGCCAGAGGTACCAAGTTGCTAGCTGCATCATGCAGATAAATGCATATTAAAAGCAAATCTGAGAAAAGGTTATTGAAAAGCAACAATCAGGGGAAGTATATTAGAAGATTTCAAAGACTTTTAATATCCCCTAGATCACTGTTAAGTCATAAAGAGATGGAGAAGATATCGCACAACTGTGAATTTGTCTAGAACAGGCCATCTTCCAAAACTGAGCATCCATGCAAGAATGGCACTTGATAGAAGTTTTCTGCAACTCTGAAAGAGTTATAGAGGCAGATTCAATCACCCGTGTTGTTCTTCAGAACAAAGCGGCCGCAGGATTTGACAGAAAATCTACGCTGATTTTTTTTTAGTGGTTCATAGAATTGCAAGCAAAAATTAGCAGAGAAATTACTGTAGTAACAGTAATAATGCACAGCCTCGTTGGTCTTTAGAACAACGGGGCTGTGCTAATTGAATCTGTTTTGTAGACTTCTATTGCAGAGCTGGGAGACTGCTCATGGGACAACTATAGCCCAGGCACTTCACATATTTGCACTTTATGGGAAGGTGGCAAAAAGAGAACCATTGTTGAAAAACACTCACATTAAATCGTATATAGAGTTTGCCATAAAACATTGGGGAAGCTCTCATACCAAGTGGAGGAATATTTTATGGTCTTATGAGACCAAGATGTAACTTTGGCCTCCATGCTACGTTTGTACAAGCCTAACACTGAACATCATCTCAGGAACACTATCCCTACATTGAGGCACGGTGGTTGGAGCATAATGTTATGGGGATGCTCCTCTCCTCTGCATCACAAACTAGAAAGCTTGTCAATTAGAGGACAAAGTGGATGGAGAAAGATGTAGACAAATGTAACTGGAAAAACCTGCTGCAGTAAGCAAGAGACCTAGGATTTATATAGCAGCAGGACAATGACCCAAAGCATACAGCATAAATACAAATAAATCAATATCCCAAGGTGGCTCAGTCAAAGCCCAGATTTTAATCCCACTGAGAATACGTGGAATGATTTGAACACCAGCGGCCCCCATCTAACCTTATTCAAGAAATATTGTAAAGAAGAATGGACAAAAATGTTTACGTCCAGATGTACCGCGCTGAAACTTGTCCAAATAGACTCACAGTAATTGTAACAAAAGGTGCTTCTAAATCAACAGGGCGTAGGGGGAGGGGGGGGAGGCGAGGGTCGGGGTTACATGTCATTAAGAAAATATGACAAATGTATAAAACTCCAAAGGGACTGATTAACATTTTTATAGCCATGTACACCAATTTCTGTGCTGTGCATCAAAAAATGTGTATGTACACATCCATACATAGTTTTTTGTGTATCAGTAATTTGCAAAACGTACTTTTGGACAGGCGAAACGGGGGCAGGCAGGGGTGGGCAAGTTGGTGAGGGCTGGTGAAACAATATGCAATGATGATGATGACTCTCATTTTTTAGAGGGCAAATGGTAGAATGACTGGTATGTAGTAATTAATAGCCATGGTGTTACTGCCTTTATTTTTGTCACTGCAGCTCAAGGATGCAAAGACCTTTCTAGACGTTTCTCAGTTTGTATTTACAATGAACTATTAACTGAAGTAGAGGAGGGAGATGTTTATTGTATTCAATGGTAGACCCTTGTCTTTTGATGAAAGAAAAATTCAACTGCCCTTTATTTTATTGGTCATTAGCTATTGTTATTATCCTTTCTTTATATAAACTGTCAACATATTATACACTGCTGCACAGTTATTCACATCAGACCTTGCCATCTTACCAGCTCCCTTACCATAGGTATACAAGTGCACACTAGGGTTAAATTCGTCTGGAGCCAACTCACCTATCAGTAAGATTTTGGCCTGTAAAAGGAAATCCTAGCACTTGGAGGAAATTTTCATAAACACAAGAAGAATATACAAGCATCACAATGATAGCACAGTGGTAGCGATTTTACAATATATATATATATATATATATATATATATATATATATATATATATATATATATATATATATATATCAAAATAATCACAGGGAGAAGGCGCTTATAGTGTAGTATGTAAATAGACACCACACATAATGTAATCAAATGCAGCGTACTTTGTATAAATATAGATTAATCATATCTCTGATATATTACGTGGAAATAGTCACTATGCGTGCCCTCTCCCTGTGTTTATTTTGATCTCTTAGGTTAACAAGCTGCGGAAATTCGGGAAGTAGGAGCTGCTAAATCATTCACTAGACTTTTTTGTATTTGTAATTTATTCTTTATGCAAATTAAAATTAAGTAGTAGTAGCGCTCATTCAGTGTTTTCTATTATTTCTATTACATATATATATATATATATATATATATATATATATACACACACACATATATATATATATATATATATATATATATATCTATAATATAAAAGCCTAGCGGCGTGTGTTAGTCTGTGTGTGGAAAAAAAACAACAAGCTGCAGCGCCACCTGCTGGGCGGAGTTATACACTGACCTACTAAATTCTTAGCATTATCTAATATATAAAAGTAAAAGCCTAGCGGCGTGTGTTAGTGTGTGTGTGTGTGGAAAAAACTATATTTTCAGAAAGGGCTCATCCAATTGACCTGAAATTTGGTATACTGACATTATTTGACAAAAAAATTAGAATAGTGAAGTCAGTTAACTTCCATCATCCCCCCTTCCACCCGTGGAAGGGGTAGTAAAGGCTAAATTTACGAGTTGAGGGCTCAAACTCATTTTCGTGAGGTCATTTTACCTCATGAACACACATGTGTAGCAGAGTGTGTTAGTGTGTGTGTGTGTGTGTGGAAAAAACTATTTTCTCAGAAAGTACTCATCTTATTGACCTGAAATTTGGTATACTGACATTATTTGACAAAAAAATTAGAATAGTGAAGTCAGTTAACTTCCATCATCCCCCCTTCCCCCCTGTGGGAGGGGTAGTAAAGGCTAAATTTACGAGCTGAGGGCTCAAACTCCTTTTCGTGAGGTAATTTTACCTCATGAACACACATTTAAAAGGGCGCTTGCGTCGGGAAGTAACGCTCTTCCCCTGAGGAGGCCTGGGCTAGGCCCAAATGCATGACAAGAACCTTTTTAAGACCTTAAGTAGCTTGATTTGACTAGAATGCATGAGTATCATGCACGGGTTAACTTGTGTGTGTATATATATATATATATATATATATATATATATTTATTTTTAAAACGAACACTTCTGGTGATAGTAAAACCAGGTATACTGTAACATTTTACTTTATGGGAAGTTGAAATACCACTGCTACCATCCAGGATATTTTTATGTCGTTAATAATAGTTGTTCTATGTATAAATCCTGCACATATTCCATAATGATGTGACAATGAGAATTTTTCACTACAGGGTCTTCGCAACTGACACCAAAGTGCAGAACAAGCTGCCATGTGTTGAATTTAAAGCTCTCTGCAGTGATAGAGAAATTAGTTTCATGTGTACATGCTAATAGCTGACAGCTGGCATGAGGGACACTTACCTTCTTGACTTCATACTTAATGGCCAGTTTAACTCTGCTAAGTGAAGGTCTGTGAGAATCAATAGGCTCAAGATCCACATCACCATTTAAGATAGCCTCAACCTCTTCAGAGTCCCGGCACAAATCAAGGACACCGACCACAAAGTCCTTGCATTGCATAGACAGTTTGCGATAGTCATTCTGAAAAAGCAAATGAGAACTTCATTTACATAAGATAGAGCGTAAGGCAGATTTTTAAATGGTTACATTTTGGCTGTATGCAATTTGCCTTCAGAACATTACTGTTGTAAGTCAAAGAATAGCAGACATGAATGTGAGAATGTTTGTGAGATGTTTAGTATTATTTAGTGTACATTCCTCTAAGAAAAATAACCACAGGACCATCCATCAACCTAGACATATATTGCCAGGTTTACTGAGCAGCACTGAGCCTTATAAACAACCCACTACTGTTATTGAATAAATGTGCATGATACTGTTGCCAATTCCAAATACAAAATATTCTACCTCAAGGAAGTTGAACTATGCTCAAGATAAAGACATGTATTTGTAATTTAATTCACATATATTTTTCATGTGAGTTATAATCATTTTTATCTATAGAGATGGATACACTTGCATTCAGACATTACCAGTCAGTTTACATTTGTATGAACCATTACTCATATAATGCAAGTGGACTTGGAACATGTTTTTACTTATAGGTTGTCAGGATGCTTTAAGACATTAAAGGTCCTAGTCCCCACCCCATTAAAACGCTTAAACTATACATCAAAATGAGAGCGTACCACAGCATTAAAAAGTAACACCACAGCATCACTTTTAGGGGCAGATTAAATTATCCGCGAGGTGCTGGACATCGCTTTAATGCCCGACTGTACACGCGCACCTTACCAGCTACTACAGTACAGAGATCTTCGCTCTTTTTCCCTCGCAACTCTATGTGATGCAGGTGAGAATGAGCATAGATTTTAGTAAAAACTCTGGAGAAGCGATGTGTCTCAGCAGACTGTTCTGGAGACACATTGGGAGGAATTTAATTAGCCGCGAAGTGTTTCCAGAACATCCGTGAGAGACTTTGTGGTGAAGATTTTGATAGATTTGTACTGTAATTGTAATTGCCGGCAATGTGCGCAATGTGATGTCCGCTTACCACATTGACGGCAATTGAATTCCCACCATTGCGCCTAATTGAATCTGCCCATTAGAATAGGCCATGGGTCTGTGAACCGAGAGGTTTGCTCTAGTTTAGGTGTAAATTCAGAGTAGAGATTAAATAAATAATCCCCAGAGGGAAATTCCCTCCCTCTCTAGTTCCCCACTGCACCAGGGTCAGTCACCCAGGATTAGAGCTTTCAGCACTAGAATGGTTTGTATGTTTTTACATTTATTATTTCACATTTACTTGTACCTTGCTGTGGAGCTACAGCAGCTAGACAGGTTACATTGCAGGTTACAAAGAGGTTCTATTTGCAGGATTTTCACATCAAATGCTGATTCCTTGCTGTTCCTCAATGCTGCAGACCACCAGGATTAAACTCACCGCAGAGCGGAGCTAATTGTAATGCTGTCAGCTATTTAGTACCTTACCCTTGCATTGAGCGCTTATTAACAGTCAGCAACGAGCTGTGACAGCTGTAAGCCACATTATAATAATAGGGAACCACATTCTAACACTTTCTCCATATCTCATTTTATGATTACTATTAGCCTATTTCACAGTGCACTGTGATAAAATATGTCATGACATGGTACAGACACTAGTATATGGAAACTGCTTTTAAACAACACTATTCTATTAACAAGCTATAAACACACAGTATTTTGTTTTACAAGCTGTACTCTGCTGAGCCCTGTCATGTCATCAGGAAGGGTTCCTGTCATTATATTGGACTTCATTAAATGAATAAGATATCAAAACTCCCATGACACCTTCTCAGATCAATGGCACATGACATACACAAAAGGGCATATTCAATTCCGATCCGATCCGCGGTAACGCGCGTTACCGCGGAAAATGCGCAGTACTGCCGGTAATACGGTACCGCAATAACGCGGATTTTCGTACGGGTTGCGAACGAAAATCCACGTTATTGCGGTACCGCGGATTAGGTTTGTGGCCGTTCCGGCACGATCCCGCGGATCGGGATCGGAATTGAATATGCCCCAAAGAGTCTCTTCAAAAGCAGCAAACTGAATGCCTCCTGGGTACAGTTTTATCCCAAGTCTTCTGATAATCGTCCAAGATTACTTTGACATGCAGTGTTTTTAAATGTTGTGATTTTAACACTTTCCTAATTTTTAGCGCCCCACTGGCATAACTGCCGTAAAGAGTGAGAGTCTTCTCCACCAATTTTGACTGTGAAGAGTACAATGAGTTTCAGGTGGACATGAGAGAAGGACTTAAAATAACTTCATTTTTAAACCACTATGGCAGAGATACTATCTACTAGATAAGATACGTTTGTGAATCATTGTTGATTTTCCAAATATTTGCATAATAACAACTACTAGAAGATCAGGCCAATCACAGCGGATGGAACATAAAGGAACCAAGCAACACGCATCAGGAAATGTCACATGTCTATAGCTTTATAAAAGGGGCTCTCAGACCATACTTGCCAACATTGGCAAAGACTCCTCCAGGAGATCAGGGGGAGGTGGAAGTGTTGAGGGCGGGGCCCGACGGGTAACATAATTTGTCCCCACCCCCAAACATCAATCAGTTTCCGGCCAATTACAGCAGGGGGCGTGGCCACAATGACACACGATTCACGTCCTAAGCCCTGCCCCCTGCCACTTTACTATTGTGGCGTTTAGGTACCAGGAGGTTGCCTCGCTCTCCCGGGAGTCCGGGAGGACTCCCAGAAATTCGGGAGAGTAGGCAACTATGTCTCAGACACTCATTCTTCCTGGATTGTAATAGGGTCTGTGGATGCTCTCTGTTACTGCTAGTAGCCCAGACTACTGTACATTTATGTATGCTCTGCATTTACTACATGGTTGTATAAACATTACTGCACCATTGCCTACCTGATTTACTTTTTTATACATTTTACACCCACACTACAACACACAAAGACCACTGCAAAACACAGTTATTTTCTGTACTTTTGTGCCATTACTATTTGTCATTAATACCATTATCTATGTACTTGTAAAAATACAAATATTACTTGTGATATAAACCAGGGTATTTTTTACAACTCTGACTGGCACAAAACACTATTTTTGCTGCACATTATGAAATAAAAATGTCCAGTTTATTTGTAATGGATGATTATATGAAAGACATGCATCAATAAAAGAAAAACTGCCCTCCCCAACCCCCCCCCCCCCCAAAAAAAAGCTGTGTTTTTTTAAGATAGGGGTCGCATGAAATTGTGTACCGCTAGTGCATTTGGCAGTACAGAAGATAATGAACCCTGTGAATCTCTATCATCCCCTCTATCAAGTCATCATACTGCTGTCTCTATTTAGCCACATCTTTGTGGACAATATGTCAGAGTCCAACAGTGTGGAGAAGGAAGTACATCTGAAAGTACATTGAGGTGCCAGTGACGATTCACTGGCACTAAGAAACAGTTTAGAAGAAAGCTTCTAACCCAAGACATACATCATCCATACAAGCCAGACATCATCCATACAAGCCATACATCATCCATACAAGCCATACAGCATCCATACAAGCCATATATCATATAAACATTTTTTGGGGTTTTTAAATTCTTTAAATTGTCAGTCCAATTCACCAGGGATCAAAGTTTTGAACATCAGCTACGATCTAACATTTGGAAAGACATCATAGTTTTATTTGAGAGGAAAGTGCAAGAATTCAGATAACAGTTCAAATAATAACAATGTATAAGTCAATTATATAATAATATAGGAAACCGGAGCACCCGGAGGAAACCCATGCAAACACGGGAAGATCATACAAATTCCACACAAACAAGGCTAAATGTGCACTTAGCAAAAAATGATAGCTTTATGATGTGACCACACCCAAAAGTTCAATGATGTGAATGTATTCTGTCTGATTGTGCAGCAGCATGTTTGGTCACCAAACATCTTTGTCTTTACACTTGTTTACTGCTGCACGGGTGTTGCCTGGGGCTGAGTAGAGAGAAGAAAAGCCACGAATCTTGCTGAGCTGGAGCAGACTGTTTCCACCAGCATCTGATCATAACAGCCGCATCAAATGCACCTTCCCTTCTGCTTAGGATACACAGCTACTAATGCCTCTGACTCACAGAACAGTAGCTGTCCCAGTGCAGACAGGAACCTCTGCAGTTGCCTCAGAGTGACACCAACCTTACTCTGGTTCATCTGATGTTGTTGGAAGGCAAAAAACGCCAATACATCTCATTATCTAGCTCATACATCATGGAGCATCGTCTGGGCAGTGTAAAGTACTGCCAAGCCAGATACAAGTTGTGAACAGATCTCTGGGCTGTCCACATCTGTAATGGATGTTGCAGGCATTAAAAACCTGAACATCCAAGCTTGCCTGCAACTCTCTGGCACCAGATAAATCCTAGGAGTATTTACAGTAACAGCTGCAGAGGCATCATTCTATACCTGGGCACAAGTGTCCTGTGACACTAAACGCTTGTTCTTCTTCCTGCTTCTCTAGCAAAGATTGCAAGATGGCTGACAGGAAGAGGAAGGGGTGAGTCAGAATTGGGATACAACAATTAAGGTGCAACTCGCTGATTTGCTGGTAGGATAGAAAACTGCGCATTTCTACGCAATTTACAAATCTTTAAACTGGATTTGGACAATGTGCTGTGAAGAAAATTTTGGGAGATTTATGCTCTCTAACATCTACATGTCTGTTGAAAATGCTAAACTGTTAATTATCAGTTTTACATTCTAAGACTAAAAGTAGCATGTACTATAGCGGTTATTTCATTAGTACTTTAGTAAAAATATACAAATAAAATAAGTTACAGAAATCTTTAGGATATGACGATTTATACAACATAAATTTGGACTTATGGATGTAATATTCTTCTTATCCTCTGGGTCCTCAATGTGTCCTCTTCTTACTATATAGCCTCTCTAAAGTAGGGTAAGTGTCAATTCCCCTTACCCTGATATTTCCATTTGCGTGAATGTGAAGTTCTTAGTTTGGCACACTGACATCTGCTCAGTCTCCTTCAAACAGGCTGAGTGGTAAGAGAAGAGAGAAGTGCGGCAAGGGAATATTACGGCCATCATGGACCCAAGTTGATCCCCCAAACCCAAGACACATGGTAAATAGAATTTCAACACATTGAACCTAACTAAAATCTACATTTTTAATTTTGGGTAGAGAAAAACTATGAGGTATATAAAATATATTTGTATTTGTTGTTTTCTTGTAAATTTAGTTTACTAATTGAAAGTAACAAGCGTTTTTTGTGACGTGGAAGTAGTGGTAGACATAAATATCACCAAAGGCATATTGTAGGGGGAGAGGAAAAAGCAGGGACTATTAATTTTAGCCAGGAGCCCTAACAAAATGCACCAGAATAAATAAGGTATTAAGGACCCATCTCTTTAATATACTGCAAATTTTAGTCTGCCTGTGGAGTGAAATATTTTTATTACACTCCTGACTTAGAGCCAGAGACAAGACTTCAGTGCAATCAATTTACAAATTTCACACATGCCATATGTAGCAACTTCAAAGAGAAAATCACATTGTAAACTCATCATTCACAGCTTAATACCTAGACAGAAGCCGACACTCGATTAAAGAAAACTGTAACCATTTCACTGTATTCTGTAAGTGTGTTTAATTTAGTTACCCCAGAAATGAACGTAAACACAGAGATTATTGTAAACATGTGTCAGTGCTGTATAATACAATGACATGCACAGATGTGCTGCTGTGAATATAACAAAGTATCAACAATGTAACAGTCAGTGTATCAACAAGCTGGACCAGACTTCTGATTTAGTCATGTGTACCAAAATCATCTTCTTCTTATATTAAAGGGGAAATATATCAGCTTGCAAGCAACATCAACCAATCATGCCTAATATTACTATGTTTTATTTATAAAGTATTGACATATTACCCAGATTGCATGTTGAGGAGATCATGACACAAATTAAATACAATGACATGAAGCAGGATGCAGAAATTGCCCTAACCAAATGAGCTTACAATCTAAGAGCGGTGGGGGACACTTCATACATAAGGTAACTGAATAATTATTGTAGCATCCCGTTTGGAGAATGCATGTGGTCATTGTAAAGCAGCAGCATTATCAGCCATCAATAATAAAGCAGTCATTGGAGACTGGCCTTTCTGAGCAGCTAATAGCGGTGTTGTATGCTCGGAATGAGGATAGACAGGGAGAGACGGAGAGATCCTAAAATAGTTCGCTGCTGGAAACCTTACCGCATCATATATCTGATCATCTTCTTCCATCTTCAAACCTTCTTCCTCTTCTGGCTCTAGAGAAGGCTGCTGCTTTTGTGTTACACAGGTTATATATTTGTTTTTCCTGGGAGTTGTATTAAGGAATTTTCAACTTATACGTTCATTTCCTGTATTTCATTAGTTTAATTTCATGCACAGTAATATTTACCTGCCTACGGTAACAGAGTTAGTGACTGCCACAGAAATTGTATTATGATTATTTAATTATTTCCCCAGTAATCTTTCTTGGTACCAACTACCACTTCCCCCCATAAAAATAATAGAGGAGAGCTGTTGGGTAGTCACACGTTTCTCATGATACATCCAGTTCGAAAACAGCAGAGGTTTCCGCCAGGGTCTGATTAAGGGTTCAGGCCAACCTAGGCTAAAAGACTTGTAGCGACTCCTCGCCTTCCACGTCACGCTAATAAGCTGTGGGTAAAAACAAACTCATCCTTAATTTGAAATGTGACGCCCTACAACCCTCCTCCTTTCAATGTTTATGTCCCCTTGTTTTCGAAACTCAGGTCCACTTGGTGTTTTAAAGGTGTCATGGAAATCTTTATCACACTTTTCATTTTCATTAAAATCCTAACTGCACAGCAGAACGGAGGTGTGAATAACCACTACTGAGGGTGATGGTGGAGGTGGCTGTCACACCTGCACCTGTCGCAATCCTGGGCTCTCTTACTGGCTTATCCTCAAGCACCCGACCAAGTCTGATTTATTGTACTGAACCTTGGAAATACATCAAGAGCGAAACCTTACATTTTTCATGTTTTTATTCTTTTTACTTTAGAGAACTACAATTCTCTTATATTTTAAAATTAATTTCAGTTTATACCTCTCCATCACAATTTTGCACCCCAAAATATGTCTTGCGCCGTTAGGCTGCAGCCTAGTTAGCCTATTGGATAATCAGACCCTGGCTTCCGCCTAACGATAGCATAGAGATGCAGCCTAATGATGATAGTAAATACAAAAGTCGCATTACCCTTTTTGTACACAGTGTTATAATGTAATGAAGTGTCATTGTCACATACATGAAAGAGAATTGTGTTATGACAGTGCTATTTACAAATGTGCATAAAGTCACATTTTTCACGTAAATTTAATAAAATACAAATACACCTACATCTATCGTTTACCGCTGTATAAATCCAATAAGAATCATTTTTCCTGCTGTAGGCCAAATAGAAATGACATATAAAAAATCTGAATAGACGGCCACAACTTGACATAATATAGGAGCGGCACGAATAAATGAAGTACTAGAAACTGAAGGGGTCAATAAGCAAATAGTCAATCAGAAGTGGGTAGATAGGGCTGCAGCCATCATCATTGAATCTTTACACCAGCTTCTACTACCCGCGAAAGGTACACCTCCTAGAAAGCTTATCAGGCTGTGCTATACCTACATGTACACACCATTACTGTACTCAACTTATGATTGCCAACCTCATTCAGCCAAGTCTAAGATACGCACAAATCTTGATACCGTCGCATTTTGGTGCACATATGCAGTAAAGAAGGCTGTGTATGTTTGTTACAAAAATGTATGCATGCCCAATTCTAAATCAGACCCTTAGGGTGTATTTACTACAGTCCTGCTGCTTTCATGTACTGCATTCCAAACACTGATAGCTGTCAGATTTACAGATTTAGTCAAAGTAAGCAATTTGCATGACAAATTATTCCAAAATCCTCATTTTTAAAACATGAAGATAAAATGCAGAATTCTACAGACTTTCCACAGCAACTCTATAAAAAAGTATTTCCTCCTCCTCCTCCATTAACACAATGTATTTCACAATGTACTGTTCAATGACAATAAGGCTACGTACACACTGGTATTCACAATGTATTTTTTATTGCATGTTAAAACAGTCTGCGTTTGTTTGTGTATTTAATATGCATTTTATATGTAGTTTACAAATGTTTTCTGTGTTTCTTTAAACTCACATTTATGATAAAACAAAAAATGATCTATTACAAGGCAAACATATATGAATATGCTTCTAACTATCTCTAATTGCATTTACAATGTATATCCATTAAAACGAATGTAACTTTTCAACTGCATTGATGTAGATTTTGCACCGGCAAATAGAGAAAATTGACAAAAAAATTGGAAGACATTATTAATGATTTTATTAATACATCAAACTTGGCTATACAGATAGGGGTAAGAACAAATGTGTATACACAAATGCTAACAACATTAAAAACAAATTAGCCCCATCTGCCCCCTTCACACAGAAAACAAATAGTGACAGTGGTATGGAATACATATTAAGAAATGCAACCTGTGTAAAAATTATGCTCATAAAGTATATGTGTTCTCTTCGCTTAGGAATAAGAAAAAATTTAAGTTATACAGATATATTAACTGCAATTCCACATATGCGGTTTATCTACTTAGCCGCCCTTGCCTGCATACAGTATGTTGGTAGGACAAATATAGAGTTAAAATAATGGCTTTATGAGCACCAGCCCTATATTAAACGAAAACACACATACCATATGTGACTGGATCACTTATAAATAACTTATGGTATAAATTTAGTTAAAGGAAATAACGCAGGGCGCTTATTTATATAAATTGCCAACGCACTTATTTTTGATATTGTGTATTTTTTGATATAGGAAATCTTTATTTCTGAGACCAGGGGAAAAAAATTAGTTTTTCTCCATTTTAACCTTGCTAGAGGAAATGCATTATATCTGATGTATATATCGGATACAATAAGCCTTTGTTTAGAAAGTCTTTTGTATATATTGGTGTAAGGAAATACCTTGTTTTGGGTTTTGCAACTTTTCTTGGAGAATTCTTTTTTATGGAGGAAATGTGTATTCTGCAACTGTTGGAAGAAAGCACCCATGCTAATCTCATGTTAATTAGCCATTTTGATGTGAGTGTACAATACACCTTAAGGGAAAGGAAGGGGTAATTAGAGTTGCTGTCAGATGTCCACTGTGTCCAAAATAAGAAGCAGGAAATCACAGCAAGGTTTTAGGATATCACAGATAGGCGTAAATATTGTTAGCTTTGCATTGTATGTAAATCCATGTTTGGGTAAACAAATTGCACCCTGATTCTAAAAATAGCCTGTGAGGCTGTGTCTAAAACTGTATAAAAAGAGAGCCCTTGTACACTGAAATGTATCCTTCTGATGTTCCATCTGACCTGATCACTGATACCTTTAATCAGTGAAACTGTCTTTGTCAGCGAAATAAACATCACTCTCTGCTTCAAGACCATGCTTGATAACTTCTTCAATATTGCTGTAAACCTACAGATTAGACCCAAAATCTAATCCGTTTCCGGCTGTCTGAGGTTTGGACCCAGCTCGCCAGTACCACCGTTCTGCCCGCTACCCAGCAGCTCTGCCATTGTGATAGGCCAGGAGGGACCCATCCACAGCACCCGGATCCATAGGAAGCGGTCAGGGGTACCAGCCCAAGTGTACCAGCACGGGCGTACACTAGTACCCAGAAGGAATGTGTTTCTGGATGCCAGATCAGCGCGCGCGGATGGAACAAGGTAAGTGGTGTGTATGTGTGTGTGTGTCAATAAAGTGTGTGTGAGATGTCAGTACAGTGTGTGAGATGTCAGTACAGTGTGGGTGAGATGTCAGTAAAGTGTCTGTCAGTAAAGTGTGTGTGAGATGTCAGTATAGTGTGTGGCAGTATAGTGTCTGTGAGATGTCAGTAAAGTGTGTGTGTGAGATGTCAGTACAGTGTGTGTGCGTGATGTCAATACAATGTGTGTGTGTGTGAAGTATGTCATTATAATGTGTGAGGGAAGTGGGTCCTTAATTTAGTGTGGGTGGTAGGAGGGGGCTAGTTATTTAATGGGTGCAATTTTGTTTGTGGGGGGCAATTGAATTTATTGATGGGGCTTTTTGGAGGGAGGTAAATAGGTTTATATATTAAATGTATGTGTTATCTAATGCCAGGGTTGGTTGGAAGGAAATAGATCTATTTAGCAAATGTGAATATTATTATTTTAATGTTGGGGCTGGAGGAAGACCTAATTTAAAAACGTGAATGCTATTAATTTAACACCAAGACTGTTTGGAGTTTTCTAAATTTAATGTACCCATTTTTTTTCCCAAATAGGGCCTCCAACATTCCAGGATCCAGACAAGTAGCAAATGAGTTAAGAAACCAGCAGTCACAAGTGGTGAAAATGACAAGAACAGGTAGGAGAGAGCAGGACAGTCTGCCAACTGTCCTGATTATGGTGGGACAGTCCCAAATTTGGGTGACTGTCTCACTTAGAACAGTTAGGAGGTATGTCCCGCTTCACTGTGTACTGCTTGTGAAGGCAGAACTGTGTGCACCTAACTGTAGTACACACAGTATTGCTTGTGTATTTGTCTAAAATGATAACCATATTACATCATAGGGGCCCCCTGTCTAAAGTACATGGTGTTAGATTGACACCTAGTGCTCTACTCTTCCTTCCAGTACCACCCCTAATATTATTTGGTTTATGTTAACCCTAAAACAAATAACCCTATTATTATATAGGGCATTTTGATAAATCCCATTATGATCAGCCAGGTATGTTTAAAAAGATAAAAAAAAGTGGTGTAGGGAGAAGGAACATATAAAATAAAATGCAATATAAAGTGAGGTCTGTTTTTTTGTTGAATTATTTATTTTTATTATTTAAGATTTATTATTAATAATAAAGAATCGCTGGATTAAGCAACACTAAAATAGGCTCTTTTTATATTGATCAATATATATTGTACCAAAAACCACCATTTAAGGAAGGACTTCTACTTATAGGCCAGTGCTGTGTGCTTGATCCCCGGGCTAAAGTCTGCCAGCCAGACCCTCTGGGGCGTATTCGGAATAATGAAAGGGGACGGTGGAAAAGTAACCCCAGCTGATTCCCAGCAACAACAGACAGGGTGGCATAGGCGGTCCATCCTGTCACACCATATAGAAACATTTTACAGCTATATATCTCTTTCATACAGTTCCAAGGAATAGGATTAATAGCAATAAATCCTAGATTAGTGACCGCCGAGCAACACTGCTGGAGCTAGAGACATTTTGGATCTATACATTAGAAACACTTACCTCTTTGGTTTTGAAACATTTGGTTTTAATGTGCTTTTGCAATAAAATGTTATATATAAATTGTATATAATGATCTTACATATGTAATGTGATAATGTGTATGTTTAATCTGTGTTTTTAAATTTGTGCTTTGCCTTTGCTATTAATCAGCGCACTTATTATTATTATTATTATTATTATTATTATTAACTTTGACTTAAAAGGTGCCACCGAGGGTCCGCAGCGCCGTAAATTTCATATACAGAAAACAGAACCAAGACACAACATGATACTAATATATACAAACACAGGTGACAGGGTAAAGCAAATCAGATTATATCTGACAGATAGAGAAAGGGATGGTAGAAATCAGTAAGAAGAAGGCCGAAGATTAATAAAACAGGGAAAACAGGGCTAGGTAAGCAGGCCAAGAGGTACAGAGGGTGAAGGAACTGTAGAAGGAGCACACAAGGAAAGAGGGCCCTGCTCATGAGAGCTAACAACCTAGAGGGAGGGGGAGACACATAAATGGGGGTACTAACTAGGGGAGAGAGCCAGGACAAGAAAGTTAGGAGGACTGATAGACTTGAATAAAATAATGAGTCTTAAGGGCACGCTTGAAGCCTTTGAGAGTAGATGCTAACCTGATGGAACATAAGCAAATTAGTAGCACATGTATGCTGAGAAGCTTCCTCCACTGGTCATACAATCAGAGTGCCCTTTTGCCTGTAGAAGAGAATATGTTTCCTCTAGCAATGTAGAGTAGGGGCATTTACTCCATTAGCCTGGTGCCTATTTAGTAAGTATTCCAATGCTTGCCTGTACAACAAATATGTAAGTGCAATATATTTGACATATTTTTCAATAAAACTGACAAAATACTTCCCTTATTGGAAGTTTTACCTTTCACAGCGCATAACTGATTCAATGATACTGTCTTGTTTGATACTGTCTTGTTTGGTACCGTCTTGTTTGGTACCATTATCGTCAGTGTGCTCATACTCAAAGGGGGGAATTCAATTGGCAGTGTTACTCATAAGAATAACGTGTTCTGCTCACTATTACCGTTAGTGCAGTAATTTTAATGAGGGTTTCTGCTAGCGGCTCTCAGAGCTTATTCTTATGAGTAACACTGCCAATTGAATTCCCCCCTATCAACGATAACATGGGCCCCATTGAAAATAGGATTATGTGATTATATTCAAGTGCAAATTAAATGAAAGACATTGTGAAGAAACTAAATAAGCACTTTCTCCTATTATGCGGTATGAAATTATACCTAATGGGAGCCCAAAAGAAGCTCAACAAGATATAAGCACAGGAGATGTGGATCCCAAAATGAAAAAAATATTCTTCAGAAAGCCAGAATACTTATATCTACATGATCTGCCAGCAAATAGAAGTTTTGTGACATAGATGTTTACCAAAAATCTGTATGCCAAATTAAGATTTGATTAAATTAAATGATTGGAAAATGTTTAATCATTTTTGCCTTAGGGCTGAAAAGCGATATTTAAAGTTATCAGATTCTCTATACCTCTAATGATATACATACCCACTAGATATGTAACCACTGCTCTGATCAGATCATAGAGATCTCTATGGGAACCCCACTGTCACAACAAATATATAATTTTATATATTTGCTTAGAGGGCTGGCAGACTTAAAACTACTACAAGCAGCAGTCAGTTCTGGCCTGTGCATGAAACAAAAGTCAAATCCCTATAATGAAGTCCTTTCAAGCTGTGTAGTGAGAGCAATTGATCACCAATGCTTGGTATTTGAATGAAGCTGCAGTCAAATTCCTAGTGGGTACTTCCCTAAGGGATAATTGTAATTGTATCGCACCATGCTGCAAGATTGTTGCAATAAAGGAAACATTAACAGTAGATGTGACTATCTGGCAAGATGTATTGTTGTGAATAAGGAAGGGAGATGAGAGAGCTCAGACCACTATCTTTTGAAGCAGAATTAATGCATGCTGACACTAATCTCCATATATTCTCCATGTCCCAAGTAAACTGGTTAGAGAAGAAATTTAAATATATGTGCTAAGTTCTCTATCAGTGGTCTGCATTAATTAATACAGTAACTTGCAAATCTTTTTCCTTTTATGGATATTAATTGGGGGTGGGTACTCTTTTATTTTGTTTGTAGTCTTATTTTAAGCTTCACATTTTACTTGTTAATTTTTTTTTCCTTTTAAATTAAATTTGTGTGGGGGCTGATTTATATTGAATTTGCCTAACATTAAAGTAAACACAGCGTGATTTTTCTTACTGTGAGATAAGCTTTTATTCTTTCAAAATCAATTCTCTTGATATTTCCATTTCCCCTATGGTCCAATTGTTCTCAAAATAATGCTTTTAAACTCTTGTTCTGTTATAGTGCTGATCATGTTCTTAGTTCCAGAAATAACTCCACTCACAAACACCCATTGAAAGTGTATTAAAATAACTTGGACACAAGTCATGAACTATATTCAGGGTATCCAAGTTCATTCTAGTCACTTAATGTTGTTTCTGTTGTGAAAGGAGAAAGCAATTGTAGAACAAACTGGAAAGATAACGTCATAGAGGGCTTTTAAAGAGGCACTCAGCGGACCATAACATGACTACTTTCCCATTTTAAAAAAATAGAGTTGCATTCAAGATGGCCAGCTTCAAGATGGCCACCACACTGGTCAAATTTAAAGATTTCCACCACACCAACATCATGTGTGTAGACAATGGATTAATATTTCCTTACTCATTTCGTTTAAAAGGGTGTTTCCACACTTATGGACCACCCTGTACTTTGACATTACTAAGCAAATTTCATATTGTTTTTTTTTTTTTTCAAAGGAGATATTCCTTTTGTAAGCACCAGATAGGGAAGATCTGGCATATTCACAATAATTACACTTTTCCTTAAATTCTTTCCAGTTACGGAATTAGCACAGAAAATTACCCCACATTTTATCGTCTATTGCAATTATAATATTATGACAGTAATAGCAACTATATGACAAGAAGAGATTTTGCAGCAACTTATACTTGTATCCAGTTTCGATATTGTGTATTGTGTAAACAGTTCTTACTTATAACCAGCTTCAATATTGTGTACTGTGTAAACAGTTCTTACTTATAACCAGCTTAAATATTATGTACTGTGTAAACAATCCCTCGCTGTAACCAGCTTAAATATTGGAAGGTGACACATGCAAGCTGAATACTATATTGCATATTTCAAAAACTGTAAATTTGTTTTCAAATACTTACCATCACTTTAATTTCCTGGCAGTTCCCATGGCAACATGGCACAATTGGGTTATCTCTGTCCCCAAGCCATAACATACAGATCACTTTCATGATAAAAAAAAAAATAGACTTACCTTCCCCCTACATTTGGTGCCCTTAGCCCATTAATAAGTCAGAAACAATAATGGTTGGAAATATAATGTAGGCATGTCAAGGGACCCTACAGCAAAGAAAAATTACGGCATCTATTAACAATTTTCTATTTCCTGGTTGTCCCATGTAAATAACAGGGAGGGGAAAAAAGCGGTTCAAGACAAACACACACTGAAAGGTAAATTAACTGTGCACTTACTAAAAGAAGTATCCTTCTATCTGTCCACACAGAAGAGATGTCCCTACTGAAATAAGCATTTTTCCTTCTGGAGCAAGTTTTACCTTTGTCTTGTAGGCTGTCTGGATCATCTTGATGATCCACGGAAGCTCACAGTTCCTTTTTGCATTATTCTGGCATGACAAAAAAACAGCCCCATACCATTATTCCTCCTCCACCAAACTTCACAGTTGGTATAATGCAGTCAGGCAGGTATCGTTCTCCCGGAATCTGCCAAACCCAGACTTGCCCATCTGACTGCAAAACAGAGAAGCGTGATTCGTCATTCCACAGAACACGTTTCCACTGCTCCACAGTCCAGTGTCGGTGTGCTTTACACCACTCCACCCGATGCTTGGTAATGTGAGGCTTGCATGCAGCTGCTCTGACATGGCAAACCATTCCATTAAGCTCCCGACACTCAGTTCTTGTGCTTACAGTAACGCCAGTGGAAGTTCAAAACTCTGCAGCTATAAAATCAGCAGAGCGTTGGTGGCTTTTATGCACTATGTGCCTTAGCAGCCAATGTTCCTGCTCTGTGATTTTACGTGGTCTTCCGCTTCGTGGCTGAGTTGCTGTTCCTAAACACTTTCACTTTCTAATAATATCACTTACAGTTCACAGTGGAATATCCAGCAGTGATGAAATTTACCGAACCGTCTTATTCCAAAGGTGGCATCCTATCACAGTACCACGCTTGAAGTCACTGAGCTCTTCAGAACGACCCATTTTGTATCACAAATGTTGCAAATGGAGACTGCATAGCTAGGTGCTTGATTTTATACACCTCTAGCAATAGGTCTGATTGAAATACCTCAATTCAATACTTAACAGGTGTGCCAAATACTTTTGTTCATATAGTGTGTATAGTGCTAGATTTTGCTAGGCGGTGGCTGACAGATAGAAGAATAGTTAGATACTGGCCAATGGTTGTGATGGTAGCTCATTTTGAAAGTCAGTATAGTAGTACAAGATCAGAGGCAAACTGCACAGATTTATAGCTAAGCTAGATCACGGTTACAAGGAAATAAACATGGTCAAAACAAGTTGGTTTGGTATGCAATAATTCTGTCAGATTTACAAGCAACTCAGACATCTGTTGGTACTAAACCTATTGCTGAGGTCATCGACAAAAGGTAGAGTGGATTAAATAGAAGTCCAATTGATGCCATGGGCATACGTTCAAACACAGAACATGGTGCGTCTAATTGGGAGCAACAATTATCCATATAAATATCATGGCTCTATTATGCAATGCACACAACTGGTCATGAAGCAAGGTGAAAGTCAGTATTTGATTAAGATGGGGATGCAAGTGATCAAACTTCACCTACATTGTGAACATTTTTTTTTTCTGACGTAAATTATATTTTTCCCAATTTTTTTGTCTTGCGATAAAGTATGCACAATTGCATCAGATATTCCTAAGGCTAATCAATTTCTTCCTAATTTACAGACCATTTAACTGAGAGGTTTGGGATTCTGATGCTGAAAAGTACCCTCAACACAGTCCAGGAGATGACTACCTTTAGCCTGTTACACAATTTCACACAAGACAACTACCCCCGGACCAACATTGTTGTGTGACAGGATCATTTAGCTTATGAGTCACCCTACCTTTGCAGTCTGGCTGGGCCAAGATGCAAAATGTATACTTAACCTCATGTGTCAATCTCCCATTGTCCCATAGATTGTAAGCTTGCGAGCAGGGCCTTCTCACCTCTTTGTCTGTTTTACCCAGTTTGTTTATTAGTTTATTACGTTTGTCCCCAATTGTAAAGCGCTACGGAATATGTTGGCGCTATATAAATAAATGATGATGATGATGATGATGATGATGATGATGATGTCCTGCATGGTCAGAAAAGTGTAATTGTAATAGCCTCCACCACTTTCATGTGGACCTTTTGAAGCACCTTGAGGATGAGGGAATGTGGGGGAAAATGTACACCAGCCATATCTTTAAAATAATTGATAATATCCCCATTACTGACACCAGGATCTCAAAAAAAAATCTATTGAACTTTTTTGGTGGGTGCCACCATAATTTCCATGTCCATTATGCATTATGCTCTTGTAATTTGAATAAAATTATGTTGATTCAGAAAGAATTTGTTTTGGTGCACAAACTTGTGACTCAGAAGATCTGCTTGAACATGCTTGATTAATGGAATATAAACTGCCAAAATGCCTAACATTTGCTGTTCATTCTAAGCCACAATTGGCTCTACTGCTCTCGTATTTCCTTGGCCTGATGACCCATGCAATGAGACCTCCATAGTTACATATATAGTTGTTTAGGATGAAAAAAGACATATGTCCATCAACTTTTATCAACAAAAACCTATTTGGTCCGCAGGAAAGCAAAAAACTCTATAAAGCTCTATTAATGCCAGTAGCCCTGTATGTTCTGATTTCTTAGGTAAATGTCCAGTTCTCTCAAATTATTCTACTATGTCTGCCAATATAAGTTTTTTTGGTAGTGCATTCCACAACTCGCTTACAGTAAAGGACCCTTTTCGTAGCTGGAGATTAAATCTCTTTTCTTCCAGCCTTATGGATGCCTCATTTCCTCTTTGTGGACTTTAAACTTAACACATTGGAATACAATTTCCGAAGTGGATCATTAATATATATTTTAACAAAAAGTGATCATATTCCCCCTTCATCTTTTCTTCTCTAGTGTAAATAAATCTAACTACCTACATACCCTTTACTAATTTGGCTGTCCTTCTCTGCACTGTTCCACTTAAAGGACATACTTTTTGTGAACTGGTACACAGCATTAAACTGCATATTCAAAAGTGAGGTTTCACCAATGTCTTATAAAAGAGCAAAATGATACTTCTCTCTCTTGAGTCTATGCCCCTTATAAAACATAATAATTCCTGTTGACTCTGCATTCAGTAGATTGTTAAATCGATAATCTAAAAATATACCTAGATTCTTCTCCATCATAGATTCACTCAGTAGTGTTCTACCTAAGGTTTAAGCTGCATGCTTGTTTTATTTATACTGAACTTCATGTGGCATGTTACCGACTAATTTACAGTATATATGTCCTTTTGTAAACAAAAGTCATCTGGTATGGATTATTTTATACTATATAAGACTGTAAACACAGACAGTACTATTCCAACTTCTACATATTTTAAATGTAAATTAAGCAACCCTGACCCCAAGACGAACCATGGTGCATGCCACTTATAACTAGGGATGTGCACCGGCGACTTTTGAGGTCTCGTGTTTTGTGTTTTGGATCCGGATTTTCGTTATTTTTGAGGTTCGGATTTGTCTCGCAAAACACTTGACGAAAGGTCTCGGTTCGGATTTAAGGTATTGGATTCGGATTTTTTTTGAAAAAAACATAAAAAGTTTAAAAATCAAGTTTTTGGGCTTATTTTCACTCCTAGGCTATTATTAACCTCAATAACATTCAATAACAAGCATTTCCACTAATTTACTGTGTATTCTGAACACCTCACAATATAGTTATTAGTCCAAAACGTTGCAACAAGGTATCTTTCTGGACTGCGTAGAGGAGTGGGTCACCACAATATATATTAAAAACCCTGAACTTTTATGATTCGCACCAATAATTGTACCTGGACTGCGTAGAGGAGTGGGTCACCACAATATCTTAAAAACCCTGAACTTTTATGATTCGCACCAATAATTGTACCTGGACTGCGTAGAGGAGTGGGTCACCACAATATCTATTAAAAACCCTGAACTTTTATGATTCGCACCAATAAATGTACCTGGACTGCGTAGAGGAGTGGGTCACCACAATATATATTAAAAACCCTGAACTTTTATGAATCGCACCAATAAATGTACCTGGACTGCGTAGAGGAGTGGGTCACCACAATATATATTAAAAACCCTGAACTTTTATGATTCGCACCAATAAATGTATCTGGACTGCGTAGAGGAGTGGGTCACCACAATATCTATTAAAAACCCTGAACTTTTATGATTCGCACCAATTAATGTACCTGGACTGCGTAGAGGAGTGGGTCACCACAATATATATTAAAAACCCTGAACTTTTATGATTCGCACCAATAAATGTACCTGGACTGCGTAGAGGAGTGGGTCACCACAATATATATTAAAAACCCTGAACTTTTATGATTCGCACCAATAAATGTATCTGGACTGCGTAGAGGAGTGGGTCACCACAATATCTATTAAAAACCCTGAACTTTTATGATTTGCACCAATAAATGTACCTGGACTGCGTAGAGGAGTGGGTCACCACAATATATATTAAAAACCCTGAACTTTTATGATTCGCACCAATAAATGTACCTGGACTGCGTAGAGGAGTGGGCACTGGGCACCACAATAAAATATATAAAAAACCTTCAACAGATCTGCATTACACTACACATACGGCTGCTCCTCCATCCTCTCCATCATATACATGTTGGAGTTTTAGCGTGTGACAACCTCTTGTTTTTGATAATGTCAGTGCATTTGGAATATTTTTCAATTTGCCCCACACCACTGAATGTACTTTATCTATGATACGCAATACGCATCTATCTATCTTGACTGCGTAGTGTGGTGGCCCCGGTACACAATTTGGTACCGGGGCCACAATACCTCCTCCAAACATGCTCCAGACAATTCGTCATTGACAGACCCCAGACAGACAGGGTCGTAGTGTTATTGTTTGACTTTGTAAACCCAAAAAAATGTCCCTGTTGCACATAGTCGTGCAATGAAGACTGACTTTTTCATTTAAAGGCACGATCTTTAAAGTGTAGTGTTTGTAAGTCTAAGTCATATTATACTTTTGGTAAAATTGGTTTTTTTTGTTCCTCTTTATGGTAATTAATTAGTAATAGAATTAAAGTAGGAAATAGAATTAAATAGAATTAAAGTAGGAAATAGAGTGGTATAGAGTTGTAGTGTGGTATAGATAGAGTGGTCCACACAATATAATAATAAAACCCTCAACTGGTCTGAATTCCACCAAACAAGTATCTTGACTGCGTAGTGTGGTGGCCCCGGTACACAATTTGGTACCGAGGCCACAATATAATTTAAAAACCCTCCACGTGTCGGAATTCCACCAAACAAGTATCTGGACTGCATAGTGGGGTGGCCCCGGTACCCAATTTGATACCGGGGCCACAATACCTCCTCCAAACATACTCCAGACAATTCGTCATTGACAGACCCCAGACAGACAGGGTCGTAGTGTTATTGTTTGACTTTGTAAACCCAAAAAAATGTCCCTGTTGCACATAGTCGTGCAATGAAGACTGACTTTTTCATTTAAAGGCACGATCTTTAAAGTGTAGTGTTTGTAAGTCTAAGTCATATTATACTTTTGGTAAAATTGGTTTTTTTTGTTCCTCTTTATGGTAATTAATTAGTGATAGAATTAAAGTAGGAAATAGAATTAAATAGAATTAAAGTAGGAAATAGAGTGGTATAGAGTTGTAGTGTGGTATAGATAGAGTGGTCCACACAATATAATAATAAAACCCTCAACTGGTCTGAATTCCACCAAACAAGTATCTTGACTGCGTAGTGTGGTGGCCCCGGTACACAATTTGGTACCGAGGCCACAATATAATTTAAAAACCCTCCACGTGTCGGAATTCCACCAAACAAGTATCTGGACTGCATAGTGGGGTGGCCCCGGTACCCAATTTGATACCGGGGCCACAATACCTCCTCCAAACATACTCCAGACAATTCGTCATTGACAGACCCCAGACAGACAGGGTCGTAGTGTTATTGTTTGACTTTGTAAACCCAAAAAAATGTCCCTGTTGCACATAGTCGTGCAATGAAGACTGACTTTTTCATTTAAAGGCACGATCTTTAAAGTGTAGTGTTTGTAAGTCTAAGTCATATTATACTTTTGGTAAAATTGGTTTTTTTTGTTCCTCTTTATGGTAATTAATTAGTGATAGAATTAAAGTAGGAAATAGAATTAAATAGAATTAAAGTAGGAAATAGAGTGGTATAGAGTTGTAGTGTGGTATAGATAGAGTGGTCCACACAATATAATAATAAAACCCTCAACTGGTCTGAATTCCACCAAACAAGTATCTTGACTGCGTAGTGTGGTGGCCCCGGTACACAATTTGGTACCGAGGCCACAATATAATTTAAAAACCCTCCACGTGTCGGAATTCCACCAAACAAGTATCTGGACTGCATAGTGGGGTGGCCCCGGTACCCAATTTGATACCGGGGCCACAATACCTCCTCCAAACATGCTCCAGACAATTCGTCATTGACAGACCCCAGACAGACAGGGTCGTAGTGTTATTGTTTGACTTTGTAAACCCAAAAAAATGTCCCTGTTGCACTTGCACATAGTCGTGCAATGAAGACTGACTTTTTCATTTAAAGGCACGATCTTTAAAGTGTCAGAAAGAGAGAGAAGACACAGGAGAGGAGAGTTGTAGCTGGGGACCTGGGGTGGAAGCTCCCAGGCTCCCCCAGCATTGCCTGGAAGTCTGAGCGTGGTGACTGAGCCAGGGCAAGGAATGTGTGCCCTGGATGAGGGGGAGAACTCCATGCCACTATAGTGAACCCAAGAGAGAGGGGGACACTGCACATGGAAGAGGCCCTGGAGTGAGGGCTGCTACAAGAGGCATGGTAGCTGTAGTGTCAGATCCTGAGGCTGAGAGTACACAGAGTGACGTGTCAGAGCACAGGAGACATTATCCCCGCAGAGGAGGGATGAGCTGCAGTTGAGAGGTCTGTTGTTGAAATAGGACATGCACACTTTAACAAACCAATCATTTCAGCGACAGGGCCTACCAAACAACTTTGACTGAAATGATTGGTTTGTTTGGGCCCCCACACCAAAAAAGCTATTCATCTCTCCCTGTACAGACTAAACAGGCTCTACTGAGGCAAGATGTCGTCCTCATCCTCAACCTCTGATTCCTCTCCCCCTACAGTGTGTACTTCCTCCTCATCACACATTATCAATTCGTCCCCGCTGGACTCCACAACCACAGGTCCCTCTGTAGTATCTGGAGGGCAGTGCTGTACTTCATTGAGGAATTGATTATTCATTTTTATAAACATCATTTTTTCAACATTGTGAGGAAGCAACCTCCTTCGCCGCTCACTGACCAGGTTCCCCGCTGCACTAAAAACTCTTTCCGAGTACACACTGGAGGGGGGACAACTCAGGTAAAATAGAGCCAGTTTGTACAGGGGCTTCCAAACTGCCTTTTTTTCCTGCCAGTAACAATATGGACTGTCTGACATGTCTACTTAGATGGTGTCAGCAAAGTAATCATCCACAATTTTTTCTATTGTCACAGCATCCAATGCAGCGAGAGTAGACATGTCTGCAATGGTTGGCAGGTCCTTCAGTCCGGACCAGATGTTATCAGCATCCCCGCCAGTGCCTCTTTTGGGAAAACTGAGCTTTTTCCTCGCAGCCATAGATGTGGAAGAAAATGAGGGTGGAGCTGTTGGCATGTCACGGTCCTCTTCAGAGGACAATCTCCTGACCAGCAGGTCTTTGCACCGCTGTAGATTTGTGTCCGCCGGAAACAGAGACACAACATACGCTTTAAACCGAGGATCGAGCACGGTGGCCAGAATGTATTCCTCTGACTTTAAAAGAGTGACCACCCTCGGATCCTGGCAAAGCGTACGAAGGGCTACATCCACAAGAGCTACATGCTTGCTGTAATCGCAATGGCTTACCAGCTCCTCCCTCACTTTCTCCAGCTGCTTCTGCAACAGCCTGATCAGGGGAATGACCTGACTCAAGCTGGCAGTGTCGGAACTGACTTCTCGTGTGGCAAGTTCAAATGGCTGCAGAACCTTGCACAACACGGAAATCAGTCTCCACTGCGCTTGACTCAGGCGCATCCCCACTCCTTTGCCTATGTCGTAGGTGGCTGTGTAGGCCTGAATGGCCTTTTGCTGCTCCTCCATCCTCTGCAGCATATAGAGGGTGGAGTTCCAGCGCGTCACAACCTCTTGTTTGAGGTGATGGCAGGGCAGGTTCAAGCTTTTTTGATGTGCCTCTAGTCTGCGGTAGGCACTGGCTGAATGCCGAAAGTGTCCAGCAATTTTGCGGGCCACCGCAAGCATCTCCTGCACACCCCTGTCACTCTTGAGGTAATGCTGCACCACCAAATTAATGGTGTGGGCAAAACATGGGACGTGCTGGAAATTGCCCATATTTAATGCCCGCACAATGTTACTGGCATTGTCTGACACCACAAATCCCCATGAGAGTCTAAGTGGGGTAAGCCACTGGGAGATAATTTCCCTCATTTTCTCTAATATGTTGTCAGCGTTGTGCCTCTTATTAAAGCCTGTAATGCACAATGTTGCCTGCCTTTGCATGAGCAGCCATTTTGTAGATGCTGCTACTGATGCAGCTGTTGCTGTTGCTGCGGAAGGGGATGCATCTACCCAGTGGGCTGTCACAGTCATATAGTCCTTCGTTTGCCCAGAACCACTTGTCCACATGTCCGTGGTTAAGTGGACAGTGGGTACAACCGCATTTTTAAGAGCACTGAGGACACTTGATCGTACTTCTCTGTACATTTTTGGTACCGCCTGCCTAGTGAAGTGGAATCTCGAGGGGATTTGGTACCGGGGACACAATACCTCCATCAACCCTCTAAATCCCACTCCACTGATGGCGGACACCGGGCGCACGTCTAACACCAACATTGCAGTTACAGCCGCAGTTATACGCTTTGCAATAGGGTGACTACTATCGTATTTGGTGGTCATGGCAAACGACTGTTGGACGGTCAATTGTTTGGTGAAAGACTTAGCGGTCTTACGACTTCCCCTCTGGGAAGATGACCGACTAACAGCAGCAACAGCAGCAGTGGCAGTAGTAGGCGTACCGCTGCAGGATTCCTCGGATGAATCCCGTATTGAGGAGGACTCAGTCTGGCTGCTGACTTGGGCTGCAGGACTGAATCTGATGGAGATTGTGGAGGAAGTTGACGAGGAGGGTGTTGCTGGTGTGTATCCAACTGGACCACGGGATTTAGGTGTCCCTGTACCGATGAGGGTCCTAGCCCCAGTTCCTGAACTAACCACTGAACTATGAAGGTTATTCAGGTGACGTATAAGGGAGGATGTTCCTAGGTGGGCAAGATCCTTACCCCTGCTTATTTGAGCTTTACATAAGCTACATATTGCCATACATTGGTTGTCTGGATTTGGATAAAAATAACTCCAGACCGAAGAGGTGCATTTTTTGGTCTTCTGACCAGGCATGACGATGGGCTTTTTCATCCCATGGACATCAGCTGTTTCCCCCCCTGGTGCCTCATTTACAATAACCACATCACCATCCTCATCATCAAGTTCCTCCACAGCACCAGCTACATCATCAATAGCCTCCTCCCGAGCCACCTCTTCCCGTACAGTGATGGGAAGGTCAGGCTTGACAACCACCAACACCCTTGGACTCGCCTTGGGGATTTGTGATAATTTCTCTTTAGAAGGCAGAGTTGTTTGCTGTTTTGTTGCTGACAGCATAACTCTCTTCAATTTTTTGTAGGGGGGGGGAGGAGGAGGAGGGCTAAGATCCGTGGGTGAAGCTGAACCACTAGTCATGAACACGGGCCAGGGCCTAAGCCGTTCCTTGCCACTCCGTGTCGTAAATGGCATATTGGCAACTTTACGTTTCTCCTCAGATGATTTTAAGTTTCTCTTTTTGCTACTTTTTCTTAACTTGGGCTTTTTGGATTTTACATGCCCGGTACTAGGAGATTGGGCATCGGGCTTGGAAGACGACGTTGATGGCATTTCATCGTCTATGTCATGACTAGTGGCAGCAGCTTCAGCATTAGGAGGAAGTGGGTCTTGATCTTTCCCTACTTTATCCTCCAAATTTTTGGTCTCCATTATATGTAGCACAAGATACTGCAGAATGTGTGAACTTGGTAATATTGCAGTACCAATGGACTTATACTGCTGGATTGGTTTTGCAAATTTGGTTATAATTATTATATATTTTTTTTTTTTTTAATTTTTTATTTTTTTTTACTTTTTTTTTATTTTTAAAAAACTTGGGAATAGTGGGGAAATAACTATGCCCTTAGAAGCACAGAGCACAGGACACAGCACCACTGGACTGAACAGGACACGGCACAGGACCCAGCAGCACTACGGAACTCAGCAGGACAGAGCACAGGACACAGCACCACTGGACTGATACTGCAGAATGTGTGAACTTGGTAATATTGCAGTACCAATGGACTTATAATGCTGGATTGGTTTTGCAAATTTGGTTATAATTATTATATATTTTTTTTTTTTTTAATTTTTTATTTTTTTTTACTTTTTTTTTATTTTTAAAAAACTTGGGAATAGTGGGGAAATAACTATGCCCTTAGAAGCACAGAGCACAGGACACAGCACCACTGGACTGAACAGGACACGGCACAGGACCCAGCAGCACTACGGAACTCAGCAGGACAGAGCACAGGACACAGCACCACTGGACTGATACTGCAGAATGTGTGAACTTGGTAATATTGCAGTACCAATGGACTTATAATGCTGGATTGGTTTTGCAAATTTGGTTATAATTATTATATATTTTTTTTTTTTTTAATTTTTTATTATTTTTTACTTTTTTTTTATTTTTTAAAAACTTGGGAATAATGGGGAAATAACTATGCCCTTAGAAGCACAGAGCACAGGACACAGCACCACTGGACTGAACAGGACACGGCACAGGACCCAGCAGCACTACGGAACTCAGCAGGACAGAGCACAGGACACAGCACCACTGGACTGATACTGCAGAATGTGTAAACTTTGTAATATTGCAGTACCACTGGACTTTTACTGCTGAATGTGTGAACTTGGTAATATTGCAGTACCAATGGGCTTATACTGCAGGATTGGTTGTGAAAATTTTGTGGTAATTAAAAAATATTAAAGTAGTTTTTGGTATTTTTTAAAAAAACTTTTTTTTATTTTTTTAAACACAGGGGAATATTGGGGAAATAACTATGCCCTTAGAAGCACAGAGCACAGGACACAGCACCACTGGACTGAACAGGACACAGCACAGGACCCAGCAGCACCACTGACCTCAGAAGGACAGAGCACAGCACACAGCACCACTGGACTGATACTGCAGAACACAGCACAGCACAGCACAGCACAGCACAGCACTAAACAGCACAGCACTAAACAGCACAGCACAGCACAGCACTAAACAGCACAGCACAGCACAGCACAGAACTAAACAGCACAGAACTAAACAGCACAGAGGACCACCTAACACACCCTCCCTCTACCCTGATCAATGCCCGAGTGAAGATGGCGGCGACTAGCGGGGAATTTATAGGATCCGAGTATCGCGAGATCCGACAACGGGATTATGAGTCAGAGCCTCAGTTTCACTTTTGAATTTGGCGCCAATACCCGGATCTGTCTCGGATCCGACTCGGATCCGCAACGTTCGGGTGGGCTCGGATTTCAGAAATCCGAGTGCGCTCATCCCTACTTATAACCTTAATCCAGTTTCTCTATGAATCATTGATAACTACCTCTGGAAACAATCGTTTAGCCAGTTTTCCATCCAGTCACATATTGTACTTTAGACCAATAATATTTAATTGACGTATTAAGTGCCTGTAAGGCACAGTGTAAAATGCTTTATAAAAGTCTAAATATATTACATTCACTGCCAACTCTCTATCCAATTTCCTACTAACTTCATAAAAGTAATTTAAATTTGTTTGACAAGATCAGTTGTTAAGTGTCTAGAATGTATTAAATATTGTCATTTAACAACCCCTCAGATAGAGTTCCATCTAAAGATATTAAACTTGCTAGTCTATTGTTGCCAGGCAATCCTCAATCCCTTTTTGAATACAGATATCATGTTTGTTTTTCACCAATTCATTTGTACATTTGTACCATACAGTTTGTAGAGAAAAAAAATAGAAAAATTGGTTTGGCAATAAATGAACCAAGTTCTCTGAGAGCACATAGATGTAAGCCATCTGGTATGGGTGCTTTATTCACATGTTCAGCAGAAGCCTAGTTCAAGTTTTGAATTTCTGCAATGTTGAGGTGGATCTCCGCGCTTTCTATCCCTGGATTGAGAGGAGTCGTCCTTGTTTCTTGACCTGGAAGATCTCATGTGCGCATGGTCCTTTTCTTCAGAAGACCTAGTGTTACAGCTCCTGGAAGAACTGAGAAACATGAGCAATGAGATGATGGTAAGGACTGTCTTCTTATCTAACCTCTTACTCACCTAAGTATCACCTCATTTCCTTGTTGTGCAACTTACTGGATTGGGAGGCAGCTTACAATTAACCCAGCTACTTAAAGCAGCCAAGAAAAATAGTGAGCTAAACAACCTACAAATGAATAGAATACACCTCTACCCATATCTATATCTATAAACATATAATACCCATCTGCCTAGCATACTTTTGCATGCACTGATAGTACATGAAGGTATGTATAAAAAAACACACATATTCAAACACATACCCAGCATCTCACCATAGGCAATACAACAGGCTGATGGTTATGTATTTATAATTTATTTTTATCACTAAGAATTACTGAACAAGTCCACAGAAAAGACTCAAGAAACGCGTCGGTTACCCCCTTGGCCCATGAGACCAACCACATAACTCCAGGACATCTCCGACGAGCAGCAACACTCCTAAAAGGCAGGTTTGGCCTGTGCATTCCACTGCACCCGATCTGCGCTTCAGTAGACATCCTGGATTCCAAAGCATCAATTAGTTATCCTAACAAAGAAAAGGTAGATCCGCACTTTAATATGGGACTGGAGTGTTTTCTTATAGTACCATTTCTTGCCTCTTGTTTCTCTAATGTCCAAAGCATCACACAGATTCTCCCCACAGATTAGGCTGCTGCATACAAACAAATTGTGTTTATAAGAGCAACCTGAGCAATTAACACTCTGCCCTTATTTAGGGCTCCAGAGTAATACACATTGTTGATCTATTCACAGTATACCTACCACATTAGCCTAATTTATACAAGGGTGGTCTGTGAACTTTCTGAGCTATAGACACCACCTGAGCTATATAATTTTAGCTATATAATTTTCCCATTCGCTTTTCCTCTTAAGAGGACCTATTGTTACATATTGAAGCTTAACCATGTGTTGTTCTTTCTCCATATCTCCCACCTGACAAAAGTGGAGGGAAGGATGGGATCACTGCTATTAACCGCTATAAACCCTCACCTTCCTCACATACCTCTTCTTAGCCATTTAACTACCTTCTTGCCTTTTTGTCTTACAACCTCCATCACCCCGCTAACCTCTCCCATGCACCACCCTCCCCTGTTTCTTCTGCAGACTTGACAACACCAACCAGAAACCAAAGAGAATGAGAAACTGAGAAGAAAAAGAGAACTGCAATGATAACAGGGACATACTACAAGGAAAATCAATACATACCTTCAAGGACAATCAGTACACTTCCCACTCCTACATTTACTAACAATCTACTCAACAAGCTACACCAGATAGATCACACCCAGCACTAAGGGAGAGAAAAAAAAGCAGGTACATCACTCCACAAAGGTAAGTCATTCTCATAACCACCCACTATTCTCTCACCCTTCTGTCCATATAGATTCGACATTCAGACATAGATGCACCACGGAAACACCTCAAAGTACTTTAGAGAAATAGGACTTGGAACTCCTATCCATCACTGCAGGCATCATCTAAAGACACAACACACCACCAGAGCAGACAGTCCTAGCCAACTACGGAACTAACAATCACCAGCAACCATTGCATGCATGATAAAGGAGTAAAACCTTACTACCTGGGGCTAATAACAGCTTCACTACCTTGATATACCAGCAACGAGATTCAAGAGAAAACACAGAGTCTCATAGTGTCTTCCTGTAGATGCAATCATCGGTGTGTGGCTACCAGGGCTGATGCAAAGCCAGAATTCAGGAAATAATGAATGATGCCAGGCATCTCCATAAGAGCCTGAATCTTAAGCAGTCAATGCCTTTCACCATAGTTGTTTAGGATTTAGAGGCATTTTATACCTTGTTAATGAAACCAACAGCAACTCATAGGATTGTGTTCTCAGATCACCTATAAATGACTTAGCACATTATCATTGGTAGCGACTAGGCTAGAAAAGCTAAGTAGTAAGTAGTTTTCAAATAGTGATTTCTGAGAGTTGGCTTGTGTTGCCAATAATTTTTTGTTATCCTTACTGGTTAAGCAGGGGCAGGCTGGGCTAGGGGCAGGGGGGCATCCGCCCTCTGGGCCAGTGCCATAGTGGGCTAATTTGGCCTGGGTCACTGGGCCATGTGCATTTTGTTTTTCCTTCAAAATGTTCCTAATAGGCTGCTGATTTGAGTTTTGCCCCCAGGCTAACATTTGCCAGCTCTCCCCTGCTGGTTAGTATGGGTATTCTTTTTTATTTAACTCCTGCCTGTTTTATTTATGTTTGAGTTTTGTGTGTGGTAATAGTTTGTTCACTTTTTTAATCTGTTTTTTTGTATAGAAGAGAGTACTGGGGCTATTAGGGAAAATTGCCGTAAGGAGTGAAGTTGTGGTGAATGTAGAAAGGGAAGTAAGAGAGAAAGCGGTAGGGGGAACAGAAAACTCTAAAGGGGTCAGAGAGTGAATATAAAACTGTATGGGGCAAAAAAGTAAGGAGTCTATTTATCATAGTGAGAAGATCCCTAAATCTTATGAAAACTCCCTATTTATCAAGCTGACAATAACTACCATGGGCGATTGCCTTTGCCGGCCACCTGCAATGGCTTCCCCATGCTTTGCTTATTTAAGAAGGATTGCAGCGGTACCTGTACTGCGGTGCATATGGCCTACCATGCTCAATAGCGGCACAGGAAGGCAACAGTGGCATTGCTGGGCACCTGCCCAAGATTTTTAATGTTCCATCGTTGGACTGTTCCTCCCCTGCCTATTACCCACTGACCCTTGTGGATGGTGAGTGCTGTCAATACTGTAAGACTATTAAAGGGCATTGTCGCACACTGCAAAAAAAGTTACTCGGACAGCAAGAGACTAGAAAAAAAAAATATCAACAAAATATAACTTAGTCCGGCACTGAAATGACTGCTCAGACTCGGTACCAGCGCTGGGGATCTGCACCCCAAAAGTAGATAATTAAACAACCAAGGTATGCGGTGGTATGTCCGAGTCTGCCACAAAAACACTCATGCACAAAGTATATATTTATAAAATGTTTATTCTAACATATAAAAAACCATAATAGGTACAACCAATGAGGACTATAATCTGTGCCAAAACAATTGGTTGCGAGGTAGGTGCACCTACACGTTTAACCAGATATTATATGTACCAGTCCAGCAACTGTATAAAAACCGTTCCACTCTAATATTATAGAGATTGCGATATATTTTTCACGGAATTTCCAAACCCTGTCAGGGAATTTAAATGGAGAATAAAGTGATGTATTTGGGAGGTCCAACTCCGGAATAACTGATGAAATCCAATACGAAATGTCAAAAGGTAACAAAGGTCTCTTACCAATTCTGGCGATGTATTATAGGACCAGTACCTTATTCTGTACTATGTACTGTGTAACCGACATGGATCCTCCTCCTCTAGATGCAGAAAATATACGGAGCTCTATGGATAGCTCTTGTTCTCACCACATGAACTCCAAACACTAGCGCGTGGTCTCGCTAGTGACCGACGTCATAGAAGTGCGTCCCCGTCTCCTCCGGGACTCCTCGGGACTCTTCAAAAGTATAAAGTTGAACGGTGATAGAAAGATGCACTGGTATAGGCACTAGACTGTAGTCCACAAGAATGGTTAAAATAATTGCTGTTCATCTGACGCGTTTCATCCCCATATAGGCGATTTCCTCAGAGATAGTTTCCACACTGACTTCAGTCGTCTTTTAAGACCACAGCAAATTACAAACAATTAACACCTGGTAAAAAATTAACCCTTTGTGAATCATGCATGAGTGTTTCGTCCCTATACTTGTAGAGGGTATTATATCCATTAGAAAAAGCATATATATATATATAAAAAAGCAAACCAAACAAAATTCTACACATATTTCCAAGTGGACATTTTTCATATGTAGTGATGTTCTCTTGTTGTTTTAACATTTCTTCTTAAAAACATACAAGTATCCATGTGCTTAGTTGTTCCTCCACATATATACATGCATATAATTATACATATATATACATAGTATTTATCAAGTTACACACACAACCATTTTTGAAAATATATATATATACATGTATTTTATTCTATTTAGCTAACATTCTAACGTGAGAATAGATTGACATTAGCAAAATTGCTATTTACTAGATCCATATTTTAATAAACATTTGACTATAATGAGAAAGGTATAGAATTTTTTAAAAAATATATATTATAGAAACCAGAATCTACCATTACTATCAGGCAGACATAGAGCATAAAAAATATATAAATAAAATAATAAAAAGGAAAAAGGGAGATCACTACATAGGCAGACATCTAGTTATCTGGTAGAACTCGTTCATATAATATCATTAAGTTCAAGAGACTCATTTAGACCTACAGGGTACAATGTGTCTAAGAGATAAATCCAGTATACCTCCTGTTTGCATAATTTTTTATATCTATCTCCTCCCCTTGCTGTAGGTTTAACACACTCCAAACCAGTAATAGAGAGACCTTCTGGATTACTATCATGCTTATCACAAAAATGTCTCGACACACTGTGAGATCTCAAACCCTTTAGAATATTTCTTCTATGCTCATTGAAACGCAGTTTAAGTTTTCTTGTCGTACGACCTACATAATATAGGTTACAACTGCACCTCAGTAAGTAAATTACATAAGAAGAATTACAGTTGATAAAACCCCGTATATTATACATTTTCTTTGACTCTATGTTTTCCACTGAAATTTCCTTATTCCTAATATATTTACAGGTTATACAGCGGGCTCCACCACATCTATAAGAACCATCTGGAACTGAGGCGAACCATTTTAGTTGTGTTTCCATCATAGGACTACCGCTACTTCCAGAATTGTCACATGACTTTTTTATTTTTATTTGTGAATGTCTTTTCAAAAAACTTGGTGCCAATAAATTTTTTAAATTATTTGCTTTCTTAAAAACCACTATTGATTTTTCTGGTAAAATAGATTTCAAAACCGGATCTTGTTTTAGTATTGAATAATTAGAGCATAAGATCTTTCTTATTGCTGTAGAAGATTCATTATATTTAGAAATAAAAGCCCATTCTGTATTTTCGTTATTTTTGTTGACTCTACTATGATCCCTTTTCTCATCACTTTTAGCCCCTGCAGTCTTTTTTTAATTCAGGATCAAATTTATCTTCCCACCTAATATCTTGTAGTAGACCTAACAAATGTGATGAATCCCGTATATGTGATCTTAGTTTTGTCACTAATGGTTGTAAATAGAAGTCTACATAACTCGACAGATTCGCTGTCAACGATCCGAGACTTGAAATAATGGGACGCCCAGGAGGTGACTGTAGTTGTTTATGAATCTTAGGTAAGTGGTAGTATATCGGTGTAATTGGATGAGATACATATAAAAATCCCATTTCACTTTTTGGAATTATACCATCTTCTACACTTAGATCCAAAAAATCCTTCAATAATACTTTATATAATTCTCCAGGGTTCTTAGATAACTTCTTATAAAACACCTCATTACCCAATTGTCTATGTGCTTCTGTTTTGTAATCTATCAGATCCTGTATAACCACCCCCCCACCTTTATCGGCATTCTTAATGATGATAGATGAATCCTGTTGCAACAATTTTAAAGCCTCCTGTTCCTGAAATGATAGATTAGCAAGTCTCTTTCTTTTATTGGTTTTTGTATTACCTCCCTTATTCCTAACTGTACCATTAGCTTGAGAACATAACTCCTTAAATTGTTCCATAGTTACTTTATAAAAACAGTCCATTTGAGGACTTTTCATAAAAAATGGAAAAAATTCTGATTTTGATTTAAATTTAGATCTATCATGTGTATTATGTTGATTGATATCAAAAATGGTAATGGGAGAGTCTCCTACGCAGTTATTCTGAGCCCATAATTCTTCTAAAGTATCCAATGCCTGGACTTCTTGATCAGTATCCACAACAATGGGTTGGCAAGTAGTCTCTAATCCTTTAGTTTTCAGATTTTTATTTATAAAATATTTTTTCCGGCAGAGTAATCTCATGTACCTGTTTAGTTCCGTGAATAATTCAAAAAGGTTAGGACCTGTTGAAGGGGCAAAGTTCAGTCCTTTGCTGAGGAGTTCAATCTCAGCTTCAGTTAACACTTTTTTTGATAGATTAAAGACTCCTCTCTTATCGAGGGGTCTGGAATCTCCACTTCTCTTGTGATTCTTCACTCTTTTTTTACTTTTATTATTATCTTTATTTTTATTTTTAGTTTTAATTTTGTTGTTATCATTATTTCCACTTTCTTTATTAATTGGATCTTTCCTTTCTTTGTTAATCTTATTAGTCTTTAATATTTTCTTTCTATCTCTCCCCACCCTCTTTGTATTGTTGGCTTTACTAGAGATTATAATATCTTTCATCTGATTAATATCTGCATCTCCCTTGAACTGAACAATAGAATCTTCTATGTATTCGTCCATATTGTCTTGTTTTAATTCCAGTTCCTGGTGTCTAGATCTGATGTATCCTCCCTGTCTTCTGATAGATGCCTTGATCTCTTTTTGGTTGTACCTGTTGAAAGTAATTGGTACCGATTTGGATGTAATATCTCTTTTCCTTTTTCTTTTTGTAACTGCTGTATCCCTAAAAAAGACACTGCTTCTGTATTTTTGTTATTTTTAGTTTTGTTTTTATTTCTATTTGAGGATACTGCCCAACTTGAGTCATCATCCTCTGACACTCTTGAGTCATTATTGTAAGATTCTTTGGGGACTTTTGGTCTAACTACTCTTTGATCTTGTAGATGTGTTTTATCAAAGTGGTTTCTCCCTCTCTCAGTAGATCTACTTCTATGTGGTGAATTTCTATATTTTCCAAAAGGAGAGGGGACATAATTTCTTTTTGAAGATCTAAATTGAGATCGCATCTCCCCATATCTCCGCCCACTGAAACTTCTCTCCGATTTGCCTTCCCTCCTAAATTTATTGTAGGTCCTCACCTTATCTTGTTGATAGTCTTGTACATCCCTATCATATTTGGACTCTTTGGTTTGTATTAATTGACGTTCATATTCTACTACTCTCTCGTTAGTCTTTTTATCCCTTTGAATAAGGGTTTCAATCTCCTCATACGTCTCTAGTTTGTTTTTGATAAAAAAAAAATGTCTGTGAGGAAAGAAGGTCTGGTAATGCAACTGGAGGTGCTCCACCTGATAGCAGAATACGTCTCATACAAGAAAAAGCTGAGGCGCATCCTTTCTGTGGAGTTCTTGGAATTCGCTGGCATACAAGGCGCACATGACAGTCATATGCCTCAGGCACAGCAACAGGCTGGAGTATACAGTATATATATATATATATATATATATATATATATATATATATATATCCATGTATAGTAATATACCATGTATACAACATGTTTTTAATTCAGCATGTATACAGTGATGCAAATCTTCATAGTCTCATAGTCATATGTACCCATGGCTCAATAAACAGGGCCGGCATGCAGAAAGAGAGTAGAAACTGAAGCGGCGCCAACAACAGACGAGGAGGAAGCTGGTGGATACACCTATAAAATCAAACTAAATAGTATATGTAACATGTTGCAGAAAACAACAACATTTACCCATCTACTAACTTTATCAGGACCATCATGACAACATCCTGCAGACACTGCACAGCAGCAATGTATGTAAGAAAGTATAAGTGCACTTACAGAGGGAGACAAGGACACCATTGTCACCCTCCATCTTGTGCACATTGACTCTGAACCACCTGCTGCTGAGGAAAAGCCACCGATCTCAGTGTCAAGCAACTCCTCCACCATAGAACCTTGTAGAACATGTGATACAAGTTCAAGCTGATACTGGAGTTTTTAGATGCATACAAAGGGACTTTATGCAACCCTTAAATAAAATACAATGCATCAAATCAATGTATATTTAAAATGGGGTTTCAGGTGCAGGCAACAACAAATGCACTAGCAAAACATAATAGGCATGAGCTAGACAAAATAGATTATAATTTAATCCTACATATGAACACAGTGAAAATACTATTGCAGAGTAGCGTTATGTAACGCTGTAGTATCCCACTTACCTGTCATGACTCTACATCAGTGACAGGCACAGGAACTCCCCCAAGATGTAGTGTACACAGGTAAAGCCCATACAAGGGCCTTCCAGAGTCAGACCTCAAATGATAGAGGTAGAAAGTAGTAGTTGTATTTTTTATGTGTGCAACAAAAATGTTTTGCTCCGAATAAGATTTATTTAATGTAAAATGTTTTTGTAAAATATAAATAAATGACAGATTTGCACTTGACTAAATATCTATCATATAGTTGGAAAGGTGTGGCTGATGAAGGCCTTATAGAATTAAAATGCAAAATGGCATCAATACAGTTGACCAATGACATGAAATCCGACATTAAATTGGTCCAATTATATGACAACATAACAATGTAGTTACTATAATAGATACTGGGAATCATGTAGTGTTGGATGCATTTGTGTATAAATTGTACATGTAATTTGCACACAGTAAAAATGTCGCACTTACATGGTTATTTTCAGAAACGCATGCAATTCAACACTGTGTATTAGACTGTATTTCAAGTGATTCAATTCTAGTAAGTGCAAGCACAATTGGGTGAAGGTGAATGTAATCAGCAATCACAGATTCCTCCATTTGTGTGATTTGGGGTTAGGAGACGTTTTGTATATGGTTTATTTACCGCTCAATCAAAGCATTATATTTAGTATGTGCAAGAACAATAGAGTGGTGGTCTATGAAATCACATATCGTGGTCCGTGTGATTACTAATTAATTACCACTGGTTGGCCAAGTATATTGTTATACACATGAATGGTCTTTTGGGAACATATTACATTACTTTGGATATTTTTTTTCTTTTTGGTTGAAATTACACCCATACAGAATAAGTTGAACACAAGGAGAAGTTTAAAAGCCAATGAAAGAGCATGTGGAAAATTGAAATCACTTCATTGGTGACATTAACTTTTAGCCATTACATGTACCCATATGATTTTTATTTGTATTAGAATGTGTCCGCATACGCGTTAAACGTATAATGATGTGGCCACATACTAGAGATGCCAGTGACTGACGTTTTTATGTATATAGAAATAAAAAAATAAATACACCTAAAACAATGTGTGTCCCTCAATAAAAATTAACTAAGAGCTCATAGCCTGGGTGGCTACTGCTAATGTGAGTGTGAATGAACAGAAGTATACCTAAAGGCACCTGAACCTACTCTTTAAAAGTTCAAAGGTATGCTGTATCATGGACTGAGTGATAATAATGGACTAATTATTAAATGTGAATGCTATTAAATGTCGGGGTTGGGGGTGGGAGGTCTATAGTGTTCACTCATTGCTCAGCATTCATGTACCTATTTCTTTTCCAAACAGGTCCCCAACATTCCAGGATCCAGACAAACAGCCACTGAGCTTAAGGCACTAGCAGCAGAAGCAGAATGTAGTGAAAGCTGCAAGAACAGGTAGGAGAGAGCTGTGCAGTCTACCAATTGCCCTGATTCAGGTGGGACAGTCCTGATATGCCAGTCGGGAGATTTGTCTCTTCACGCTACTTTGTTTGGGAAGGGCGAGCTGTATGCACAGCACTGCTAGCGTGTTTGAAGGGGAAGGCATTGGAGGGTGGCCTAACACTGTCTAAATAACAAAACCTATTCCTGAGGAATGGCAACACCCACACCAACGGAAAATTCATTGCTCCGTCTTCAGACAATTTGATCCCACCTACAACAGCCACTTTTGCAATATTTCCCAGTGCCACTTTAAATTCCCAATCTGCCCCTGATTATTTATTTCTTACATATTACACATTACATATATTTCAATAGCACCTGTGAGCCATATAACACAAGCAAAATTTATATAGTAAATATTATTTCACATACCTAATAGTCATCCCTAAGGCATTTCCCCTCCTTAAAACTTGACATATAGGTATGACTGGTGCAGGATATATGAGTTATGACATGAACCAGGATAGCCTATCACTACTCATGATATGCATGTTTTAAAATGATAGCGATATCTGTTAATATATATCTCAGTTCTGTGGTAAGAAATTTGTGAGTCTCCCATGGGCAAGTAGGTAAGTATGCAATTTCATCAAAAAATATTTTCACAATATTAGTCCCATTTTGTCAGTTTTATAATATTATATGCAGACCACATGCAATTTGAGTAATCTTTAAGGCGGTATTCTGTGTGATTTTGCAAACTGCTGCTTCATACTTTGCATTGTATGTATCCTAAGTCTCAAAACCAACATTGCAGTTTGGAATAATGCAGTGTCATGTCCGGTTTTGCCTTTGATAAACTGCCTTAAACCACATTAAAGAAGGAGGATCTACAAAGCCTCAATTTAATATAATAGAAATAATAATAATGTAGTGATTTGTCCACCCACGGGGAATATAGCATAAAGAACATGGAAATTGCTTTTACGTGAATAATCATTTTGTAATACCGATAAATATAAAATAGTAAAATAAATCACATTCAGGATTGCATGAAACCATTAGTGGACCCAGGAAAAAAATCATCATATTAGTGAACTCCTATTCTTCTTTGAAATACATGAGGATTCACATGAAATACCAAATTTTTTCAAGAGAGCAGTCCAAAAAAGTGTTTTAAGAGTATGGGGCTGATCAAAGGACAAAAAGGGCATTTTTTAATTTTTACCAAAACATCAAAGGATTATCATCAGTGGTAACACTACTATTTACAGAGATAACCCCTACTGGCAGTAAAATTTGCCATCTTTTGACTTTGCATGGAAAAGCCTAAATACTTTTACCATGGCAACAACTGTTCTGTTAGTGCCACCTCAGGACCCCATGTCTACACTATTACAATCAATGCAGTATTTCATGTTTTGTTTTACATTTTAGAATTTGGGGAGACATTATCATAAGCTAGGTTTACAATTGGCCACCGATATCAGGCTATTGGCCCAAAATTGTCACATGTGAGGTCCCAAAACAAGTGTGATGCCTTATAATTACCCAGTCTAATTAGATCTGTATGCTAGATCACCTTCCAATTGCGCTAATAGGCTCCAACAGTGGCAAGCTGGAAGTGATCCGACCACTTAGCCCAAGCGTTAATGCGCTAATAGGAGTATGGGGTTAAATATTGGAGTTAATTCAGATTTAGGATGTGGTTTAATATCAGGGCTGTCTAATGGAATATGACAGGAGACAGGTTTTTACTTTTGCAGACATTCTTGTTCAGTCATAGATTAAAAAATGCAAAAAGGTTATGCAAATAATTCATGAAAACTATGTAATAGGACATGCACTTAAAAATGCACTGTGCTGTAAAATAGAGTAAGTACAATCAGAAGTAGGCAAAATGTTTCACTTTTTGTCATTGATATAACAATATAACACCCAATGCTGGTTCAATAATACCAAAGGACACCATTTCCCTTAATTTACCTGGTTACAATCACATTTTTACAAAAATAGTCAATCAGAGCAAAGGATTTCCATTATTTGCTCTCACTAAACCGCAACACCGGCATTGAGAGAATGCATTATTCAAGCATCCAGTCAGGTGAGACTGAGATTAAACCAGTTTAAAACATCCATTAATTACTTTCATTAGTATGAAGAGATATCTCAAACATGTAGTGTTAAAATTAGTTCTTTCATTTTTTTGGTTTTAGCTTAGTTCAACTTTAATCAAGATGGCAGTTTAAGTAACAAGTGGCAAAGATGGTCCATAAATCCTGGTATTTGCAATGTTCCCAAGCCAGGAGTAAGACATGTAGCAGCCAATATTACCTGTTGTAGTTGCTGAAAATGCTAGAAATATGGCACTGAATTTCTAAACAAGAGCCAGAAATACTTGACTATTATAGAAGTCTAGAGCAGTGTTTCCCAAACCCAGTCCTCAGGACCCCTAACAGTGCAGGTTTTCCAGGTGACAAGGGAAATAATTATACCACCTGTGGACCTGTTACAACATGTCTGTCAGTAATGAATACACCTGTGCTAAAGCAAGGAGATATGGAAAACATGCACTGTTTGGGGTCCTGAGCACCAGGGTTAGGAAACACTGGTCTAGAGTAATATTGCATTTGTCTACATTTATGGACCGTTTTTGGGGAGAGGCATTATATATCAAATCTAACCCCTATAGTAAATCTTTACGTCTATTAGATACACTCTATAGTACATACAGTCTCTTGCAAATTGTAGATCTGCAATGGGGTTGTGTGTGTGCGGGGTTCTGTTTACGTCCAGCCCCCAAAGCTGCATATTAAGGGTTCCACTGAAAGGCCTGAAAAGTCCTGTTATGAATTTTATGGAACTTGGACAAATTCAAATAATTTATGTGTACCTATGCTTATGCTGAAAAAATTAATAAAAGTTAATAGTCTGCACAGGAATAGTCTGTTCAAGCTGGTAACTAACAAAGAGGGTGATAAGTTACATTCCTGTACCTTGTTGTACCAAGTCAAAAGGAAACCAGATGACACCAGGGGGTATAGTTACTAAACTGTGGGTTTGTGAAAGTGGAGATGTTGCCTATAGCAACCAATCAGATTCTAGCATTTATTTTGTGCATTCTACAAAATGACAGCTAGAATTTTAATAGTTGCTATAGGCAACATCTCCACTTTTTCAAACCTGCAGTTTAGTAAATATACCCCTAGATGTACTGCGGACGCGTGTAAGGTCAAACACTGAATGGGGATACTCCGGACAGGGTGTATAAAAAAAATCTGCCCAGAAGAAAGGTATATGAGACTGCATTAATTGTTGTTCAGATTCTTTTTAGAATGCTGCAGCAAGGCTTGCATGCCTGAATAAAGAAGTTCTTTTGATCTTTGGCTTATGAATTTTGGCTTTATACTGCTTTTAAAATCCAGCTATAACAGTCCAAACCCTGCAGTTGGGCGGGTGGGTGAGCATAGGTCCCATTTCCCCCAATGCAACGTATGCCTTTTAAATGAGGAAATTTATGAATATTTCGATGAAATAAATAACTTGCCAAGTAAGGATCTTGAAATTAAAAGAGGTGCGAATAGCTACTGCTCCACAAAACTAGACGGGAATATTATTTTAAAAATAGACATTAGCATTCCAATATCATTTCATATGAAGTCTGATAGAAATAACTGATTGTGTTCACTCCTCACTTCCATTACTTTACCCTCATTGCACGTTTGCCCTTAGTAAGCCATGAAAACTGCGCTACTTCAAACTGATTATTCAGCTTTACAGGCATGATTTCCTCTTCTAACTACTGTAATCATTTCCTGTAAAATGTTTGGGAAAACGGCTGTGTGGTTTCCCAGCATTCTAGTGGTTTAATATGAGAAATTAAATAATCGAGTTCTTCTCTGCTAAATAGTTTAGACGTAATGAACTATCAATATATGAAACCTAAACCAGTCTAAAATGCATTACCCTTGGCTAGCTTCAAATAACCCAATGTAATATATATATATATATTTTAGCATAATCGGATTCCTGTCTTTGACAATTCAGAGCTAAAATAATCACTTTTTTGGCCTTTTTTACATTTCACATATATGCTTTACTCCACTTGGTGGTTTGCTTAATACCAAATGGAATGTACATACCCTGTATTAGTCACGTGGATTCACAGTTTAGAGCTTTTATGATATACAATTTACAGGAAGCGGTGCACTTAATTCACACCATACTTGCCTACTTCTTTGATCTACTGTGCAGGGTCTCCTAGAGGGGAGATCCAAATGGGAGGGGTGTGGTAACGTGAGTCACATCAGCATGGCTCCATCCCCAGCTAGGCAATGTCGTGATTCATGGCATTGTGCAGCAGGAGTCGTGCCATAAAGATGTGATTTCCTGTCATCAAGCCCCTGCCCACTTCACTAGTGGGATGCAGGAGGATGCCTGCTCTCCCAGAAGTCTGGGAGGGCTCTATCCTGGCATAGGCAAACCGAGGGGGGATTTCCTAGAGCCTGGAAACCCCCCTCCAAGCCTGGGGCACTGTATAATTGAGGTGGCTGGATCCTGCCCCCGCTTCACACGGCTCTGCTCGAAAAGAGAGAGCTGCATGCACCTAACAGTAGTGCACACAGCATTGCCCATGTATATTATGGGGATAGGGAGAGTTGGAAAGTAGCCAAGCAATTTCTAAAATTATGGCTACGCCCCCATGCATGCCGGTTACGCCCACAGGCGGCATGGTGTGGAAACGCCCCTCTGCAAATCCGGCGTTTGCCCCTGCCCGGGTGTTCACATGCCATTGTATTTATATCCTATACTTTTCACATAAATCTTATCCACGTGATAATATTTACTGAGGTGCAGTGCATTTATAGAGTTTTTCCAATATGTTTCAACAGTAGGACTGTAATGGATCTGGTATCAGATAAGGAGTCCAGCTGTCAGTGTTGAAAGGATCAGTAAGAAGCCAAGGTCTCAAAGGAATAGGTAAAGCGATTTGTTAATTAGAAATCCATGGAAATAATCTCTTTTAAGAACTGCAGTTCAAAGAATAACTATCTCAGTGGCAGACAAGTAACGCAATGGACCAGTCACACAGAATCCAGGGTTCAAGGCCACCACAGGATCAGTTCCTGTTAAGAATGGCTCCCCAATAGCAATCTAAAATCATGAGGTCACAGTTAAAAGTAGCACAACTTACTCCTTATGCAATAACGCAGGCTACCAGTGCAATATGTTGTACTGGTAAAAGTACAACACATGTAAAAGTGATAAAAATGCACCAGTAAAACATGTCTAAAGCAAGCATTAGTTTTCATGCACTTTATACATTTTCCCCAGCACATATTTGTAAATGAGCCCTAAATTATTATATCAATGCATCGCTAAAACAGAAAAGCCAGAAAGATAATTAGTGTAGTAGGAGCTGCAAGAGGGCATGCATGACATCTGTGAGTCAGAAAAATTGAAAACTCTTGTTTTTTAGTTAAAAGCAACAAAAACAGAAACTTTCTTTTGTTATCGCCATCCTGAAATTGTGATAAAAGTAGAAGGATTTTCGGTGATAATTGTACCTGCGCATCCTTTTTAAATAGGCTTCCCATGGGGAAAAGTACGTTGGTGAGACCCAGCGAATCTTAAGAACAATGGGTGCTACTGCCACGAATGCACTGCTATCGCCGGCGCCAACTTGATGCATAGCGCCTTTCGCCCTCTAATAATTAGACCTATAAGTAATTGACTGCAGGCCGTGTGGTTTATGATGTGCATGATGATGGCAAAGTACAAACCCTATCAGAATGTAAATTTGAATAGACTTAAAACTTTTTTAACATTTTATTTAAACACCATGTTAAATATGAAAATGTTTATTTTTATGTTTGGTTGTCCTTTACTGATTTTGCAGTTATAATGGTCAGTCATAAAATTATTAGTTTATAATGATTATTTGTAGAGTAGATTCATAATGTTTAGTATGTATCGCCATTTGTTTATTGAATTAGTGTAGTTATATTTAACCTCAACCTCAGCTTGCGTTTGCATAAAAATGTTAATGTATATTTGATTATATTCTCGTCCAAAATATTTATCTTCATTAAGGATTAACTACTGTTCATGGTATTGTGTGTCACATTAATGATAAATATTACTGTACCATAATGCTGTTTTGCAGTAATATACAGAAATAAGCTGCATCTCTCCAGGTTCCACAGATCCTGGGCACCATAGCACAAAGCAGGTTAGCAATGGGGTTCGGGGAACAATTGCCCCATGGGCTACTCATGTCTTTAAAAACAGGGGGTTAATAAATAAAGCACCTCTATGGTTATGTAATGGATGTCAATGGCACATATTTGAATTGTCACATATCAGGAAATAGGAAACAGTCATGGTCCTACATATGTCAGCTTTATACTTATACTGACTATCCCATGAAATAAACTGTTATTGTAAACAAATAGCTTGTATCATGGTAGCGTGAGTGACTAACTTCTTGCTTACATCTGTCTGCCAAAATTTGGGAAGTTCCCCATAATGCATAGTATAGACCAAATAAAGTCTTCCCATAGCGGATAAAAATACTTTAACATTATTAGGATCAGGGCTGTCTTAACAGCATTATAGGCTCCCAGGCAAAGCAGTGCACTGGGGCCCAACCTACACACCACCCGCAGCAATAAAAATGTAAATTATCGCAAAAATTATGCTTTAATGTATTGGAACCTCCATCAAAGATCGCATGAACAGATTACAGCTGATACTGAGGTGATTAGTCCACCTAAACGTTTTAATAAAGAGTGTTTGAAGGTTCTGAATAAATCTCCCGGAATAATATACTGAAAAGTTGGCAAGCCTATGGGGCCCCTATGCTCATGGGTCCCCAGGCAACTGCCCAACATGCCTATGTGTTAAGACGGCTCTGATTATGATACAGTTTATGCTGATGTCCGCCTTTATTCTGTGAATAGTTTGCACCTTGTGTCTTACTGTATAAAAAACATCAGAACTTAAACATTGGTTGTCCTTTCTTAAAAAAGGTTCCAAATTGGGAATGCTTGAAAGATTTTCCAGTTTCCACGTTGTGCTGTGAAATCCCCCAGTTCTATAAACTAGTACTCAATGGTGGATTGGGAATTTAAAGTGACCCTGGAATATTTTCTGAGAGAGGCCTCATGTTTTAGGTGGGGCCAAATTATCAGTAAGTGGGGTCAAATTGACAGTAGGCAGGCTAAAGCATACCACAAGTCACACACGTTGCTCCCCCTTTTTACGAGTGAAGCAGCATGAAGCAGGACATACCTCTCAACTGCAGCTACAGTTGGGCAAAGACAGATTAAGAGGGGACACAGCAGGCATGCAAACTGTTTATTTTATTTTATTTTATTTTATTTTATAAGCTTTAGAATAAACTTGTTAATGAGATTGATTATTATGAAGTTGTTGGCCTCCGGTTGCATTGTGTATGTCTCTCTTTGCCATTATTTTTACATCTATCGCCACACCTTCTTCTACCATTTCCCCAGCACCTACTTTTCCTCTGTGCACAACCATGTCCAATACCACCTTTCACTCCTCTCACAAAGCTTCTCCTGTGCTGCTCTCCACTTATGGAATACCCTACCATGCTCAATCAGGCTTTCCCACTAATTTTTAGACAATCTCTGAAATCCTAACTCTTTTTTTAGAGCTTACCTTATCCCCAATGACACTATTCACACTAATGCATCACCATAACTGTCCCACTATGAGCCGCACTCTCTCTTGTTTCAGCTGTTCCATCTTCCAATTAGAATGTAAGCTCTCTAATGAGTAGAGTCCTCCATACCCTTTGTTCTCTTATCTGCATTAATTTGGTTTACATTTTATGTCCCTGTTTATATATATACTGTTTCCCCTACTGTATGGTGCTGTTGAGCACTGTGCCACCTTACAAATTACGATAATAATAATAATGCCACCTAACTGAACCTGAGGGTGGCAGTTGCTCACAAGCTCTGATTTTAATCATTTTTGCTGAACGACTGAATAGTAAAGTTTTCATATTATGTATATATATTATAACAGCATGCTCTCCATAGGGGCCCCTGTGTCTTAAGTGCCCCGGGCCCCCCAAAGCCTTAATTCAGCTCTGCTTTTGGGACAAAGATCTGACTGCACGGGACAGTCTCCCCAAATCAGGACTGTACCACCAGAATTGGCACAGTTGGCAGAGAGCCTCCTTCTGTTCTTACAGCTTTAAGTGGACTGGCCCATATATATATATATATATATAAATATATATATATTTTCACAATTTTTGAAGATTTTTAAAAAATGTGGGCTGTTGGGTTACCTGGAAAAGCTTATCCTCCCTGCCCAATATTTCTCTTGGGACGCCTACCACTTACTCAATGCATCGGTTCCTGAGCTTACTATTCGTGTGGACATCTATTGTTCAGTTCTGTAATGATCTATGAGTGATGGAGGAGGGAAGAATCTGGTGTAGAAAATGATGGCCAACTCAAGATTGGACATGTGCAGTAGAAATCCACTCCTACATGTTTCCTAAATCTACAACTAAATAAACCTGGTTTTAAATAAAGGACAACGACTCTGCCTTTCAGTACCTGAAATCTGTACCTATGTAAATACGCCCCTTACTCCCAGTTTGAACGCCTGCTGTTTTTTATGCATATTTTATGTAGTGTGATCGATACAAACTTTCAATTCACTTTCAAATTCTTTAGAATGTAAATTATTTATAGTGTCTAGAGAGTTATAGAAAATACATGTGTTTGGGAAGCACAATGACTATTCTGGATGTATTATTTAATAATTTATAATAATAATGACTATCAGTATTGTTTTTATTAGGATTAGAGATTTTATGTAAGCACTATGTTTCTTGGCAGCTGTCACGTATTCAGTCTCTTTTTTTTTTTCCCTGCAGTGGCCCCACAATGAGTGCCGGGCGCTGACATTTGACGCACTTTAAACATTCTAAATAATCAGCTGCAGTACAACACAACAAGTTGAATGAATATAAAAATGCAAATATGTAAGGTATCATTTGGCACAATGATTTTTATTATCACATCTGTTTACATGTACATAACTTGCATTAAAACCTAATTTTAATGGTATAATTTTAATGCAGTGGATACATAGCATTAAGGTCAGTTAGTCATTTTTCTCATTCTGATAGTGTAGATTTTGTTGCAATGGTTTCCATGTGTCACGTGTGGCAGGATGGTCTGGAGAAGAAAGCATGTGATGAGGCCTGCATTTCTGAGGCAATTATATTCATACATTCATTTTACTTATAATCTGTTTGCCAGGAATAAATACATCAAGAGCTCCATCTTGTATGTTCTGAAACATCGTATCATACAGTTTGAATATGAAATTGCAGATGTTTTAAAATATAATATGCTGGAAACAGATTTAAAACCCTCTTGTAGAACCAATAGCAGGCTTCTGGAAGTAGATCTAGGGGTAAATGTATCAAAGTGCGATTTTGCAACTCCAGCGATTTTCTCGGGAGAGTTGAAACTCGCAGATGTATGAAGCTGAGATTTCATGCAAAATCGCCAGAGTTGTGCCTCTGTCAAAATCGCTATTTGCAAAATCGCCAGAGATCAAACTCCCGACTGTTTGCCACTGCAGCTATACAAGTCTCAAATGTATGAAGCTGCATGTAAGCAAACTCAGGAGAGTATGCTTCAAAACACGCTAGCAGCGTGTTGTATAAACACATCACTGTTACACTGCCCTGGCATTTACACTGCCCTGGCATTTGTATTTACATATTTACAGTAATATAGCTTACGCAAGTAGCGTTGCGCATGCGCAATGAGCTACGTTACTTGTGTAAGCTCTATTTACTGTATTAGGTGATTCCCCCACTAGCGTGGGAAAATCACATAATACAGTAGTTATAGCTTACGCAATGAACGTAAGTTCATTGAGTACCGGACCTCCTAACTAGTAGGTGGTGCTAGCGGCGGCTCCAGAGTTTTTTTATTTTTCTTCAATCAAGATTACAGTGTAGGGATCTTACAAATATGGGGCCCCCCTGGCCGAAGCAAAGAAGAATTCAATCAACAAGGGGCTCCTTCTGGGCGAAGTGATGAAGATATTATTCAAGCCATTTTGGAAGTATAATTTTGCTGGGACTGGGGCAAGCCAAAACTTTTGGAAGTATAATTATTAAGGGACTGGGGCAAGCACGGACCTTTGGAAGAAGAAAGAAGACATCTTTGGTGAGTATTTGGGGTGTTTTTTATTTTTAATAAATAGATGTGGTTTAAATGAGGGTGATTAGTGTATTTATTGTGGGTTTTTTATTTTTAATAAATGTATGTGGTGTTTACTAGGGTGCTGTTGTTTATTTATTTAACATTTTTTTTGGTGGAACTACAGGTCCCAGCAAGCCAGGGATATCAGGGCATGTTGACACTTGTGGTTCTCCAAGTGCCAACATGCCCTGGTTGCCGTGGGTATGCTGGTGCTTGTAGTTATACAAGCAGCAGCATGGCCACACTGTTTTTGGCAACCTGGCTGGCTGGGACTTGTAGTTCCACAAAACAAAATGGCGTCCATTTATTTTTTTCATTCTTTATCGCCGTATTGCCTTACTACCCACAGCCCAGTGGTAGTAGGAAGAGCCCTAGGGCTATCAGCACTGGGCTGATTCTTTCTAGGGGGGGGGGGGCGTTCGTTTTTTTCGGCGGACCCCACTCCCTAGGGAATCCAGCCCAGCGCTGAACAGTCTAGGGTTGGTTAGTCATTATGGCAGGGGGACCCCTGCCGTGTGTCCCCCTGCTATAGTGCCGCCAACCCTGGCTGGTTTGCCTAGTGCTGGTAAAGTGAAAATTGGGGGGACCCCACGCAAAATTTTTCCCCGATTTTCACGGGACCAGCACTAGTCAGGCAGCACTAGGGTTAAGCTGGAATAGAGGGTGGACCCCGCGCTTTTTTTTTTGTTTTCACTTTTATCTGTTCTTTACATTTTTGACAGCTGCCAGAGCTCCGGCAGCTGTATGACAGGGCAGTGTAACAGTGATGTGTTTACAACTCACTGTTACAACACAGGAGAGTTTGCCAAACACAGGAGAGTAAGCTAAACTCGGGAGTGTTTACATCGCCCAAAATCGCCAGAGATGACCAGCGATTTTGAACATCAGTGTCAAAATTGCAGCTTGATACATTTCAGTTTTTTTTTTCAAAACTCGCGATTTGCCGCGATTTGCCGCGATTTAAACACGCTGGCAAACTCGCACTTTGATACATTTACCCCCTAAAGTAATAAGTGCTGTGTGCTGCAGAAGTGAGAAATCAGATAGTGGGGCAACTTGTCTTTGAAATTTAGCATGAACTCAATGGACATTCAACCAAAGTCTGATAGCATATTTCTGTAGTTACACTACAAAACAAAATGGCAGATTGTGTTATAGAGTGTATGTAATTTGCCAAGATGAGCCTGAGATGCAGTACCATAAACTATATTCCCAATCTATAAATGGCATTCAAATCTGTTATGTGATGTGCTTTTTGGGAGGAAGACATCATCATCAATTATTTATATAGCGCCACTAATTCCGCGGCGCTGTACAGAGAACTCACTCACATCAGTCCCTGCCCCATTGGAGCTTACAGTCTAAATTCCCTAATACACACACAGACAGACAGAAACACAGCCTAGGGTCAATTTTGATAGCAGCCAATTAACCTACTAGTATGTTTTTGGAGTGTGGGAGGAAACCGGAGCTGCTGGAGGAAACCCACGCAAACACGGGGAGAACATACAAACTCCACACAGATAAGGCCATGGTTGGGAATTGACCTCATGACCCCAGTGCAATGGGGCTGTAAGGCAGAAGTGCTAACCACTAAGCCTCTGTGCTGTCCGTAAGGCCACCTTTGATTCTACAGAGTAAGATGTCAGGGTGTCTATTTGTCATCAAACGATAGGTGTGAATCAAGACATTTTCACAGATATTTATATTTTAATATACTCTAATATGAAACGCAAATGATTAAAGATTATTATACCTTGCTTTGATGTTGGTTAACATTTGGTACATTAATAAACATATTTAAAAGAATTTTAGGACAAACAATTTTTTTTGTTATTAGAATGGTGAGAGCTGGGGTCAGCAATGGAAAAAATGCTTTATTATTAAATATAGTATCGCAGGGGAGCAGAGCATTGCTCAGCTGTCCTATCAACCTGTAATTGATAAATTGTGCGTCCAAAGATTTTCTACTAGAGGTACACTCTACTAGAAACTGTATTCATCAATCTAAAACAACATAGTTTGGTGGTTTCATACCTTCCAAATGTCCTGATTTAGGCAGGACTTTCCTTATTTCAGGAGACTATCCCACATTCCCAAGTGCCCGCAATATTAACAGGCATGACCCATTCATCATGGTTTTCTAAATTAAGATACACATGAAGTTGGCATTATAATAAACTTTTACATTTTGCAGCAACTTGGGTGATCTGTGTTCTATTCTAAGGCCTAATCAGATTAGGAGAACATTTACAAATTGTTTTATGCATTCAGCACCCTAAATGAACAGTTTGGTTCACCCTTAAAATGAATATGCCATATTGGTTTGCCAAAAGGAACTACAACCTGTTATGCTCTGGTAACATATGTGGAAACAAGTGTAAAAATGTTAAATTATTCAATGTGATTGCTATGTATATCAGTGCAGGTGACATTTTGTAACTAAAATTATCTAGATTTATGCTAACCTATTGAAATGCCAGTCTTGAGCTCTCAGCAGATGTAATCAGATGTTTTAATGATATGTATTTTTTACTGTGAATCAACCTGCAGGAGAACCAAGCTGTGCAGTGTTATGTATCATGAATTCACATTTCTCCTGTACATACTGTACAATGTGATCCTAGCTAGATCTCTGTGTCAATCAAACACAGTTTTGATTCTCAGCCAATTCCTTCACCCTCTGTTCCTGCTTTCTTGCTTTTTCTATACTCAACACATCTGGTGTTGTCTCTTCCAGTCATGTACATCATTAACCTGTTCATTTTGACCATCCCTTGCCGACAGCCAGATGCAATCTGTCAGTCTCTTCACTATTCATCTGCTATATTTATACTGGCAGCCATACACTGCAAAGGAGAGTATGTGGATGTTTATTAATGGAAAATTGCAATATAAGGGCCCTCTTATACAAAATATCCCAAATATATCATATATATATTAGACACAGATATAAATGTTTTACTTCTTATCAGGTAAGTAAATGCCATATAAGAGTTTATATTAAAGTCAACCACATATTTCCTTCCCATCCCAAAATAATGCAACACTATATACTTTGTATATGTTGAAATGCTTGAGTGGAATCCCCTGTGAAAATCCTGTTCTTGCTCCTCACTCACTGAAGCTAGCTGTTTGATCTTTTATAAATCCAGGCTCCACACCAGAGGATATTGCACATTTTAAGAGAAAATAGGCTCTGTAACCATTGTTTATTTAAGAACTTAATTTATGTTGTCAAAAACATTGTAACAACAGATGGCAGAAACCAAAATGATAACAGTTGTAGAAGCCAATAAGCAAATTACATGGTGAAGAGAATGTATCCATTAGTAAGAATGGTGATTTAGAATTCAATGGGGTCGATTCAAATATGCCGCGAATAGTGCAGCGTTAACAGTATTACCGTTAATACAGTAATATTTACCTGGATTTCATCTCGCAGCTAAGGGAGCCGCGAGTAAAAATCCAGCGTTGAAGTTACATTATTAAGGGAATTTATGCGCAGTTTTACCGTAATAACGGTAATACTGCTAACGCTGCGTTATTCGTGGCAGAATTGAATCTGCCCCAATAGGTAGAGGAATCTCAAGAGCTTGTGTGACAGACAGGCACTGACAGGGAAACAGTAGCAAAGCATTGATGGAATGTTGTAGAATATGTGATGGATATGGAGTAGAATAGGGAAAGAAGGGGAGATTCCAGGCAGGGGAGGGGCTAGGATGAGACAAAGGCCAGGACTCCCATCGTCCATGGGTCAGCAGGGCAGTGCGTGAAAATGTCGTCGAGATGTGCATGCGTGGTACAGTGCATGCACAGATGAAGGTATCAGCTGTTGGGTGGCCAGCTTATACCAAGTAGTAAAGCCACGTAGGCACAAACCAGGACTGATTCACTCCTGATATGTGCAGCTGTGGGGGGATCACCACCCCACCTAAACAAGTGCATGCTGGGAAGCTTGGTCTAGGGTTATATCAACCTTGTTCAAGAGTCCCAGCTTCACTCTTTTCTCTTTGACTCTTACCTGAAATCTTCAGGACAGTATCAACATGCTTCCCTGGGCACTCTGCAATGTTCCACTGCCTGGTATCTCTTCCCTGCACTAACTCTGCATTTAATATATAATCTATACCATGCAGTATAATATACTTGCATTTTATATACTCTGACTGTATTTTATATACTGTACTTATATACTCTGCCTAAATTTTATATACTGTAATATGCCTGCATTTTACCTATAATATATTTATACCCTGCAGTCTATAATCTACATTACCTGCATTTTCTATACTGTCCTCACTGTGTCTGCATTTTAACTACTCCACAATATACTGAAATATGCCTGTATTATATTTATCGACATATATTCTGCCTGCATTTTATATATATATATATATATATATATATATATATATATATACACACTAATCAGCCACAAATTTAAAACCACCTGGCTAATATTGTGTAGGTCCCCTTCACGCAACCAAAACAGCTCTGGCCCATCAAGGCATGGACTCTACAAGACCTCTGAAGGAGTTCAGGAATTTGGATACCAAGTCAACACCTTGAACTCTTTGTCATGTTCCTCAAACCATTCCTGAACAATTTTGCAGAGTGACAGGGCGAATTATCCTTTTGAAAGAGGCCAATGCCATCAGGGAATACCGGTGCCATTAAGGGGTGTACTTGTCAAAGTAACATCCAGAACAATGCCAAAGTTTCCCAGCAGAACATTGCCCAGAGCATCACACTGCCTACCCTGACTTGCCTTCTTATCATAGTGCATCCTGAAGACACACATGCACCTGGTCGTCCACATGATGTAAAAGAAATTGTGATTCCTCTGACCTTGCCACAGTCTTCCATAGCTCCATGGTCCAGTTTTGGCATTCACATGCCCATTGTAGGTTCTTTCGGCAGTGGACAGGGTTCAGCATGGGCACTCTGATTAGTCTGCGACTATGCAGCCCCATACGCAGAAAGCTGTGGTGCACTGTGTGTTCTGACACATTTCCATCACAGCTAGCATTAACTTTTTCAGCAATTTTTGCTACAGTAGCTCTTCTGTGGGTCTTTGCTCCCAACCACCATTAATGGGCCCATGATCCTGTCGACTGTTCCCCTGTTGTCCTTCCTTGGACCACTTTTGGTAGGTACTTACTGCTGCATACTGGGAACACCCCATAAGACATGCCATTTTGGAAGTGCTCTGACCTGGTCGTCTAGCCATCACAATTTGGCCCTTCTCAAAGTCGCTCAGATCCTTACGCTTGGCCATTTTTTCTACTTATAAACATTGGAACTTTAAGAACTCACTGTTCACTTGCTGTCTAATATATCCCACACCCAGACAGGTGCCATTGCAACAAGACTTTTAATGTTACTCACCTCACTTGTCGGGTGGTTTTAATGTTGTGGCTGTGTGTATCTATCTACCTATATATATATATATATATATATAAATAAATAAATGTGTGCAGTCCAGCAATCTCAAAGTCAAACAAAGCCTGATGAGGTCTCAGAATGTAAATAACATGGCATGGGCTTGGGGCCAATGGTTCTGAATACTGCTCCTCTGTGTAACACTATAGTTTTCAAACAAAAAAGGGACATCTGTGCAATTTAACGTTTGTTTAATCTGTAATTTTCACCCCATACCGAGTATTATAAAAACCATCATAAAATCATATTCTCCAAAAACCATTTTAATCTATTATTATTATTATCGCATGTTTGTAAGGTGCCACAGTGCTCCGCAGTGTCGTACAGTAGGGAAGACAAGGACATATATAAAACAGTACATACGTAAAACAAGAACAGACAAGACAAACAAAATGAATGGAAACATGAAAGCAAAGGGTATGGAGGACCCTGCTCATTAGAGAGCTTACATTCTAAGGGGAAAAGGGCACAGCTGAAACAAGAGGAGCAAGTGTGGCTCAGAGTGGAGATTGGGATAGTTGTGAGGGTGCATTAGTGTGAATAGTGTTATTGAGGATAAGGTAACCTCTAAAAAAGAGATTGGTTTTCAAAGAGCATCTAAAGATTTGAAGGCTGTGGGAAAGTCTGATTGAGCGTGGTAATGAATTCCATAAGTGGGGAGCAGCACGGGAGAAGACGTGTAGGCGGGAGTGAGAGGTGGTTATCAAAGACGAGACAAGGCGCAGGTCAGAGGTAGATCTTAGAGGACGGGAGGGAGAGTATTTTGATATGAGATTTGAGATGTACGCAGGTGTGTTGTTGTTAAGGGCTTTGTAGGTAAGGATGATTAATTTGAATTTGATTCTGGAGGACACAGGAGCCAGTGTAGAGATTTGCAAAGTGGTGCAGCAGATGTGAAGCAGTGAGAGAGAAAGATCAGTCTTGTAGCAGCATTTAGGATGGATTAAAGTGTGGATATATGGGTGTCAGGAATGCCAGATATCAGGAGGTTGCAATAGTCAAGACGGGAGATGATGAGAGTAAGTAAGTAAGTGATAAGAGATTTGGTAGCATGTTGAGTAAGAAAACGTATTCTGGCAATGTTTTTAAGGTGGAGTTAACAGGACTGGGAGAGAGTCTGGATGTGAGGAATAAAGCAAAGTCAAGTTTGACACCAAGGCAGCGGCTTGGGAGACTGAGGAAATTGTGGTGTTATTGACAGTGAGGGAGATTTGAGGGCAGGTGGAGACTCTGGCAGGAGGGAAGATAATAAGTTCTGTTTTGGACATGTTGAGCTTTAGGTAGCGTTGGGACATCCATGTGGAGATAGCAGAAAGACAGTTGGTTACACGAGATAATATAGAAGGAGAGAAGTCAGGGGAAGAGATATATATTTGTGTGTCATCAGCGTAGAGGTTGTATTGGAGGCTGAATAAGCAAATTAGTACCCCAAGAGAAGAGGTGTACAATGAAAAAAGTAAAGGGCCAAGAACAGAGCCTTGTGGGACCCAATAGATAGGGGGAGTGGAGGGGAGGATGTGACAGAGGTAGAAACACTAACAAAGCGGTTTGATAGGTAAGAAGTGGACCAGGAAAGGGCTGTTTAATGAAGGCCAATGGAGTAAAGGGTGTGTAGGAGAAAAGGGTGATAACCAGGGCCGGACTGGGACTAAAAATCAGCCCTGGCATTTCAAGCATACAGGCCCATCTCTGTTGATAAGCAGGACAAAACTGTGTGCCGCAGCAGCGGTGCCGTCAGGGGCGTGCCCACATTATGTTGGGGGCGGGGTCACATGGGGCATTGATATATACATTATAATAAAACATTACATTTATCAGGCCCTCCCTATCATGCCACCCCACACCCCAGAAACATATTTGGATTGCTGCCGGTTATCACAGCTGACAGGCGGCCTGGATAATCCAGAACACTCCGGAGAGACTGTTTCCATTTTCCACGGAAGGACATCACGGTATCATTTACTATCTCATCGTTGTTTATGTACCCAAGTCTAATAGATCTGATGGACACTATACAGGGATACCATTCTATTGCAAGTAATGTTATCAGGAGCCATTAGTGATGGTAGTTTTTATTCTCATGTTGTGATATTTTGAACATCGTATGGACTGGCAACGTTTGTGGCTTTGGTATATCTCAACTTAACACTCTGTTGTGAGGAAGGAGAGTACTATTTATTATCGGGCCTATTGATACCACGCTATGTATTTGCCACGAGAATCATCTAAGATGTTCATTGAGTCTTAGTAGAGGCTACCAATCGAGTGTACTGATATACATTTGTATACAATGCTATTTGACTGTTTTATATTGATTGTTATTTTAATAAATGTGAATTTCTATATCACGTGGATTCAATTTTTTAATAGACTGTTACTATGGGTCACTGATCCAGCGCTGATTTTGTTTATTAATTGGAGAGAGAAGAATGCCTACTCCACCGCCTTGTCTGTGGGTGTGTGGCTGAGGGGAGACAGCTGCAGGGGATGTAGTGTCAGAGGAGGTGAGCCAGGTTTCTGTAATGGCAAGAAGGTTGAGGGATTTAGAAATGAATAGATCATGGATGGATGTAAGTTTGTTACAAACAGATCTGGCGTTCCATAGTGCACAGGAGAAGGGAAGAGAGGGTAGTGGAGATATGCGGATAAGGTTGGCGGGATTGGAAGTATGGGATGGATGGATAGGTTTGGGGTGCAGCGAGGAGCGTGAGCAGATAATAGAGAATTTGTGGGTGTGAGGTTTATATCTGTTAATGCAGGCTGGTGAGTGTGGTGTGTGCAGGAGACAAAACAGTTCATGTGTACAGACTAGTGAGGAGGGAAGTAGTGAAGGGGAAATCATAACCGGGAGGGAGGAATGGGATGATGGAGAAAGAAAAGGAGTTTGGAGAGAAATATGGTGACTGTAAATAGGAGACACTGTAATTTGAGTAGGTGCATGATGGATAGATTTGAATGAATTGTATTAGTTAGGGGAGGTAATGAGAGTGTAGAAAGGATAATTTGGGATCGTAGGCTGTAGTAAGTGTCTTTTGTGTTCTAAGATGGAATGGACAAAGCTGCGTTTACTGGTGTGTGTCCCGGTTCTGGGCATTTGCAGAGTGATTTTGAGTATGATACACTCAAAATCGGCAGATAAGTGCCTTGATGAATCGGGTCCATAGTGTCTGAGCTCTAGGACAATAACCGTTATGAATTGTTAACTGAGGCTCAAGTGAAGAACAAAGTGAGTTTCATGGGCAGTGTGCGGTTTCTCATTTTCCTGACAACTGTATGATTGCATTTGCATTTATTCTGAGAAGCACATAGTTTAACAAAAATATATACTACAGTTTGAGTTTAAATTAAGTACATTTGGAAATTTTGGTAGAGTTTTCTTGCTTTGTTAGTATCCAACTGGGAGAGAGAAAAAAGTGAGTAAACAACTTTACATAATTCCAATTGCTCCTAACACGAGGCTTAAATCTTTAAACCTTAAAACTGAAATTTTCATATATGAATCTTAGAGGAAAAATACTTTAACACTGAACACGAGCGACGAACTGTGAATGACGAACGTAAGCCACCGATTTTGAACCATAAATTTAAATTGGGGTCAATCTCCGACTGTACCACAAAAATGTTCATGGCTATTGAACATGTAAAATTCAATGAGCCAAATCAAAATTTTCGAGCGACTTTATTTGAAAGTAACTGATGAGTTCTGATTCATAACAAAAAGCTGAGACTGAGGTGCTGTGACATCACTAGCTTGGACCTTGTGTATAAATCAACTGATCCACACTGCATTCCTGCCCAGTATGTCTACCTACCTGTCAGTCACTGCCTGCTTGTTTAGTTAGAGAAGCACTCCCTGTCCTAATATAGGGACCTGCTGCAGACGAGTGAAAGGAAGCACAGTGAAAAATTCCAGTTATTTATATATATTATTCATCTAAGTTATATACAGCCTTGAATATATATCAATGTCAAAGAGTGGCTTTACTTGTGTTTAAACGGAAAACCAAGCATGGGTTCCTGAGATCCGCAAGGTTATTCACTTTCATGGCAACTGTCTGAAAAGTAATTTGTTCTGGTTTGACACAAAGACATGCAGTAGTTCAATACAAGGAATTAGAAATACATTGTATATCTTTATATTTTATGTCTTTATAAGTAGTCTATTAGTACTTTATTACACAATTGTATTAATACTCTATAATAGTGTACAGATATTGATTCATCAAGTCAAACACACTGAATGCAACCTGCGTTTTGTTTAGAAATGCATGAAAATCGGGGGGGGGGGGGGGGGGATTCAATTGCCGGCGCTGTGGCGCGCGGTCATCGCACTGTACACATTGCCTGCAATTACGGTAGAAATTTCTGATAAAATCTCCACCGTAAAGTGTCTCACACACGTTTCAGAGAAACTTGGCAGCTAATTGAATTCCCCCTATAATGTCATGTGTAAAGAGGCGCAGCCACAGCCCATGTTGACCACGCCCCCATCATTATGTGACCACGCCCCCATCATTATGTGACCAAGCCCCCTTTTTCGGCGCACATCCCTTCTTTTACTGTGTGTGGAGGGGGACTCAGAAAGTTGTTGTTCCTATTGGCGGCTCTGGTTATAGTGTGACCAGCCTGTCATGGCCTGGTGCTGGTTACAGATTTTGTCTTAAGACATATGAACTCAGAATAAACAAATAAGTGCGCCATCTTTACGAATGTTTTGGATGCAAATATGTCCAACTCTAAAAGACCCCCAGGTGAAGGAACATAGAGAAAATAGGGATGACAAAAGGTCAACATTTGACTTGCGTTTTATTAAAACATTTTATAAGCAAGCCACAGCAACAATACATTTTTGAAGGGCAAACTTGAAACAGCTCAGAGAGGTATTAATGTATGAGGCTAGGACTGTTTACTCTTAAATAAAAGCACCAAATGGAACATTTTTCTAAATATTTTAAATAAATAATGTTGCTAGTATGCACCATATAGAAGCACACTTTCTAGCAATAAAAGGCACCCAATATGGATAAATAAGGAATTACTTAAGGTGAAAAGGGGATAATTGAGCATTTAATTTATTATAATTAGAATTGAAAGAAAATCCAGTATAGAAATTTAAGGAATATAGAAAACTATGCAAAAAGGAGATAGGTTGGCCAAAATTGAAATAAAAACTGGAAAATAGATTGCAAAACATTGCAAGTAATTATTAGTAATATCTTTTATTTGTAAGGCGCCATAAAATTTACATTTGAAACCAAAATATGTTTCATAGACAAAAATAAAAATATAATAGTTGGCCACTAAATGGCGCACTACAAATTTACGTATTTTATGCTAAACAAACAGGCATAACACCCAAATCAGCATCAGTCCCTTAGGGGCATATTAAATTGTCCACGTTACTCGCAAAAATAACGCGGCGTTGAAAGTATTACTGAAATCCGGCGTTAAATGTCCCGTTATAATGGTAATTACGTGCACACTATTACCGTAACAACGGTAATAGTGTGCAAGCCGGGTTACTTTTGCGAGTAACGCAGACAATTTAATATGCCCCTAGAATTTAAAAAAGGTCACACTTGATGAACCACTGTCTTTTTTTAACCTTGCTAACTATGTAAAGATTTTCACTGGAAGAGCCACAAGACTGTTCTGGGAGAAGCAGGTCACATATATTGTATGCTTTTTTTATATTCTTACACAAGCTTTAATGGATTTTCTACATATTTTTTGCATAAACTTTTATGCTTTTTGGCAAAACTGCATTTTTATGTCTTTTCCTGCTGTCTTCCTGTATAAATCAGAAGACAAGCATGTTTTAGTTACCTCCATTGAACTTACTACTTGTACTTCACTTCCGCAGAATCCAACCAAACTGGGCTGTTACAGCCCCCTCTCTCATTCACTGCAAGAAGTTTAGCTGTCTGCCAGCGGTTTAGGTGATTAAATGTTCTGAAACATAGAAGCTGCTGAAGTCAAAAGCTACTTCCACCTACCTTTTTTTAGTTTAAGAAAGATAAAATACCAATCTTACTGTATCAAAAGTACCACTGATAGGGCCTCATTTAGAGTTACCAGCAAATTCAATTTAAGGACTGCACCTGGAAAACCCATGTAGCAATGCAAGGGGTGCAAATTATTTTTTCTTTTTTTGGTACACAGGGAGAATACCTTATGCATGTAGCACATAAACACTGAGCAGCTCTATTTTAACACTGGGATTTATCATTGGGCTAGAACATGACCCCCTCCCAACTCCAAACCTGTCTGCATCGAACTGAACATGTCCCTCCCTCACCCACAATGCAACATGGTTTTGCCAATTCTCCAAATTGTAAACATGTATATTGAATGAACATATTCACAAAAGTATCAATTAAACATATATTAAAATTCCTTAAACTCATCAAGTGTTTGACTGGGGCATGAAGGGACAGCCAAAGGTAAAGACCAGCTTAATAGCATGTGTTGGTTTGGGATGACCAGCCTTTAGAGAAGGCATTGCCAGCATTACCAGCCCATGTATGGCAAGACTATAATATAACATACTATAATAATATTAATAATATTCAGTAAAATATGCAGGTGTATCAGGTGCTGCTATGTGGCAGATAGGAAAGAGCAGACATTTTCTTCTTCAGTCCCTCCTTACTCAATGAGAAAGGAACAACTAATGAAAAAGTTAAATTATTTCCCACAACAACCTGGTTCCTGTTATAGGTTAAGAGTGCAACAATATAAAAGTACAGACAAGACTAATCCCTTATAGAAAATTCCCTATGTTGTCCATATACAGGGTGGAGACCCAAATAAAATATTAAATCCAAATTATATGAATAGTCTTTTATCCTAATCAGGGGTTACAATACCTGAAGGATTTATTGTGTATTATTGCTAAACTCATTTTGGGTCAGTAAAAAGGTAGCTAATCGGATTTATTAATTTCTTTCCTCGGACAGGTGCTCTAGAAGCCCTCTGTTCCCCTGTGCACATGTCCTGTCCTGTTGAAAGGTAAGGTTTTTAACACCTAAGTGACATGGCTGCCTACAGGAACTTATGAGATAAGCTGGTTACCAAGTCTCTGCTAACTCAATTCCCAAATTTTCCTTGCGCCCACATTGTAGGTATCTATATAAATCATATCCAGGGAATATTGCTGGTTGTAGGTATTAATTTAGCCAATTAGCACCGTTTGTCACTGCAAAGTGTCAGCTTCTTGGGACTCAATCAAATTGAAGGACTGTCCATTTCATTTTGCCTTGTCCCTAGCATACAGGTACTACATAAGTGGCATGTTTCTGTAGTTTTATGCCTTTATTTTGAAACTGTATTGCATTTTATTTTATGTAACATATTATATGTTTGCCTTCATTATAGTCACATGCCCTGTACCTTTTTATAACAAATATAAACTTTAACACGTTTTGTTCATGATACCCTAACAAATCCTTAAGTCTTTTTCTGAAGAAAAATAATGCTTGTGCATTTTAACCCTGTGAATGCTGGTATGCGAATTGTTACCTTGCAAGAAACATAGTGTGCGCCAGTGTGCACATTTGAGTTTTGGGGTCCTATTGCGCTGAATCAATAGGTAGTGACAGATAATAGGGGTTTATGGATGTGAAAGAACAGTACTGGTGGTGATTCAGATCCGTAGCCTCATGTCTACGCTATCATACATATTTAAACCCTCTTGTGTACAACAGTGCCATTAATGCATTGTTTCCTCCTCAGTGGCATACTTAGGGGAGATCCTGTTGCCCAGAAACAATCCCCCCTTTCCTTCACCAACACAGACACATTCGAATTGGGACTGTGGGTTAGGAGGAAAAAAACTTCTAGGAACCTCCCAGTTAGTGTCTGCATTAAAAAATACCTATAACAATATGTCTGCAGACTCATTTTTGTGGGAATCTATAAATGTTTTAATAAATTTAAGCTTCAACAAAATGGCTGCCATTACTGTTCTTACTTATTTTTTGGCTCTAGTATATTGTCCTATACTTGGCTCACTTCTTTTTTATAACCTTAGGAAAACAGAAAATGCTGTAAAAGTAGGTTACCTGTGCTTCTGTGCATTTTCTTGGGTATTAAGAGTTATGTGAAGCACTGGTTGAGTAACTATAACACAATGTGTAATTTTATCATTTTCATTGGATGTGAGGGGAGATTAGTATTTATTTTGGAGAGTTTTATTCATTTACAAGATATTATATTAATTTGATAAAATGGTTAAGATGGATTTAATTAAAGGAGGATAATATTAATGTGGATTTTTTACATTAATGTATAACTTCCTTTATGCCTCCTTCTATATATGTATTTCTTTTATTTAACATGCATTATTACATTTATATACATTGTACTTTTTTTAACTATATGATTATTGCGGCAAGAGTTTTGTTTCCTTTGTACCCTACTCCTCACCAACATTACAGCAAACGAGAACAAACCTATGCATTAAGGAAAACATGATTTATTTTTTTTAGCTGGCTTCATAGAATGTAACCACATCTAGAATCCCTTATTGTTATATAAATGTGATGGAGGCAGATATTTTGGAAAGACCTTTTGGTGGGGAATAATGAGCAATCTGCTCACTTCTGCCACCCCAAGTGAACAGATTGAATAAGGCACAACTATTTAAGTAAAGCAATCATTCATCTGGCTGCACTGCATAGTGAGCACAGCTAGGGCGCCTGTTGTGGACATTATTGAACTCTTTAAACAAACATGCACTCCATAGACACTGAAGTGCTGGATGAACTTGGAATTCAGCATGTTCTATATTTGGAATGTCCAACTAGAGCTAGAAGTGTTTACTAAGGATGCATTTACCAAGTGTTTATATATTACAGATCTGCTCACAATGCAATGGAGCTAATTGCAGGTAAAAGGATTGATTTTTACCTACTATATATGTTCCATTAAAAGAGAGACATATATATAAACAAAAAATAAAGCACATAGACATAAAAGAGATACGCAAAAAAAACATAATGTTGAACATTCAACTAAAATCACTTACAGGGAGGAGAAACCCTGACTATGGCTCTTATGTTCTCTTTCATATTCAAGGATAATTGTGCCAACAAGATCCTTTTGTCTGTGTTATACCTGGCAACTTTGTAACTCAAGCAGCAAGTGCAAGGGGTACGTTGCACTGCAAATCGTGTAATTTTTGCTCCGCCTTCATTGCAAAAGGCCGCGATCCTATCATTGCCCTGTGGATCCAAAATGATGTGATTCAGGAAGTGGGTAGGACCTGGAAGAAATGCCTGCTTTCCGGGCATCCGGGACTACTCCTGAATATCCTTGGAGTGTAGGCTAGTATCCTCTGTGTTGGGAGGGGGATTTCCACTGCAGAATCAGGCATCTGAATAAGGTGGCCTGGAGGAAGGGCTTGTGTAGCAGTTCTTAGTCTTGCACTTGTCCATACCCTGTATTTATAAAAGAGAGATGTTCCTCCTATTTGTAAACTAGCTGTCACTTTCTCATCTCCACTTTAAAAATGGCTCAGCTCTGATCTGGTACTGGGAGATACAAAACTACTGCCCAAACTAATTCTGTTTTGTCGAAGTAATTATTAACAAAAACCCTATATTACCAATTAGTTCAATATAATGAACCAATAAACTTGAATTTTGTTTCTGTGCTTTAAGAGAACGGAAAAACACATATTGCACAATACAGAAATTACATAATTTTACAAATGAGACACAGGTTTTTAGTAAGTTTCCAGTATTTCACAATAGCCAGATATGGCCAAAGAAATATTGGCTCCATATAAGGTCAAGATGATCCGTCCAAAAGAACATGTCACATTTAATTATAGAGACTTAGAGTGCCAGTAGAGATGTAAGCTGGGAAGGTTTGTTTTAAAATAAGGAGTAACATATTCTATAAAAGAAAGACTTAATCAAATATAGAGTGTCAATTGGCATTTGAGACCCTGGGCATATGTCTGCTTCATTCAGTATGGCTGTATCTATGTATAATATCTTTTTAATAAACTATAGAAATATTATATTTTGGAAACCTGGTCATCTCATTTATTATTAAAAGAGAAGAAAAGTGAAAATCTTATACAGTTTTCACAGCAGTGCTATCACCACGGCAACCACTCTGTTACTTTTTGGCAGTTGTAAAGGACCTATAGTAGACTGTCATCTACGGTGCCATTCTGGATTAAAGTGCAAACAGTTTAATACAGTCAGAACTGCAGGTTAACAAATTTGTTTTCTATTCACTTTCCAGGTCCATGGGGTGAGGTCCATTGGTCTTGCTCTCTGTAGGGCCCATTAGGGATTTCCCAAGATTTATTTTTTTTATGAAGTTTAAGTTGCATGACTCCAATCACTACATGCAGTGCTCACACTGTGCTGGTGGTTTGGTACTTTAGGCCCTCCCCAAAAAGAGAAAGACCCCAAAGTGATAAGGCTCCTTAGGGAGATAAGGGTTTTCATGTCCCCTTTCACCTAAGCGACATTGGCCCCTTAAAACACCACTCTCCTGTAGTCTAATGGCTCTTCAGGGGGCAAGGATCTTCAGGCCCTTCCCTGCAAGGCACAGGTAGGCCCCTTTTTCCAGAGGAAGTCTTTCCTTGGGACTGGAGTAACTAGAGGATGGTGAGCTATAATGTTGCAACCTTCTCTCCCCCCGAAAATGTGAAATAACACACAAACATAAAAAAAGGGCAAAGTAAAGGTGTAGTGCATATTCGGGCAGCACCAAGGGCACATAGCACCTCAGGCTTCAAGCGACCAGCCTCTCGATCAGGGAATTTTCCTCCTTTCAACGTTTTCACATGAATACAAGTAGCAGTATTTAGATAAAAATTACATGCAATAGACAACCTAATATCTTTTGTAACAAGTTACATTTAATATGTGTCAGCTGATATGTGTCAGCTAATATGTGTGAATTAGGCAAATGTATTACTTGATATTTTTTAAGTTAACAATCAGATATAGTGAGATTAAATACTGAATGTATGGGGGAAATGAATAACTAATTTAACTAGAAAACAGATACAAAATAATTTTACAGAAATTTCTATTTTTTAAAAACTAGATGAGTGACCAAAATCCTAGTTTGTATGACTTGGCATCAAATCATATCGTGAGGTGTGAGGTGTTTGCCAGAAAAATCTTATTATCATTGCTGTTAGGTACAGGCAAAAATGTGATTTAAAATAATTTATAATTGTTAACATGTTTATTTGATTATGTATATCATTTAGATGTACATATGAAATATAAATAAATCTAAATGTAACTTTTTGAATCTGTGCTTTGAGTTTCTTTATTTTTAGCCGTTATTCCAAAATTATAAAAAAATGTATTCAAGTCCTTTACGGATATTTTGAAAGACAGGGACAGATTATACAGTATTAGACTATCACACATACTCTGACTGATAAACTTCTAATGAGACCCAACCTGGTTACATTACTGACCTGTGCAATATGTTGAGATATTACAACAGACTGAGACTTAGGGGTATATTTACTAAACTGCTGGTTTGGAAAAAAAAAGATGTTGCCTATAGCAACCAGTCAGATTCTGGTTAGCATTTATTTCGTACATTCTACAAAATGACAGATGGAATCTGATTGGCTACTATAGGCAACATCTCCACTTTTTCAAACCCGCAGTTTAGCAAATACGCCCCTGTATGTTGTTTGAGTGACTACACTGCAGGGACAGCAGGTGGTGATGTTACTAAATGTGTTAATGAGTTATTACTCTGTGTTATAGAAATGTAACATGTACAGGAATGTTCTATTAATGTTGTTCATGTAAGACCTGCCATGTCTGTACACTGATAATTAAACAGTGTATTATAAAAATCTTCCCAGTGTATGCCTATTGACAGTTTATGAAAGAAGCGTTGATCTGCTAACTCTACAGTCTATCTTTTCTGCATTTGTAACCTGAACAACTTCTGTTTGGGAGACCACATTCTCATTATTACTGTTTACATTATATGCTGAAACAAGCTTCATACTAGTGAGTTCCCAATCATTGTGTTTAATTGGTTTATTTTGGGCACCATGGCTGTGAATTGTGTTATTCATACAGTGTTCTGTCAAAAACCTGATTCATCCAGTCCCCCAATACCTATAATGGTTCACATAAGGGATCCTGTCTACTGCTACTGCCTACCTGCTTCAAACAAGCAAGGACTTGTTGATGCCTTCCTAATTGAAGTTCCCTATTGTTACAAAAATGTGATTAAAAGGGGCCCAGGCTTCCACATACCCACTCTTGGGTAAATTAAGGCCTGCCTAATCTACTATGCTGGAACATTTCAAGCTTCGGGGACTAGCCAAATGGGGGTATTGTCGGAGGGCAGGTAAATAAGATTTTATTTTATCTTGATTAATTACATCCTAACATAAATGGTACATTTCACTGGAAACAGCTTTCAAATGTTATTCAGCCATAATATATAATAAACAAAGAAGGACAATAATTTACAATTAATCTTATCAACTATTTCATATAAAAATCAGTGGATATCTTCTAATACATGAGTACAAAGGCTTTGTTGCTTCTCGATAAAATCAGTCTTCTTTGGGTGGGAAATATTTTGACTGCATATCCAGAAGTCAGGACGTGTAATCCACATTTTTACCAATTGTAACATCATTATAATTACATATGTTCCAGTTCCCCAGCTTTGAAATGAAATTTTCTAGAATGCAAGACTAAGCTGTATTTACATTACTAAATATGTTTGTCTTGTAGCTCTTCAATTTCCCTTTTAACAAAAGCAGAGATGTAATTTCAAGTAATTCTAATTATGTTCTGCATGACTGTATTGGCATCAAACCAGCTGCTCTGGCATAAGTGTATACACTCTTCACTGCAACTATATCAATTTTCTGTGATGTGCTGCTGATCATCCACTCTGTTCAAAATTCCATCAGTGTACATTTGGACAATCCAAGTAGCACCATGACGAGGGAAAGTGTGTGGATTTTCAACAATTTATTGTATTACTGCATTAATTTGACATAAAATGTGATTTGATCTATATTTACGACCTAATGATAAAGACAACCAGCCACCCCCCCCCCCCCAAAAAAAGTTACCTTTTATGTCTCCATTAAACATATTAGTCTATCATTGACTGTCCTTGGTTAAGAATTATGTAAAGCTTGATATTTAGTAACTGTTCGCACCTTTTGCAACAATGATTTATCTGTAGAGCAGACTTCTGGATGCAATGTCAAATGCAAATCAAATTTGATATGCTGTAATAACCAGCGCTTGCACTCGTGGTCGTTTGTGGGGTCAATGGAGGCCACTCCTGTTACTCCGTTGTGCTCATTTGCAGAGAAAGCAAAGTAGACAGCATCCAAAAGACACCACTGTGGTACTGCAGCTCCAAACCGCAGATACAAGAGCGAGTGGCTATGGGGTCATTGGAACCAGTAGGTTCCATCTTCATTCCCATTTAACAGGCTTTGTTAGTGTTAAAAAACCCAATAGTAAGAGATTGATTTTTAATGTAATGATGCACGGTTATTTACTACTAAAATGGAGATGTGAAATCACTCATAGAAACCTAACAGCAATTAGCTTTTACTGAGGAAACATAGACAATGACAGTAAAAGTCTGATTGCTTACTATGAATGTTACTTTTTCATTTAACCTTGTGTATACTAAGGTGAGTTTAAAGTAACCCTTCCCTATAAATAATGCAGTAAAGAGAGTTGCATCTAACACGAAGAACACGATTAATGTCACTGTGTAATTGTCCATATGCTAAGAATTTGAACATATATTGAGAATTTCATTCAGCAAGTTACTGACCAGTTTAATTTATAATATAAAAAAATAGATCGTCATCAGAGACAAACATTTCAAGTCATCTTGCAGGAATATATGTTTGGTTTGCAGACTCATGTGCTCCCCACTCTACTAGCCCATATATAGACAAGGAGAACTATATGGAAATTCTGTTCTCCATATATTGTTGCCACTGGCTTATTTCAATATGAATTTGCTAGGGTCTACTATGTTTACTTTCAAGAGAGTTTTTTCTCTTAAGGGTGCACAACCACCAACACAGCAAAATTTATAAACCTGCTCTTTTGCCTATCTGGAGCCCCAGGGGCTTGTTCCATGCACCCATTGATTTGTGGTTGTTAACAATGGTCAGGCTGAAAACCAGAGCTTTGTGATGCTGCGGAGATGGTGTGTAAATCGGAGGATCAATCAGAATTGACCACTGAAGAAATTGTGGCTTCTGATTGTTCCTCCCGCCCACTCTGCCATTTGCAGCTAGTGATATATTTTGCAGAGAATGTCATACTTAAAAAAATAGTAATAGTCCTAAAATTAGATTTATGCTAAATCCTTATTTATGCTGTTCTTAATGGAACGCTTTCCCAAAACAAATTCTTACAGGAATGCCATTCTAAAGTAATGATATCCAACCTATTTTCTTCTTTATTTCTGATTTATTAGGCATATGTTCTTACTGTCCTGTAATGAAAAATAGTCTGTGCATCTTTTGCTTGTGGTATTAAGGCTCCCAAATGCTACATTGAAATTTTCTATTCACACAAGCGTTATCTATTAATAACGTTAACGGCGGTGAAGTCTGTACAATGGATGAAACGCATTGGTATTTAAACATGGTCACTTCAAGCCTGAGTCTGTTTTGACCATAGATCATGGTTTACTTCATTACCACCTCATTGTAATACAGAGAAAATAAGTTGTTTGTTTATAAAACAGGGACTCCTGAAGCAACAGTCTTAGGGCTAGATTATTAGAGGGCGGATTGGTGAAACTGACAGTTTTCTGCGATTTTTCCTCCGGTTTTAAAACTGCCAGATTTACTAAAGCCCAAACCGTCATTAAAATAGCCAGAATTTACATTTTACAAATCCACCACTTTACAAATCGCCATCCTGATTTTAACAATGATGAACATACAAACCACAAAATCACGATCCAAATAGCAAAATAAAAGAGGTGGTTGTGATTGCTCAAAGTACTTGCTGATTCAGCTATTTTACCATTCAGAACATAAGAGGAAGCACCACTGATATTTAAATTACTGGGGCAATCATTATTTATTGATTAAGGGACAAAATTAATTTACAATTAACTTATGGGGGCAAATTTATTTTTCTTTATTTTAAGGAGACACTATTACTACATTATATTATGGGGAAATGTGAATATATAATAATATTAAGTGATTGTTAATGGTGGATATAATTTTTTATGTTGCACAATTTGGCATTGCATAGTGTCCGAATAATATAATAATTCAATAATTGTGTCCCCTTAATATGAAGAAAATTTAAAGTTGCCCCATAAGTTAATTTTAAAATATTGATTGCCCCAATAATTTAAATGTCAATGGTGCTTCCTCTTATGTTCTGAATGACAAAATACCTCAAACAGTATGTGTGAGCCATCAAGCCATTCAGAAGCAGGTATTAAAACTGTCCTGTCTTTTGGATGGCGGTTTTGATGGTGGTTTTAACCAAACTGCTACCGGATTAGCTATTTTCAATCCGCCACACATCGCCAGCCATGTTAAATCGCAGCCTCAAATCACCCCATAGTAAATGCGGCGGTTTGGACGACTAAACCATTGGCGATGTGTGGCGGTTTAAAACCACCAACAATCTCGAAACTTAGTAAATCTAGCCCCTAATATCCAACACAATTCTCTTGTTTGTGGTACTTATGTTCCCAAATGCTAAATTGGCAGTGGGAGTTTCTATACACACAAAAGCACTATTTGTACATATACAAACTAGGTGAAAGAAAGCCAGGTGTGAAGGTTGTGTACATTCAAGATGTCAGCAGCATGCATATCCGCTTTCATGATCACTTTATGAAGAGGTCATCGAAAAACATTGGCTATTAAACATAGGTACTTCCAGTTTTCTTTGACCACAGACCATTGCTTCATTAACATCTCAGTGTAACTGGGAAGTTACATTCCCCTCTGACACAGATTCATCCTATGAAGAGGAGTTGCAGTTCTCAAAACAAGTTTGCACCATGTGCTCAATGCCCAGCACCAACTCCAGACTGAATCTTTCACACAGTAATTGTCAAAGCGGCTATGCATACTGCTGACATCTTGAAGGAATTTGGCTTCAGACAGACTCTGCCTGTTAGCGGGTGATAGGCACAGTGGTACAACACTAATACTGGAGAGCTGTCTACTTAGTATATCAGGAGCTCTTTTATGTGCATGAAGAAGGTATTAATGAACCTGCTCCTTAAGGCTGCACAGCACTACAGAGACTGCTCAGCTAGTTAATGAATGACTGTCAGTAAAGAGCAATTGATGCTCTAAGAATGTTTCCTTTATGTAAAAGGTTTCCTGCTGTTAACAATAAAATACAACAAACTATCATCACATTCAGCCAAAAAGTCCCCGAATATTCGTAACATTGTTCAGCAGTCTTTGATACATTTTGATTTAAATTGTTAATGAGTTCTACAACTTTCATTTCAACACTATGGGGCATATTCAATTGACGGCGGGATCGCCGAAAATCCTGCGCTCAAAAAATACGGTAATACCTCGCTCAGAGATATTACCGTATTAACGGTTTTCCCCCGCAGGATTACCGTAATAACGGTAATATTTTTTGAGCGCGTCCCGCAATTTACACAGTATTCCAAAAGGCAGGGATCTTTAGATCCGTGCGACTTAGAATACTGTGCAAATTACACTAACACACCTCTTTATCTGCCTTATGGGCCGGCGTGCACAGCGCCCTGTAAAGCAGATATATGCTTAAAAAAAATAATGTAAAAAAATATATAAATTGTGTTTTTCCCCCCTAACAGCACAAGGGTTGTTTATGCTGTTTGGGATGGGTGCAGACCTTTTTATTTTAATTTAATTATTTCTTTTACTTTGTTTCCTATAAAAGGGACACATTTTTAGAATATTTTGTGAATCAGCAAAGGGATACTTAAATAAGTTCCCTGATATGTGAATTTTGCATATTTTAATAACAGTAATTAAATAAATAATAATAACAGAGATAAAAAACATGTTTAGCTTTTAGCAGCCTTACATGTGCTTATTTGCCACACAAACTTACAGATGTTTTTCATATCTGAAATTGTTTTTTAATTCCCTGCAATACACCCTGCTCCATTTGTAGAGGTAACCATATAAAATTATCACATCAATGATTTACTTTATATATTGCACTCACTATATATTTTGATATACCTAGATATCCACAATAATAACATTCATATGAATGGACCAATATATAGTCCTCCAATTTGTTTCTTACCTCAATACAATGCTTTTAAAATGGTTATTGATTTCTCTATTTCAGATCTAGTAATGGTGCAATCAAAATCATTTCATACTATTATGACAGTATATTTCTTTCAATTGTCTGACTGCCAAAACGACTGCATGTAATTAGTATTTATCTCAGATTGTGTGAACATTACAGTAGACATTCATGATTATCTCTTACTAGGAATTCTAGCCAAGTCCTATTATACCACACTAGAACATTATCATTACGGTGGAACATGCAGGAAAGTAAACAGTTTTTCATTTGCATTTTGTCAGTACACTGCAAATCCTACATTGTAGAAACCATTGTTCCATATTTTGCACTCATGAGAACTAACCGTTATCTGCAAGTTGGATATATAACTCTTCATTTCTGACTGTATATATGTAATTAAACCCATGCTACAGGAACCATATTCGCCTGAAGGGGGTGTTCCATGCCTACTCATGGATCACAAATTCTAAATTGAGGATTAAATCATTAATATTTTGTCTTTGTTGGGCAATGTATATATATTTTTTTGCCCTCAGTTTTGGTTTCATGGTGAGTTCTATGTTTTGTAGCCCTTAGTTTTGGTTTCATGGTAAGCTCCATGTTTTGTAGCCCTTAGTTTTGGTTTCATGGTAAATTTTATGTTTTGCTGTCCTTAGTTTTGGTTCCATGGTAAGTTCTATGTTTTGTAGCGCTTCGCTGGATATAATATTAATATATCAATATGTGCACTGCCCTACCCTGGTCCAAAATGTTACATAGAAGATGATGCTCAACAACACTAATTGGTGTCTTTTTTACTGTCAGTAAAACAATACTGCCTAAAGCCTTGCATATTGTTATTTTACATAATCATTTGTTTTTTAACCAAAAGTCATTACATTTCTTGCTAGTCTACAGTTACCAGCTTCTTCTCTACTATATTTCTTGCTAATTGATAAAACATTAGCAAACATAATTATAATTGTTTATTTGTTAATATACAGTAACATGTTACACTGCACTATACAGCAACCAGAGAATTTATTCAGGTACAACACTCCAGAGTCAGAACTAGCGAGCTGTGGGCCCCGGTGCAGGGAGGCGGGGAGGAGGGAATGAGGGCAACCCAACACTCTGCATCTGAATATGGCGGGCCCCATTATCTCCATGGGCCCTTGTACACGGCACCTGCAGCACCAATGGTAGTTCCGCCACTGCACCAGTCCCATCCCCAGTCATCAGCAATAAGGCACGTGTGTGTTAAACATATAAGTTATGGGTTTACAATCAAAACACACCAAAACATATTGAATGGTTTTCAGCAGCCTAATGACTGCATTGATTGACTTTTCTTAGAGTGGGCATTGAAGCAATATTGCTTTGGTGTGACAGGGGTACAGCATTTCCCATTCACATTCATGTAACAGTAACAAAATATTTTAGAATGCCACAATTTCATGGTGAGAAAAAGGTACTGTGAAATGAGCAATTAAAATAACGGACTTTAATTGTGGCACTCTAAAACACAATAATAGCAATGAATGGACACGCTATTCCTTTCTAAGAATCTGTGCTTTAGTGATTAAGCATCACATGTGACAAAGTCAGAGTATAAGTCGCTAGCATAACATTACCCGACAAAATAAAAATAATAGGATGTGTAGGATGTAAAGTCAACTAAACCAATTATGTAGCTAATATTTTACATGGCAAGTTGTTTTTTTATGTTTGTTAACCCACTTTGTAGAATAGGGGGCTCAAGTACCGATGGACACATATGAGGTGTGCTGTACACAGGCAAAGACGCACACATTAAAAAGCACATTTACTTAAATAATGTTCAGTCAGATGCATCTCAAGGTGGTGTACATTACTGGCATTAGGGGTAACAAGTGTGCAGGGGCGGATTGGGAACCTAAAGTGGCCCTGGAAAAAATGATTGAAGTGGCCTGATGTGGGCGGGACCAAAATAACTGTAGGTGGGGCCGACACAAAAGTAGGCGGGAATTGGAACTACTGAAATTTGGTTGTAGTAACATTCAGGAAAACCTAGATGTGATGACTTGACACACAGTGGGTCATCTCTAAAGCAAGGCAGGGCAAATGCTGCCAGTCCTGTGCTATAAAATTACATGAATCCTTTTACATTATCTGCGACTGGTTTATGCCTCTGTGCTCAAACTTCTTTAGTTGCCTACTATCACATCCTTCCAAAATTCCCTTCATAGAAACATACCTGACTTTGTTTAATAAGTTTAACTATTACAAAACATGTCGGCACAATCATATGTGATCAGTCTGCCAGAGCAGCATATGAGCACCTCACGCACTGTTGTTTCAATGACGCCATGAGATGCAAACTACCAGTTCAATCTCTCTCTCTATATAATATATAAATATGTGTACTGTATGTTTCAAAACTGCATTAATAATCTTTATAATAAATGTCTGTCCCGGTGCGATCATCACAAAGGTGAAATAGCATCTGCAAGAAAACACTTATTTTGCAACAAATGTGTATGAGCCCTAAATGTGCCCAGTGATTGGGGGTGGTTTTAATTAACAGTGTAGGGAGGGTTGACAGACAATGACATAAGTAAAGGGGAAAGCTATTACAAGTGTTTGCTGGTGATATACTAGGTGTAAAGGAGGCAGGATTAATGATATCATCAGTGCAATAGGGACTGGCCATATGTTCAACAAAGTGATCTGAGAATGGGACCAGTGCAAGGTAGAAAAAGGCAATGTAATCAATGTAAGAACCACTAAAGTATCACCAGAGCTCTGGGGGGGCCGGGGCATTTAAGACAGGTGAGTTATTTTAGATACATTTTAGACAAATACACAGGCAAAACTGTGTGCACTACTGTTAGATACACACAGCTCTGCCTTCACGAGCAGTACACGATGAAGTGGGACATACCTCCCAACTGTCTTTGCTGTCTGACCAAATCCTGACTAAGCGAGACAGTCACCCAAATTCGGGACTGTCCCATCAGATTCAGGACAGTTGGCAGACTGTCCTGCTCTCTCCTACCTGTTCTTGTCACATTCACCATCTGTGGCTGATGGTTTCTTTAGATCAGTTGCTGCTTGTCTGGTTCCTGGAATGCTGGAGGCCCTATTTGGAAAAAATAATGTGTACATAAAATTTAGAAAATGCCAACCAGCCCCAGCATTAAATCAATAGCTCCCTCATTAAATAATTAGGTCTCCCTCCAGCCCCAACATTAAAATAATAGTACTCACATTTGATAAATTGATCCAACCAGCTTTGACAATAAATTAATAGTACACACATTTAATAAGTACACCTACTTCCCTCCAATCAACCCCAGCAAAAAATTAATAGCATTTACGTTTAATATTACCATTTCCCACAAACATCCCCGGCATTAAATAATTAATATTCCCATTTAGTAAATAACTCTCCTTCCCAAACTCAGCCCCACATTCAATTAATAGCCCCATATCACACCAGCTTTAAATTAAAGGTCCCGCCACCCCATCTTAATTTAATAGGCCCCACTATTTAATGAATAGGCCACAAATAAATAAAATTGCTCCACCATCACCCCACAAATAAAATAGCACACATTAAATAATTAGCCCCCCCACCTAAATGCCAGCATTAAGTTAATAGCCCTTCCTATAGTATAGGCAGCCCCCCACTCGTATAGTGGAGGCAGCCCCCCTCGTATAGTATAGTACAGGCAGCCCCCCCTCCTATGGTATAGTATAGGCAGCTAGCCTCCCCTTAGTATAGTATAGGCAGCCCCCTAAGTATAGTATAGGCAGGCCCCTTAGTATAGTATAGGCAGCCCCCCCTTAGTATAGTATAGGCAGCCCCTTAGTATAGTATAGGCAGCACCCCCTTCCTATAGTATAGGCAGCCCCCCCTCGTATAGTATAGTATAGGCAGACCCCCCCTTAGTATAGTATAGTATAGGCAGCCCCCCCCTTAGTATAGTATAGTATAGGCAGCCGCCCTTAGTATAGTATAGGCAGCCCCCTTAGTATAGTATAGGCAGCCCCCCCTTAGTATAGTATAGGCAGCCCCCCCTTAGTATAGTATAGGCAGCCCCCTTAGTATAGTATAGGCAGCCCTCCCTTAGTTTAGTATAGTATAGTATAGGCAGCCCCCCCTTAGTATAGTATAGGCAGCACCCTTAGTATAGTATAGGCAGCCCCCCTTAGTATAGTATAGTATAGGCAGCCCCCCTTAGTATAGTATAGGCAGCCCCCTTAGTATAGTATAAGCAGCCCCCCTTAGTATAGTATAGGCAGCCCCCCTTACTATAGTATAGTATAGGCACTCCCCCCTTAGTATAGTATAGGCAGCCCCCCCTTAGTATAGTATAGTATAGGCAGCCCCCCTTAATATAGTATAGTATAGGCAGCCCCCACTTAGTATAGTATAGACAGCCCCCTTAGTATAGTATAGGCAGCCCCCCCTTAGTATAGTATAGGCAGCCCCCCTTACTATAGTATAGTATAGGCACTCCCCCCTTAGTATAGTATAGGCAACCACCTTAGTAAAATATAGGCAGCACCCCCTTAGTATAGTATAGGCAGCCCCCCTTAGTATAGTATAGGCAGGCTCCCCTTAGTATAATATAGGCAGCCCCCCCTTCACTTACCTTCAGTTGCTCTGGCTGGCGTCTCTCCACACATCAGGCAGACAGGAAGTAAAGTCTGACTTCCTCATCAGGACTTTCAGTACTTGGTAAAAATCTTTACAGAAATCGCATCTAAAATAATTTTCTATAGTGTGTACCGAGCCTAATTTAAGCAACTTCTTAGAAGCTACTTTACGTCAGTAATAGGGTCAATGTCAAATTTAGCCTTCCATTTACATTAACTGTTTTGTTTTTCAAAACTCAGGGAGGTTTAAGGTTGTAGAAAATATTACCTTTACATACAATTAAAGGTTTTAGGACTATTGACTTTGCAACTGTTGAGTGTTAATTACCAAATAACCACTTTTATTCCTATGTATTTTCATTGACGTGACTCCTGTGAACCTTTGCAGCAAGTGGGAATTCCAGAACTGTTATATTATGACCAGACTTCATCATATACATCTAGTGAGCACCTTCGAGCCATTTTGGAAACAAAAGCCATAGAGATCTACAGTAAGCCAGCTCCTTCAAATGGGCGAAAATCAGAAGAACAAGTAATCCAAGCAGGGACATATTTCACTTATACTTGGTTTAAACTAAGCCATAAGAAACAGTTACATGTTCACTGTGCCTTCTTCAAGTAGTTTAAAAAGAATAAAGCAAACCACAAGGAAATATGGGTCAGGGAAAGGACGACAAACAATAATATTGGAATAAATAAGTACTGTAAAACCCTTTGAAGCTGGGAGAGTTTTCTCATCATGTATTATAAAGAGATATTTGGGGTCTGCTCCACAGTTTTTAGCATACCCAAGTGACAGTAAAACAAACAGTCATACTAATTAGAGGGAAAAATGTTGCCTGTGCAGAGATTCTATTTGCTGGCATGGTGCATGCACAGAAGATGAAAGGAAGCCGCAGTGGTTGTAAAGTAAGCAGCTTCAGTTGAGTAGAGGAGCAAACATATTTCTGACTAGAAGTTACTAAGAAAAGCTTACAGAGACACTTTCCTCTCACATTTGTAATGACATGCAGGTTTTCTCAGGTATATGCAGGTTTGCCATTGAACTAGGTCAAAAAGTATGGTAGTATGGTATGCTTATAACACTCAGAAATCTGTCGATACATAAACCAAATCCTGCATGCGATGCTTCCCTAGTTAGTTGCTAGACTATAAAGCACATCCCTGTTGGGCAATCAGCAACAGTTTACCAGATTTTGTTATTAGAATGAACTGAATTGATGTCTCAGTAGGTTGTACTTTATGGCATTTCCTGGCTCAGACGGAGAATTGTTAAGGCAGATGCTTTGTGCATTCATAGCAAATGATCTGTCAAATTAGTGCTGTAGACACTCAATGTTGTCCATTATTGGTAGTTATTTGAAATGATGTCACTCTAGATGGTACTTTAGAGGTTAGTGTTTCCTGATACAAATGCAATGTTGTTCAGACAGTTGCTTTGTAGTTTTATTCATAGCAATTTGCATGTCCAATCAGTTCTGGAGCTACCCAAAGCAGTTCACAGAGGCAATGAACAGTAATTACTATTATACTGTACATTTTTAGTAATGCTCTTATAAATTACTTATTTACAAATAAGATCTCTTTTCAGTTGCCTTTAATATTTAAGAATAAAACTAAAACATAACATCATGTTTTAAGGAAGAAAAATTATCATAAATTTAGATTGATTTAAAGACATTATTTTAAAATAATCAATAGAAAACATTTTTTGCTTTGTTTTTTTAATGCATTTAATAGAACGTTTTAGATAATAAAAATTTCAGTTTAGCCTTAGACTGTTGTTTACTTTATCATATTTATTAACAGACATACCCACATTTGCTTATAAACATACTGTTTTTGTTTTTTTTATTACGCTTTAATTATTTTTGTACAGAATGTATTGTTTGTTTACAGTAATTAGTAATGACAATTTAACACCATTTTATAATTAATGGGTTGATTATACATATAGCACATGCCAAATTAAGATATTTAATTGGTCTGGAGATTCAAATTATAATAGGCTTATCCTTACTGTTGCTATCATTCAATCCCAAAATATTTATTTAACTGTTATTTATATAGGTCATATGAATTCCCTACCAAATGGACACACACACACACACACACACACACACACACACACACACACACTATAGTCAATTTAATCATAAACCAATTACTAATATTAATATTTTGTATTATGTATACCTATATAGAAAATTTAAATATGTAAAAATCCAGCAGGACTTTCCCTGTTTCAAGTAATCCCTAATGGACACATTTGTGATATGGGATATAAAAAAGGTGAACATTTTGCAATATTAATATCATGCTAAAATGCATCTATAAAAAAATAAAGAGGACTAACACTTACACACTAATGAAGGAATTCAGGTTATTAAAATGTTAAACGATAAATCAAAAATAAAATATATATGTAAATGAAACCAATATTTGTCAGGCACCCAATGTTCTCCAGATATTGTTTTTGTCACAGTTAGGCATCAACACAAGAGAAGGGGGAAAAGGGAAATGTGGCATAAAAAATATTGTTACACAAAATGTGATATACAAGCTGCTATGATGTCTATTTAGATAAATAGTGCCATATGCTAGTGTACAATTTTAGTTTTGCATTCAGGACATTTTAATTAATGGTACTATTAGTAATTTAATGGAAATAAACTGTTGTACATTATTCTTCAGCTGCAAGGTTGAATAAATTCCCTTGAATACACCTAGACATTTTTAACCCTTAAATATATTTCAAGATGTTCTGTGCTCAATCTTTGCTTCTTGGGATATTTTTAAGACATGAATAATCTATTGATGTTGTGTAATAGTTATAAGCTATAAAATCTTACCTTAAATTCTTTTTCGATATTGGCCAGCTTGGCTAGTTCATTGCTCAGCTCCAGTGCCGTGTGTACTGGATCCTCACTGGAAAGAGATAGATAGGCCGGACTTGCCAGTCCCTTGTAGGCATTTATTCTGGATCTTGAGTGGCTGAATGAGTCATGCTTTTGCTTTTCAGTACAGTCATTGCACTTGCAGAAGTAATCATGGGGACGTTCTATCTTCGCTCCTTTTATCAACAGCATATGCACAACTTCATATTTTTGACAGTGAGCAGCAAGGATGATGGGTGTGATGTCTGGGGAGAACCTAGTGCCATCTTCATCGTAGGAGTAAAAATCATCATCCTGTAGCTCCTGCTCACATGGGCTGAGAGTGAGTCTTTTGCTTGCAGCAAAAGCAGAATGATTCAAGATGGCTTCCACTATCCTTACATAACCCTTGCTAATTGCAAGAAGCAAGGCATCTCCGATCCGTGCCAAGTTCTCCTTCTTTAGCAAAAGCTCAGTTACCTCTAAATGTTCATTACCTACTGCCAACTGCAGGGCATTTTGTCCCATGTAATCCACACAATTGACATTCAAGGTCTTTGACTCTTCAAGCATCTTCCTTACTACAGGAATGTTCCCATACTCTGCGGCATCCAAAAAGCGCTCCTCCTCTGCGGTCAGATTTGGCCCTCTGTTGTTAAACATAAATGCTGGGCCGCGGACGGCCTGTCTCCTTCCCTTCTCTCGTATCATGGTCACTCTCCTCATAGATGGGCTCCCCTCACCTGCTCTAAAGAAAGAAGAGCAAATTAACCCAGCAGTCTATACATAGGGATCACGTGCAATATTTTATCTCTTTAGCATCATATTTTCTGGCACTCATAACACACCATGTTAGTGTTAGTTTATTCTTTAATAGCTGGAAATAAAAAGGAGTGTTTAAAACAATAAGTAGTAATCGAGTAGAGAGGAAAAACTAAAACCAGCGGTGTGCCTTTAGCGAGAAAAAAACGAAAACAGCAGTCAGTTTTGGGGGGCAAGAAATACAGATAATTTCTTAAAAATGCTAATTTTCTTGTTGCTGAATTTGATAATATATTTTTACCTTGTTGCTAGATATAATAATGATTAAAGTAACAATATTTGTATCATATAAACACTCCAAACAGCGCTAATATAGAAGTTTTGGTTTGTTTTGGTAACTAATAAGCCATTTCAGGTGCTTCCTTGGTCAGAAAAATAGTTTATAACACTAATTTCGCACAAATTTTTTTACCAGGACAAAAAATTGTGCTAATAAATAAGGAGGGTGTTTCTGTTATGATATCAAAGGAAACATTTTTCCTAAAATCCCATCCCCAACCAGAAAAATGGTACAGTAATGCTATGCAACTGTGGAGACAGTTGTATCTCATGCACATTTCCTCCACTTCAAATTCATTTTCTCTTCTAAAACTTCTGCCCTATCACTCTCTAAACAGTCCTACTTTAAGGTTCATATTTCCTTTTAGTCCTCCTCTTTGCCACACTCAACTTACTCCTTTGCCCTCCTTCCCTTCTCCCTCTCTCTCTCTGCTGCTGACTTTGTCACCCACTTCACCTCTAAAATTGATTTCATATTAAACATCTCCTCCCATCAATCTTCTTTCACCCCACTCTCTCCTTCCTGTCTACTCAGCTTGTCCCACCTCCCCCTCTGGATACAGGATCTGCACCCTTCTCTCCCGAAAGCAAACCTCCCCTTTTGCCAACCCTCCTCTCCTTATCTGAGGATGAAGTTTTCACTGTTCTCTCCTCCTCTGCGCCTCTCACCTCCTCCAGTCCCACTCTCCTGAGGCCTGCTATTCCTGGTTTACCCGATAGCTCACCAACCGCTCCTTTTATTTCTCTACATCTGACACCACTCCCCTTCCACCTCTTCCCTTACCTGTCGAAGTTCTATAAGAATCAGTTCTTGGCCCTCTACTCTTCTCCCTCTACACCTCCTCATTTAGCCTCCAATATTACCTGTATGTTTATGACACCCAAATGTATCTCTTCTCCCCTGACCTCTTCCCCTTCCTATTCTCTCATGGCTCCAGTTGTCTTTTGGCCATTGTATCCTGGATATCACAGTGCTTTCTGGAACTCAATATGTCTAAAATGGAAATAAATGTCTCCCCCCCTCCAGATTCTCCCTATTTAATGAAGGCACTGCACTCTCTTTTGTCTCAAGTCCACTTCCTGGGATTTATCCTAGGCTCATCCCACTCCTTCACACTCCATATTCAGTTCCTCTTCAAATCCTGTCACTTCCATCTCCAGGACATCTCGAAGATCCTTTCTTACCTTTGTCAGCAACCAAAACTCTCATGCACTCCCTTGTAAACTCTCGCCTGGACTACTGTAACTTCCACCTCTCTGGCTTATTCTACTTGTGCCTTTTCCTTCTTCAGTCGTCCTTCTTTTCCTCTCTTGCTGCTCTACCTCTGCTGACCCTCTCTGCCAGTACCTACACTGAATCCCTGTCTCCTACAGAATCAAGTTCAGACTCCTCCCCCCTCACCTACAAAGTATTCAGCCACTCCTCTCACCCCTACATCTCCAATCTCCTACAATGTTACCCACAATTCCTCCTGTTTCCTCAGCTCTGCCAATGAATGCCACCTCACTATCACAATGATTACCTCTTTGCACTCCAATCTTCCATGATTTTGTCTGTATTGCTCCTGACCTGTGGATTGCACTACCACACCCTATTAGATTTTCCACTAGTCTCAAACATACCCTCAAGGCTCATCTCTTAAACCCTCCTCCTCTTAATGCCTCTGCCTTTGATACAATTTCTACTTCCCAGTCAGTTCCACCCTATTTGTCTCCGCCCTTCCCTCTACGATATAAACTACGAAGGGCAGAGACAGTCCTCTTTCCTTGTTTTTTTCTTCCTACCCTTGCACGTCTAGGCCTGTATCCCCAACCCTGTATTGGAAGCTTATGCTCTTGGGCACATGCCTACTTCACGTGGGTGCTACTTGTCACTTATACCCACTGTCTTGGCAATAGATGTATCTGCAATTCTATTTTCTCTATTTTTTATTTTTTGTTGTTGACTAGTATAGTGTAATTATGTATTGTTTGTAGCAATAACTGTTCAATATGTACTCTGTTTACCCTGCAAGTACAGCGCTAAGGACCATTTGTGGCGCCTTGTAAAAAATGTAAAATGATAATAAAAATATGTGTGGTGTATCCACATCGCTTGCAAGAGTACCTTCATTGGCAGGCTAATTGAGAATGATGAGGGTAGAAGATCTCAGTGCAAGAGAAGTTCCTGGTGCCTTCATACAAACTGACCTATCTCAATAGAAAACCCTATTTGAGGGTTCTTTCTATAGATTTCTCATGCAGATCTGACTAACCTTTGCTTTATTTTTTAGCTTGTCTTCTGTAAAATATACTAAAAGGACTTGTTTCCCAGTCTTCTAACAAGTAATTTCTGCAACAAGGTTTTTTGTACAAAAGGGTTGGGCATCTTTTTTGCCTACAGTAGCAGCCCCATAGAAAGCCTACCAATTCTACTAGAAACTGGCCGAATCTACAGAATTTATTGATGTAAAATCACAAACTTTACCAAAACTGCTTGTATGGTGTACCCAAGAGCAACAGATATTGAACTAACTAATTTTTTTATATCACTCTTCTCATTAAGTGAAAAAAACTGCACAGTGTTTACTAATTTGGCAACTCAGGATTCCGTTCATTGGAGTCTATAGATGAGATTTAATTTTAACTAGTTACCATTATGCTACTTTAATCCTATAATATTGTAATAAATACAAATATGAATAGAGGTAACATTAAATATAATTAGAATAACCTATGTTTTACTGAGAGTGGACTTTTCTTTAAATGGATTATTCAGTATCGAGGAAGCAATGTTTAGATATATACAGTATATGTAAAATTGTACTGCATATGCTCTTAATAACTATATTACTGCACACACATTTATTTATTACATCGCAACATATACATTGTTAAAGTTTAATAATTGGATGAAGATGGTACTCAATAATATCTGCACACTACAGTCTGTTGTGATGCGATTAATATGCAACCGAATCATAATCTTAGTAACATATAAATAAATGTAATCTATTTCTATTAGTTAATATAAAATATAATATGATGAAGAAAGTAATTAATGTATCCAAAATGTTTGGTCTCATTCTGTTCACAATCGCATAAGAATGTTTTCGGTATAATTCATGTAACGTTCACACATTGCGAACGCTAGGTATAACTAATACTACTTTTCATACACCAAACTCCAGAAATGTCATAAAAGAACCAGTTTATACTTTATACAGGTCTAAAGGCGGGAGCCTGAAGAAAAACACCTGGCCACACATAGAAAGATGACTCCACCTCATGGAACAATGACCAGAGGAATCAACCAATGGAGTGTTGAGTTCTTGGGAGGTCATGACCCATCGACAGTGCCATAACTAGACATTTTAGTGCCCTGGGCGAGACAGGGCACCGGCACCCCCCATCTAAGTGGGAGTGACATTTGTCAAGTGGGTGTGGTCAACCTAATGTGGGGGTGTGGCTAGCGTTCCACTGCGGAAGTTAAAGCCTGTACATACAGAGCCAGGTAGCGGGCGGCTGCTGCGCCCTGGGCGACGGCACCGTCCTAGTTACGGCTCTGAACATGGTATACAAGGATAGCAGCAGTGTCTAACTATTGCCCCTGATGAAAGTAAAGGGAACTGAAATGATCGTTGGGCAGGAAATGTTTTGTAATGTATGTCTTTCACCCACTATCTGCCTAGGTGATTTTTTTAACCCACATTGATGACCCCCAGTGCCCTGCAGTTCTGCACCAGCAACATACACACCAAATTTACTTGAGGCATACATCACAGACACTTATGTCTACTACCTTAGAAAGTACCATGGTCCCAAGGAAATTAATAATATGAAATTACAAAAGTTATTTCTAGTTTTTAGCATAAACAAAAAGTAATTGTCTGTTAACTTAAAGACACAATTGGGACAATTTACATCAAGCTGGTACACAGTGTCTCCTTTTGTGCTAAGCGGGCCTTTTTTTTTTTTACTTGCACTTCTACAATGAGCTCAGACTTGCCTGAAGCTTAGTTGGGCTGAAGGTGTTTCAGACTCTTTACAAGTTTTAGTAATATGTGTTCCAAGCTGTCTAGGTGGTATATGGAAAGTTCAGCTTAAGACAACCTCAGAACCAACCAACATGCTCATAAGATTGTACAGTCAGTTCCCCTGTCTTCTCATTTTTTAAATATACTCATACTCGTTTAGTGTTGTGCATTGTGTATTTGTGTTTTGCACTACACCAGGAACAAAAAACAATGGAATGGTACTTATGCCTATAGACTGTACCTGCTCATTTTCCTGACAATTTCTTTGTAACCCTCAAAGCCAACATCTTGGGGTATAAAACCTGTCACACAGCAATGATATTCTGGCTCTGCTGAACTGCCATTGCCTATTGTAAATGACACTCGTTATTCGGCATTTCACATATAGCTGGCGATATAGCCAGCTATATTGCCAGCTTCACACACACACAAAATACTCATTACCGGCATTAGAAGCAGTCGTTCCACCCAAAACAGGAAGTTCTGCATTTGGACGCAAACTTGCTGACTGCTTCTAATGCCGGTAATGAGTTTTTTGTGTGTGTGAAGCTAACGATATAGCTGGCTATATCGCCAGCTATATGTGGTTGTCATTGAGCCAGGAAGCATAGGCAGGTAGCGGGCGGCTGCTGCGCCCCCTTGGGCTTGCGCCCTGGGCGACGGCACCGCCCGCACTGGCCTAGTTACGGCTCTGCCCATCGACCTATGAATGTGCGCCGTAATACTGTAACTGGGTATCTTTGTGATGTCACACTTTTCATGACTGTACGGTGTATAAATTGTTCATCTCTGGCTTTAGAAACCAGAGCGTTCTGACAGAAGCTTGTTGTCTGTGCCGGCCGCACAGGCGTATGCATGCGATACTTTGCCCTGTAATTTATTTTGTGAATAAAATTATTGTGCATTGGAACCACAGTGATTGCATCAGATAATCCTTATTTCATGTGATACACACGGATGTATCAGTATGTTTACATTTGTTTAGATATTTTAGATGTCTAAATGTAATGAGCAAAGATAATTTATTACATAATGCAAACATCATGTTTAATACCCTCCAGAAAAGTAGAAACATGAAATAAAAAAAAAGGATTTGTATTCATTTGCATAAAATTTGCATCTCCTTATACCAGGCAACCCTGACTTTTTATTAATGTCACAAGAACTGTAGTCTTTGAAAAGTTAATTAACTCTTAGGACTATTGAAAAGCACCCATCAGATTCTCAGCATCAGTTATCTGCAAGCTTTGATGACATATTTTAAGCACAGATAAAACATAAATTGCAAGCTGCCAATCTGATGCCTGCTATGTCTCTACTGGCAGCAAATCTGACTCTGAGCCAGGGTTTTTTCAAATATCTGATGACATTACCCTGAGATCAGTGTCTGGTTTTAAACAGAAGATGTTTCAGAGATTGAACTCCAAAGTTATATTTCAGTTTGTCATTTCCTATTACAGGAATACATACATGCATGGTGCTCATCCTTAGAATTGTAAATTTCCCAGATCAATCCCACCCCCCACAAACACACACAGTCAGGGCCTGATTAAGGGTTCTGGCCGCCCTAGGCTAATACGGCCGCAGCGCCCCCCCCCCCCCCCTCCTCCGAATATATAGGTGTATAGGAACACTCCTGAATATGAATGTTCAGGTGTATTCTCCAGCATTCAAATTTAGACAGATTGTGCCATTGTCTCTTACCTGTTCTTGCTCTTCTCTCTTGCAACTTTGTTATCCTCTCGCTGGCTTCTGGAAAGTTGGCGTCCTGTTTTGAAAATGCAAAAATGTATTATAATGCAAACCCTGAATTAGGCCCTTTAGTTAAAACAAAACACTCCATTATGGCCAGCTAAAAGTACCCCATTGGACAGGCAAATATAAGCAATATCTGAATATTTGTTGTCAATCAAATACAAACCTCTAGCAGCCCCATCTCACTAATATTTAGTATTCTAGTGATTGCTGAGACCACCCATGTGACCACCACACAATCATGAGATTCTGCCCCCCAAAACTGCTTCCTTAACCACAACCCCCCCCCCCCACAGCCATTTTCCTTAACCCCTGCTGCAGCCATTTTCTTTATCTCCCACCCTGCATCCATCCCCCTTGCAGCTATTTTCCTTACCTCCACTCTGCTAGCTAGCTATCCCCCCGTCACATCAAAACTCCCCCAGTCACATATATCAGCCCCCCTCCTCTGCCCTCCTTCATACATATCAACCTCTCTCCCTCCCTATAGATTTTCATGGCAGCCCTACCCCTCCCACCCTATAGATTTGTATGACAGTCCCCCTCTCCCTCCCAATACATATGCATGACAGTCCCCCCTCTCCCTCCCTATAGATATGCAGGGTAGTCCCCCCCCCTCCCTATAGATATGCAGGGTAGTTCCCCCCCCCTTCCTATAGATATGCAGGGCAGTTCTCCCCCTCCCTATAGATATGCAGGGCAGTTCTCCCCCTCCCTATAGATATGCAGGGCAGTTCCCCCACTCCTTATAGATATGCAGGGCAGTTCCCCCCTCCCTATAGATATGCAGGGCAGTTCCCCCCCCTCCCTATAGATATGCAGGACAGTTCCCCACCTCCCTATAGATATGCAGGGCAGTTCCCCCCTCCCTATAGATATGCAGGGCAGTTCCCCCCCCCTCCCTATAGATATGCAGGGCAGTTCCCCCCCTCCCTATAGATATGCAGGGCAGTTCCCCCCCCTCCCTATAGATATGCAGGGCAGTTCCCCCCCCTCCCTATAGATATGCAGGGCAGTTCCCCCCTTCACTTACCTGTAGTTGTGCCAGCGTCGCTCCTCTCCTCAGATCAGCAGATAGGAAGTGAAGACGTCCTGCCTCCTGTCTGCTGCACAGCAACAGGCAGCCTGGCGATTGGCTGTGTGTTGCTAACCACTGACCACCAATGCTTTTGATCGTCGAGCCCTCAACCCCCCCGCGGCGACCCCCCCTCCCCCACCGCAAAAAAAAAAATGAATGAAGAAAAAAAAAAAATTTAAAAAACAAAAAAATTCCCACAGCCCCGCGCCCCCCGGGACCCAGCGCCCCAGGCTGCAGCCTGGTCAGCCTAGTGGTTGATCAGGCCCTGCACACAGTTTTAGTGCTAGTATAGCACTGCTCACTAAACATTATACATTGTGTATGTAATGTGATTTGTGTGTCTCTTTCAAATTCATGGAGAGAGTCCAGTGTCTTTTTATAAATTCATGATTAGGAGTCAGATCCTTCTCAATGATGATCTTCTCCTTCACCTAATTTGTTTATTACGAGCCCACCTTGAAATCTGCATCAGCACTTTTTCAGCTTACAATTGATTGCTGCAATAATGACAACACTCTCCCAATCCCTTAAAACAAATCTAGACACTGATGCCTGTAGAAAATAAACACTGTGCATGAAAGCTAGTGGTTAAGAATTAGATAAGAGTTGACATTATCTTATGGAGGCTGAGGGCACAGAAACCCCACTTGCGTCACAGCTCTCTGGCTTTTAGCTATATAGCCTGATCTTTAAAGGAGAACTAGAGATTAACATCTTCCACAAACATTTGCCCAACTTTTTTTGTAAAAAAGAAAAGATGAAAAAAGCATAAATTGTTTGAAATGTAATTTTTAACCCAGAGTTTTCCCTAAATCAGAATAGGTTTATAGAAGAAATTAGTGCATTAGACACAATCAGCAAACCGCGGGTTTATCAAGTGTGCAAAGTTCATGACAAAGGGATGTCCCACCTTTTGTTTCAAATACTATATGCACTGAGCTTCAAAGACTGAGAAACAGGGGCGGGCTGGCCCGGGGGGCAGGGGCCCCCCGGGCCGCTCGGTCAGACCACTATTAGGGCCGGGGAGTAGGCCGGCCGGCCGCCCCCGGGTGCAATATAGCACATTTTCACCGGCGGCCGCATCTGATTACATCAGATGCGTCAGCGCACAGGCGGATGCATCACATGACAGGGGATGCGGCCGCGCCATTGATGTTTCATGCGATGTGGCCGTCTGTGTGCCCCCCGGCCATCCCTCTCCCAGCCCGCGCCTGCTGAGAAAGGTCAGTATATCTTACTGAAACGGTCATTGGGTGTCTGTGTAACGCTCAGTATCTATAATTATAAATAAATTTGTATATTTTAAAAGTTTTTTGTTTTTCAACACTTGTGCCGGTTTTTGTCCCTGTTTGGACATATGGATGTTTTGCAATATCACTATGAACCTTGCACAGTGCAATTTATGTTAATGCTTTATTGGATGAACTGCTCTGGGACTCATCTAAGTATTGAGTGTTTTTTACATTTTCTTTTTTTTTTGTAGCTCTAATAATGTGCAGATATTTTTAATACAATGTTAACCTTAATAAACCACAGCTATCCATCTTCTTGCACTATCTAACTTTTCTTTTTTGAAAACTGTCAGATTTAAGATAATTGCTTGATCCACCCCCTTAAAAATAGATGCAAGGCTTAATTGGCCATCGAGCCTATTTTGTACACATACAATCTCAGTATAATACTATTTGCTTTTTATATTTAAACAAAATCCAGTCTTTATAAATCAGTTTACAATGCTATGCTAGCCATGACTTTATGATATAAATAGCAGACTTCGTTATCCCAGTTATAAGTAAGGATGAGGAATGAGCCTGGGAGGTACATTAGATAAGTATCTTTACTGTAAGGTATTCTGGAATTGTACAGGGAGAAATAGCCTGGCGATAGTAAGAAAACTATTACATCTTGCAGGATAATGGAAAAGTCAAATGACAAGTTGGTGTTAGGAAAAGCAGTCTGCAATATCAATCTTAACATGATCACATGCGAGGTTTCTCAGGCCTTTACCTCAATTTGAGAAAACAGTCTTTTATCAGAGCCCTAAGGAGAGAATCAAAAAGACCATTTATTTTGTTGTCATCTAATGCTATGCGCTACCTTACTGTGAAACGGGATCTCTTACAAGTCCAGTAGATGGCGGACACAATAGTTTGAGATACGGGACTAGAAATAAGAGTGCTGTCATAACTGTTAAAAATCTATAGCAGCCTGTGTTTAGTGAAACATGCTTTGAAAGAAAAACAGGACAAATACAATAAAAACGTGTGGCTTACAAAAGACTATGCTCGTCATGTAGCCTACAGATTAAAGAAAGCTTAGCTCTGAACAATAGAGAAGATTTCGGGATCGATGTTCGGTCACAGTTCAGAGCTTGTGCTATTTGCAAAAAGCATGGCAGAATTACATGAATATTAACACTGTTCAGTTAAGTAGCCCCTGTTCTTAAATACTGCTGGTCATTTTGTTGTAAAGCACATAAATTGTAGTATGACAGCCTATCTATCCCAACATTATATCAATTGTTATCTATTTACCTTAACATATTTTAGGAATAATATACTACAGTTAACTATTAAAGGGCACGATTGATCCTAATATGACCTTTATGGACTGATAAGTAGTTTATAAGTTTGAAAAATAATGCGATTATTATAAATAAATTGGTCAGCACTATAATATGGTTAAAATTTATTTATTTTTTAGAGTCTATATACACACATTTCATGAAATGGTAATCCTAAATTATATTTTTTTTTACCTTATAGCCATATTCAGTAATGAATATTCTTTCAAAAAAATCATTACACTCATTATAAAGGCAGACTATGCACCAGCACTATGCACCCTTCTATAAAAAATGCATAACTTGTTTTATAGATAATTTAGGTTTATTTTTTCAAATATCTTATCTAAGACCGTGGGGATATTTATTATTTTTATAAAGAGTGCATTGCAAGCCACAATTCATTGTCTCTTTTTGCATTGCTTGTGTGCCGTATGAAGATTTCTCCCAGCTCTCTCAATTTAGGTGGGACAATCCGAATTTGATGGGACTGTTTCACCATCCCAACAGTGAGGACTTTTGTTTGGACTGTCAAGACTGTCAGGAGGTGTGTCGGACTTACTGCTGCTGAAGGGGTTGTTGGGTTGTTTTTAGGGGTGGGGAGGAGTTTGGGAGCACCCCAGCACTTGGAAGACATGCAAATGTGCTGAATTTGCTGCTGGCAGGGTTACCATTGTAATGCATAGATGTGTAGGTCAAATAGACCTATTTATGGACAATAGGGCATTTGGTTCTTTTATCCCCTTTTTGATTTACAACAATTGGTAACATGGATACATTTAAGTGTGCATATTAATGTCATGTTTAAATATGTTATATATTTATACTTATGTCACCATACAAGGAAAGGAGATCTATTTGGACGAACCAAAAGGATGATGAAATAAGCATTAATGTTTATACATTTGTTGTGCACTACTTTATCCTTGCATGTGCTGATACTGTGAATACCATATTGCCCTATTAGATGCCATCTCTGTATGTTACTTTCAGATTGCTATGCTTGCTACCAAACAAGTAACTTGTTTGCCAGGAAGTTGACTGACATTCTGAATTCCATGAGGATAGGACTCTATTGGCCTGATTCAAATTCTGACATACGTCCATTTGCGCAGCGTATCTTGCATGAAATAGCTTTACACATGCCCAGAAAGGGACCTTACGCCAATGAACGCAACTGCATGCAATTCATATCTGAACGCAATGGTCCCTTACTAGTGCCTAAAACTTGAGAGGCAAAACGGGGTAGGGACGGGGAGGGCAAATGTAGGCCATGTACAGTAAGGGCATTCTGACGTAGATGTCCTGGGTTTCTTGTAAGTACACTTGTTTTTACCCATATCTGTTGCACACACTACAGGGCTGGTGTAAATACTACTGGTAGTGATGACAGTCACGGCACAGTCTTTGATTTAAAAAGTACACGTATGCTAGCAGGCAACACTGGAATGAAAATAAGATGGACTAAAAACACATGTATGTACAGTAGGCATTGAACGCATCTTTATTTATGTAAGTGATGTAAAAAAAATAAAAAATATTTGAAATTTAATATTTATATAAATGATTATGTTGATAACATTTATTTTATTTAATGATCAACATTTTTTTTTATGCGTTTTTTTTATTGACTTTTTATTGTACATACAAATACCACAGTCTGTTTTGTGTGTCTATGTACTGCAAGTACTGTGTAGCTAGAATGTACTTACACCTGGATTGAAATGGAAACATATATTGACATATGCTTGGATGTGAACACGGTCAGAATAATGTACATGTTCTGTGCTCTTTCTTCAAACAAAATTTATGTGCAAGTTGCATTTGGACATAAATCAGGCCCTATATGTGTAAGGGGAATTGTACCAATCTTATATAAGGTGTTTTAAATGCTTTGAACAAAGCATCTCATATCCCATTTTCTATTTATTACTGTTTATATTTATATTATCCAGTTCATCCAGTACTGGTTATTTTAAATGTTATTAATCTGAAACTTTCATCTATTATTATTATTTTTATCTTTTATTTAAAAAACATATTGTGCTGCAGTATACATTGGGAGGATCATAATACAAATAAATAACATACAGTCTCATAAAACAGAAGGTGAAGATAGCACTTCACAAATGAGTTTAGAATTTACAAGAGGCAGGGCTGGATTACCTGTTAGAAGACCAAGGACCTGAGTCATTAAAGAGAGCAAAGCATAAAAAAGGAGAAACTTTGCACCTGGGCAAAATCGTGTTGCCTTGCAGGGGGAGGTACATTTAAAATGTGGAGACAGATTTATAGTTGGAGAAGGGCATGTCCTAGATCAACTTTAAAGATGGAAAAAATGGCCAGTATTTAACTTATGTACACAATTAATAAACTAATTTGCACCCCTTGCCTTGTACCATGGTTTGTCCCATAGAACATTTACTCCTTTTTTGGCTTACTTTCCTTAATGACTCAGGCCCCAAGTGTCCGCCAGTGAATTGCATTATGGTGATCACTGTGCTTGGCCCAGTAATACTAATGCTCTGCTTTCTGGTGACTGGCCCCTCCCCTGGGACCAGCCATCAATGCACTATGCTGCGGATCAAATACCTGTTCCTTACTCTCATTCACCTGCCCATTCCTTCTCCTCCCCTCTCTGCCCCTTCCTTCACCTCTTCATTTGACCTATACACCTCTCCACCATTTTGAACGTTGGCCAGTGCAGAGACCAGAGCTCTTTCTTCATGGATAGTGTTTTAGGGAGGTGTACTAATGTTATCTGAGGGTGAGGAGTGTATATTATTGTTATTGTGGAGGATATTCATTTTATCTGGGGGGTATATTAATGTTATCTGAGGGGTATTAAAGTTATCCTAGGTTGCATGTTAATATTCTTTGGGCAGTATAATGTGGGCGGTGAAGTAATGCTATGTAGGGACTGGTGAGGGTTGAATTAATGGTATGTGTGTGCTGATGTGGTGCCATGTGGGAGCTTATATGGGGGGTTAAAGCTATTTGAGGTCTGATGTGGAGGGTGTACTAAGATTATGTGGTGGGTATATTAATGCCATGTGGAGGTTGATGTGGAGGACGTACAAATGCCATATGGGGATATTAATGTTATGTTGTGTCTCTTTATTAAATGTGGGGGTTGATGAGGGTTATCAATATTATGTTGTGGCTCTGGTGGGTGCTACTAATGTTATATAGTTTTGCTTTCTTATTTATGGGGGCTCTTAATGTAATGCGGGATCTCCTTTAAATAGTAAAGTGGTTTGGACTAATTATAATCTTTGCATTTAATTCTTGAAAATAGTAAACATTGTCTATCTTATCTATCTTAGAATAATTACAGCTGTTTACTGAGTGGCCACTTTATTAAATACGTCTACCTAACTTTGAGTCGCTACACTTTCTGGCCTCAGAGATGCCTGAAACCTTTAGGACAACAAGCTAGATATAACAAAGTATTTGAGTCATATAGTCATATAGTTCTACCCACAGTGCCTATTGTGACAGAAGCACTGGGGAAATTGTTGAGGGCAGATATGTATGTCCCGGTGTTCTGTCTTATGTGTTTTAAAATCCCAGGAAGAGTAAGTGTCACACTTCTGTGCTAAAAGCTGAAAATGACAGCTATGGAGCCCGGAGTATGGTGAAAATATAACAATTTATTGAGCAAACATAGTTCAGAATAGTGCAGGAAAAGGTACAAACCAAATATTGCTGAGACTGAAAATGATCTCTGGGTGAGGCTAAAAGCAGGTAAAATAACAGAGAATACGGCTGATACAGGTGAACTGGCTGAGTCAGATGAAACCAGGAACACGGATGAGTTAGCACCTTGCAGTAGTCCAAGGGAACAAGAGCAGTAGTAACAGCAGCAACACAACAACAACATCAATGACCAGCAAAGGTGAGCTGTGGGAGGCAGGCATAAATAGGCAGATAACAGGTGCAGCAATTAACAGAAGCAGATGATTAACCCCTGCTAGTGAGAGAAGAGTCAAGGGCACAATAGCAGCACCTCTGGTGAGTCAGAGGCTACTACAAATAATACCACATCCAAAATAGTCCAGGAGACAGAAGCTGCGAGACAATGCAGCATCCTAAGGCGATTCTGCAGTATAGTCTGAGGCAGATCCTGACAGTAAGGGGACCCTGGGGTTATGAGTGGAGAGAGAAGGGCATGCTCCATTCATAAGGCCCATTTCTGGTCTTCCAGCCTGCTAGCCAGTTGCTGGCTAATCAGGAGTTGCATCTGCAAGGTGCAGTTCAAAAGCTATGATGCAGTTTCCTCAGTCTCTCATTACCTGGGGAAAAGGCCTGATACCTGCTGAGAGACACTGCAATTTATTACCAGTAAGTTCTATTATTTTGTGTGTGTGGGACATAAGGTCCTTACACTTTAGAGAGGGTACACAGTATTGTATTATGTGTACTGGACAGGCTAGGACTTTTGTTTATTGGTTGTTTATTTTTGGAGCTGCTATATAAAACTAGCTGCGACTACCTGAACTGAGACACTGGACTGGTGTGATATTGTTTGACTGATGTATGGGAAGTGCAGCTGTTTACAACCGGCAACGGCATCCCTAACCTGATCTTTCCACACATGTAAACATTATAAAATTATATTATTCCTGTCTCCCTGAGCTGTATGTTGTACTGCTGAATAAAGCCTGAGTTAGAAACATCCATCCAACGAGTCGGGAACATTAAATCACTTTATCTCAATGAGAATCTTTTTTTGCCATATAGTGTTTGGTAAGGCAGTAGTTTAAAGACACTTACAAATGATCACACTAAAAAGATAATTATTTATTGTTTCAGATAAGATTTGAATGCTTGTGAGTACTTCAAATTGCCTGTTTTTAAGATCAGTTTTCCCTATTGTGTGACCACAGGAACTAGACATTATGGTATCTGCTAGAACATCTATTGTATTATCAGTGATGAAAGATGCATTATGAAATGACTTGACAGTGGGATAACCACTGTCATGCTATAACCCAGATGTTCTCTAGTTAAAAGCAATCTTCCATAAAATAATGTGTACTAAAAAGATGAGCGTAACTGAAAAATAGGTGGAAACATAGATGGAAATAATTTCTACATACAGATCTATAAAAACTATATAAATAAAATGTGATTTGCACTTAACTAATTGCTGGATTAGCATTAGTCCTTTTGCTAGTGCACAAGGTCCATATGTCTATGTTTGTGCCTTGTAGCAATAATCCTACTCTAGACATTATTTAAATGGAATCACACCTGCCATGCTTCTGTTTCATTAGTAAGCATCTTTTACAGACTTTACAATTCTTATAGTAAATCAGTGCCTAAATGATAATACAAGCTATTTTTTATTAGTAATAGTTTTTGTTTTTTAACAATAAAGACAATTTTGACTGTGCAATGAACGGTGGAGAGCACTATGTACCTGGGCCCAGGCCGCATTATAATAGAGGCGGAACGTGTCACACGCGCATGACTGCATCTCCACCTATCATCATCATCATCATCATTTATTTATATAGCGCCAGCAAATTCTGTAACGCTTTACAATTGGGAGCAAACATTAATAAGACAATACTAGGTAATACATACAGACAGAGAGGTAAGAGAACCCCGCTCGCAAGCTACATCATATTGCACAATGGACCAGCTAGAAAGCAAAGGTAAAGGTATTGAGTGTGCTGTGTGTGTTGCAATGTTAGTCAGAGGGTTGTTGTCTTGCGTTAGCAGTGTAGAGGATGGTAATAGGGTAATCTAGGGAAATTAAGAAGGTGGTTGAGGAATATCATAAGCTTGTCTGAAGAGGTGGGTTTTCAGTGAACGCTTGAAGGATTGAAGACTAGAGGAAAGTCTTACTGTGCGTGGGAGGGAATTCCACAAAGTGGGTGCAGCCCAGAAAAAATCCTGTAACCGAGAATGTGAGGATGTGATGAGAGTGGAAGAGAGACGTAGATCTTGTGCAGAACAGAGTTGTCGAGTTGGGAGATAGTTTGAGACAAGTGAGGAAATGTATGTCGGTGCAATTTTGTTGATGGCCTTATATGTTAGTAGAAGAATTTTATATTGGATTCGTTGAAATACAGGCAGCCAATTTAGAGACTGACAGAGTGGCTGAGCAGAGGAATAACGGTTTACAAGGAAAATCAATCTAGCCGCTGTGTGCAAAATAGATTGTAGGGATTCAAGTCTGACTTTGGGAAGACCAGTAAGGAGGGAATTGCAATAGTCGATGCGGGAGATAATGAGTGCATGAATTAATGTTTTTGCGGTGTCTCGTGTCAGATATGTGCGTATTCTGGAAATGTTCTTTAGGTGTATGTAACATGATTTAGATATAGAGTTGATGTGAGGAATAAATGACAGTTGTGAATCAAGGATTACACCTAGGCAACGAGCTTGCGGGTGGGATTTATGGTCATGTTGTAAACAGAAATAGACATGTCAGACAGGAAGCTTCTGTTTTTGGGTGGGAATATTATTAATTCAGTTTTTGAAAGATTGAGTTGGCGAGAAGACATTCAAGATGAAATGGCAGAAAGACAGTCAGTAACGCGAGACAACACAGATGGTGAAAAATCAGGAGAGGATAGATAGATTTGTGTATCATCCGCATTGAGATGATACTGAAATCCAAAGGAGCTTATTAGTTTTCCAAGAGAAGTGGTGTAGATAGAGAATAGCAGAGGACCTAGGACTGAGCCTTGTGGTACTCCAACTGATAAAGGAAGTGGAGCAGAGGTGGATCCAGAGAAATTAACACTGAAAGAGCGATTAGATAGGATGAGAACCAGGATATGACAGTGCCTTCAAGACCTAGGGATTGTAGCGTGTGTATGAGGAGAGAATGGTTAACAGTGTCAAATGCAACCGAGAGATCCAGGAGAATTAGAAAAGAGTAATGGTTATTATTTTTTGCTGTGATCAAATCATTGACAACCTTGGTCAGCGCAGTCTCTGTGGAGTGTTGAGAGCGAAAGCCTGACTGAAGAGGATCCAATAGGTTGTTTGCTGTAAGAAAGTGTGTAAGGCGAGTGTAGGCAATTCTCTCGAGAAGCTTGGAGGGGCATGGGAGCTGAGAGATGGGGCGGTAATTTACGAGAGAGTTAGGGTCAGAATTCAGTTTTTTTAAAATGGGAGTAATCACTGCATGCTTGAATAGTGATGGAAAAATACCAGTAGAAAGAGATAGATTACAGAATTTAGTTAGAGGGGGAATGAGCACAGGAGACAGGAACCTACTAATTTGTGAGGGAATAGGATCAAGAGGACAGGAGGTAGAGTAGGAAGATGAGAAGAGAGTAGAAACTTCCTCTTCATTTGTGGGATCAAATGAAGAGAGAGTGTCAGAGGGTGCTATCATAAAGATGTACAGAGCTGGATTATAGTTGTGGACCCCAAAAATTAACTGACCCATTAGTTGACCACAAAACAAGGGTGGATGATTGTGCAGACCAATAGCAGAGAGCTTATCAATTCCTATTACTCAGTATGGTCATCGCCCTTCCCCCTAGGCTGCATATGTAACACAATTTTTTGACAGTGCTTAATATAGCAGCACAGAAGTCCTGGGACAAAACCACCTAAGCCTGCAGTTCCTGGGCCTCCACTGACAATGAACAAAGATGCATTTATTAAGGCAGCAAAACGACAATGTGACACATACTTTAAAAGCAATATTAAACCATTTTTAAACCATCATTAGCAACTAACAATAACCACATCACATTTCCTCCATCCTTGCTGCCTCACTCTTCTCCACTTATGCTCCACAATCCTTTGCTTACTACTTATCCACTAGGGCAGGGGTAGGCAACCTGCGGCTTTCCAGGTGTTGTGAAACTACAAATCCCAGCATGCCTTGCCACCTATCTGCTGGTTATCTACTGGCAAAGCATGCTGGGACTTGTAGTTTCACAACACCTGAAGAGCCGCAGGTTGCCTACCCCTGCACTAGGGGAACACCATTTACAGATTCATTGTCTGTCCTCTAAACTTCTCTCCTCCCATCTTACGCCCTTGAACTTATTTTTCCCTCCAGCAGCCTATTGGATAAGCAACCACCTTAACCAATTACAGTATAAGGTGCTTTCTGTCAAATTTAGCCTCTGAACAAATTATTATCCTATGTTTAATCACCTGTCCATGTTAGTGCATCATTAGCCTAAAGCTAAGTGGAACCAGGTGGTGGTGGTGGCCATGAATGGCATTGGACATGGTGTTGTACTTGCTTAATGAAAGGTGAATGTCTGTATGCTGAAGATGTTGCTGTATATCCTAGCCATATAGGACTATATATTCTGGACGTTGGCTTGTGTAATACAATCTATATTTAGTTGTATTATATGCTGGAGATTAAGCTGTGCGTTATTGTACTATAGAATGAATCCATCAGGTGATGATGACTGGGCTCATTAACCCCTCGGCTGCTTAGTATGATTGAGACTTGCCCTTTAGATGCAAAGCTTTCAAAGGCTGGATCTGTCTAGCCCTGGCTCAAAAAATGTGGGTGTACGTCATATGTTTGATATATAAATGTAGCAGCCCTTTCCCTAGCACAATGAAAGGAGTGGTCAAGTGTTCTCTCTAGCTTCAGTGCTTCCACCCGAGTCTTCTGCACAGTATGGTGGGATGCGGACTGTGACTGAATCCACCAGGGGTTGACTCAGGAAGGCCCTTGTACCCGACCACAGTAATCCTCTAAATAATAATGTACCACACACTGCGTTTGCAAACAATCAACTAGGTGTTTATTTTGGGGAAAATAAATGGGAGAGGTGGATTTAAATATGGGGAAATTATAAACAGGATAAATGAGACAGCGGGTAAGATATTAATCAAAGGCAACAGTAAAGTAATAACTAAACATTAAGATGTCCGCCACACATACATTCACTGGCGCCCCAAGCTCTCCCACAACGCCCCCACACACAGTGTGAAAATATAAATCAACAATAATTACAATCCTGCCAATATCAAATAATTTGTAAGGTTAACTAATTAACGTTGGTGCACTTGTTGAAATGTTGGCAACTTTCATTATATCTCTGACAGGTAACATAGTCTCTGATATATGTCCAGCATTAATAATGTCACAGTGTTTGGTGTGTTTTTGTTACTTATCCCTCTCCTTTGAAGATGAGGGTCTTAGCCACTGTTGGGTTGTGGACTAACTGCAAGCCTGACTTTGCTACCTGTCCCTCTCAATTAGCTAAAAGCGGGAGTCTCCCTCTCTGCACATAGGCTCGCTTTGCTGTGTAATCTCTCTCAGGCTGCTTAGGCGACTTGATAGTGGATTTTCTGCATTGATCTAACTACAAGACCTCTGTGTGCAAATCTACACCCAGCTTCTCTTTGCATAGCTTGGGCAACCCTCTGTTCCTCTATACACTTCACTCCTTCTCCTGTTGCTGTGACACACTTCACACACCCAGCACCACTTCCTGTCAGCTTTTTTCCTTCCTGCCTCTCTCTCTCTTCTCCTCACAGACTCTCAGGTATGGCTGACCACTGCTTCACTCTGCATTTCCATAGCAACCTCAGGTCTTGGCTGCTTAGTATAAGCCAGCCTGGTTACATAAGTTTAAAGAAAAAAGGAATGTACACTCTAAAAAAGCTCCAATCTCACACACTGGCTGCAAAATAAATTGGGCAACCCAAGTTTCCAATGAGGGTGCTTCTGTTTAATTATTGCTTGATAATTTTTGATGAGGAGGCAATAATTAACATTGAAGTAGATAGAAGAAGGGAAAGCTCAGACCTCACCTCCCGGCTACACAATTAGTAGGGGACGGGGTACATTAATTTTAAATAGGAGAGAACCCTCTTTGATATTAAGATGTCCCTGTTTATTTATTTATCTTTCCATATTTGTTTTAAGTAAGAAAAGTTTTTAACTAGAAGAAAGGTTGTTGCTTAAAAAAAGGGGCATCCTTCTTTGAAGAAGTATGCATACACAGTTATTTTGTAGGGGGTAGCTTTTAATAAAATCTTATGCAGCTTTAAATTTTAAAAAGCTATTCTTAGTTAATAGCACCTAAATAACTATAATTGCTGCCAGCCCTTGCCATCAGCCCCCCGGGACGCTCAGTCTAACTGCTGTTTGGGCTGACCGCCCCTTCCCCCCGTGGTTGCAAGTGGTGCCTTCTGCATAAACTTAATATAACCAGCGGCGCATAGGGGACCGCATCACGACACTCGATGCGGCTGCATCATTGATGACGCGGCCGCATTGCGTGTCATGTGATGCGGCCATCTGTGCGCCCCCCGGGCTGAAATTTGCCAGCCCACCCCTGCTTGCCATGTACAGAATCTTAGAGAGCTCAAGATTCAATGCTTACAGTAGACACAAACACCTAGGGAATGAAAAGTCATGTCACTTGTCCAATCAGGAACCACCATCACACATTTATATCCCTTGCTGTTTAAATGTTCAAAGCCAATCCATTTCAGCAAACATTTTAAATCAATTAAAACCCCAAAAAATTGCAAATTCATTGCCCAAAATGTGTAATCTGACAAACAGATAAACAGATAGATAAAATACTAGAAAATGGTGGCATACGTGTTTAAGTATATGCAGAGAAATTCTAACTTATATATAACATGATATCATAATTAAAATTGTGGTTTTCAAAATGGAGTCCAACATGCAGTATTTTTCTGTATCTCAATGAAAACTTTCTAGTTGTATCACCAGCTCTTTCTATACAGCGGCAGAGGCTATGAAAGAGGCCTCCAATCATATAGAAGACTCACATAACATTGCACTAGAAAAACTACATGCATCCCTGGCTGAAAATATAGAAGGTAGGGTTTGTGAGCAGGTGGACAAATCACAAGTCGCAATCAAGTGATTTTGTTGCTTCTGTTAGTGACAACTGTATTTGTCAGTTCTATATTACAGATCCAGCAGAGTGCCAGGATTCCAAAATGGGGAGATTTGGGGGGCTACTATTTTGCTATTTAGTAATGCAGCATTCATTTCCAAATTTTACTTAACATATATGTCCCATACAACATCCATCAATCTGTGCATATAACATAATGTAAACCATATCATACTCTGCAATTGTTCTGTACAAATCATAAATTGATATGGGATATATATATATATATAAATATATATATCATAAAATACCACTTTCTGCAATTTTTAACAGCTTTGTGACCTGGAATTATCAGGTCTTGTGAAGACCTTTTATGTTTATCGACTTGTGTTTCGACTCATGAAAACACTAAATTAAAGGTTTCCCTTTATGACACTAACTGCTTTAATACAGCTAAGGGTCTCAGTAACTAGGTGATGGAGGCTCATTAGTGAGCCCATTATTTTTCAGCAAGAGCACATACAATTCCAGAACAATCTACCAGGAGGACTTAGAAAATGAAACTTGAGATAAGACTTGATGCCGAGAACACACATAAAATAATATACAGACCCTGGTATCATTATGAAATAGTAATCTTTAGAATACTGTATATAAAGGTGATTAAGGAACCTATTTTTCATCAATTTTAGAGCCTTCAATCCTGCAAGAATGGCACTTTTCACAGGATTAAGGCAATCTTAAGTAATGCAGCAATTTAATAAGCTTCTAATGCCGGAGATATCACAGATATCTCCAGTGTTCACTACACTAACGATCAATGCAGCAGTCCCCATAGTTCTCTATGGGCATGGAGAAATTGGGCAATTTAACAAGCTCTAAAAAGTTTTGATTTTTGCAGCTTGTCTCCTATGTAAAGCCCCACCAGAGAGTGTGGAGGGATCTCTTTTAATCTTTCCCTGACAGGTGGCTCAATCCTCCCCTCCTTTCTTTCAACAGTCACAGTCACTTATCGTCATGGCCATGCATTTGCAATGAATACATCCAGAACAGAACCCAGAAGTGTAGTCTTTCGCTGCTTGATAACTTACCGCTACTGTCTCGGCAAGACGAAATTGGTAAATTAATCCAACACTTCATTTCTTTATACTCTACTGGCAATTTCTATGATTTTTCATAAATATGTCCTAAGCTTCTAACTATCAATACTATCTCACACCTCCCAACTGTCCTGATTTCAGCAAGACAGGCCTGATTGTAGGGGTCATATTGTCCTGTAGGTCTAAATGTTGGGGGAAGGGAGGTATGTAATGGGGTGCGAGGGCACTACCCGCTCACCACACCCCCTTTGTGATGTGACCACGCCCCCTGTCACGCTGCCAGGGACAGACATCTTGGGAGGTATGCAATCTTGTAGAAGATTGTAAACATAGTTGCATATGTAATTGCATAGTGTTAAATCATCGACCACGTTTACTTTTAATTACACCTGGCAGCATGTCATGACAGGTTCAATAAAAGCTAGGAATAGCACAGTGCGAAGGAGTTTTTTTTGTGGCAGTTTGCTATGCATCATTCTCAAAGAGTAAAAAGACACTTCTTGTAATTCTGTCTATTTTTATATATTTGTCTGAGGGGATTATAGCAAAAGAACAAGTACTGAAATAGCAGGTACATGAAAAAATATTATGTGTAATATGGAAAAAGAGTAACTAAAACTCAGTTGTCAGAAAATTTTCTCACACAGGGCCTGATGCTGAGTTAGGAACAAAGCAAGAACAAGAAGCAAATTTTTACCTGGACAAACCATGTTACAAGACAATTGACTTTTTTGCACGCAAGGAAAATACTGGCTGTTTTTTCATCTAGCACACAAATACTTCATAGCTTAATTTTTACACTGAAATTACAGTTGATCTATGACATGCCGTATCCCAACCATAAATCTGTCCCTACATTTTAAATTTACCTCCCCCTCTAATGCACAATGGTTTTACCAAGGTGCAAATTTGCTCCTTTTCTTTGCTTTGCTCAGCATCAGACCCACAGTGTTCAGAATGGAATGGGATAATGAGAATAAAAAAACTGCTATGTATATACTGCAGGCATCGGGATCATTTATCTTTGTTCCTACATGCATTAACTGTTCACATGAACAGCATTGTTGTTCTTGGGTAATATCAAATGCTTGAAAATCTCGTGTTTTTTTCTGGCCCACTGCTGTACTGCCACATGTAAGAGCAGCAGACATGCAGGCACTGAGGTCTTTGCTACTAATGTATTTTTAACTGGTTGGAACATAGGGTCTGATGACGAGTTGAACTTATGCCAGTGTGCATAGTGTAAACTAAGAAAATTTGCACTGCACATGCCCACAAAAAGTCTGACACTTGTTCCCCCTCACAATTGTAGAGGCATAACGGGGGAGGTAAGGGGAGATCTAACATAGGTAACAAGTACAGTAAGGGCATGTTCATGCAAATACGGTTAAGGGAGACCAACTCAGAGACAAGAGTGTTCAGTTTGAAGAGTTGTCCATGTGTCAGATAGGTCATGGATGAGAAAAATATAACCAAATAGATGGAATCCTGGTCACTACTAATGAATTTTAACTGTAGAGAGGAGGGAGGAGTCTGAACAAACAAAAAAATTAAAGAAATTAGGCACTTATTTTAGGTGATAAACCTTGCCAATTTCAATAATATTTTACCAGCAGTGTCATTTACGTCCAGCCTGTCTCAGATACAGCAATCTGAACAGCTGGCCGTGATTGGAGTCACCTTAGTCATTTACCAATGAATACACCTTTTCTGCCACCACAAAGGATTTACTATGGCGTCCTTGCGTTCACCAAAACTACTTATTAATGTTTCACACTTAAATCACATACACATGTAGCATGAGCCTTACTTGGCTTTGTAAGTTCACAAAGAATCACGGATAATATGCTAGATTAAATGTATTTAATCCCCAAAAAAATTTCCAAGGTTTAGTTACAAAACAGTTAATAACAAGACATACAAAATAAGTTGCACAAATAAGTTTCAGAAATAAAATCTGAAATAAAATAAGAGTCACTACTTACTAGTTTAAGACTTGGGGCTAGATCTACTAATGGGCGATTTGTTCAAACCGCCACTTTTCGACTAGTTCTCCGGTGGTTTTGAAACCGCCGGGTTTACTAAAGCCCAAAGCGCCGTCAACACGGCCAGAAATTTAATTTTTCAAAACCCCCACTTTACAAACCGCCATCCTGATTTTAACAATGATGTACATACAAACAGCTGGATTTACTAAGCTGGGGTTTTCAAAACTGCTGCAAAACAGCCATCCAAACTGCCAAAATGAAAGAGCTGGTTGTGAATGGCAAGATTGATCAAACAGCATGGTGTTTGAGCTATTTTGCCATTCAGAAAATAAGAGAAAGCACCATTGATATTTTAATTATTTGGAAAATCATTATTTATTGATAAAGGGACAAAATAAATTTAATATTAATTTATGAGAGAATTTTTTTCCCCAATATTTTTTTAAAGGGACACTATTATAGCATTATATTATGTAGAAAATGTGAATTTATAATATTATTAACTGATTGTTAATGGTGGATATAATTATTTATGTTTGACAATTTGTCATTATATATTGACCAAATAATATAATAATTAAATAATTTTATCCCCTTAATATAATAAAAAAATGTATTCCCTCATAAGTTTATATTTAATTCATTTTGCCTCTTAATCAATAAATAATGATTGCCAACATAATTTAAATGCCAATGGTGCTTTCTCTTATGTTCTGAATGGCAAAATAGTTCAAACAGCATGTTTAAGCTATCAAGCCATTCTGAAGCAGGTATTAAAACTGTCCTGTCCTATCTTTTGGATGACGTTTTTGATGATGGTTTCATCCAAACCGCCGGCGGTTTAGCTTTTTCAATCCGCCATTTATTGCCATTCATTTTAAATTGAAGCCTCAAGACGCCCTATAGTAAATGCGGTGGTTTGAACCACTAAATCCCCAGCGATGGGTGGCGGCTTCAAATCGCCACCAAACACGATTCTTAGTAACTCTAGCCCTTGGTGTGAGAGGAGTACACTTTGAGAAGGATGCCACACTTCATCTAGATACAGTAGGTCTCCTCTTGAGGAATGCACCCATTACTGTCAAAGGCAGAAGATTTTAAATCTCTCTCACTTGGCTTTTCACCCCCACCTCTGGTAATTAAATTTTCAATCAGGGCAGATTGATTCCCAGAATGACACAGGGCTCTCCCAGTGAGTTATCTATCCTTGAGATATATGGCTGGCATCTCAGAGGGCATTATTCACACCTCTGCTCTGCTTGAGTGGCAGGACTAAGTAGACATCTCTGGAGTGCTTCAAAGAGGTTATCTATCTGGCCTGGTTACTTTCAAAGAATCTTGACACTTGCATAGGTCAGACTCATGTCATTTAGCAAAGCACACTTTGACATTATATTACAAGGTTACACACAATATACACATTGTCATATATTAAGGGAAAATAACAATCAGTGATTAGGAATAATACATAATCGACACAAGCAGGTCAATCTAAAAGTTCAGAAAGTCAGTGCAATGGAACTTTGTTCCCCTTTGATGCAATTGGTACCATTTTTCCTTCATGATTTCACAATGCAGTGTTTTATGACAGAATATGACAGGCGAGAATATAGTAATATGACATAGTATATAGTGGCATCAAGAAGAGCACCTGTCTGATTAGATCCCATTTTTAACTATCATATCGCATGAGTCCTATGATCTAAGCACTCTTAAGAAGAATTCTATACTGCAATGCTATGCTGAACCCCTTCTTGAAGAAAGAAAGAAAGTTAAGGGGTCTATATACTAACGTTGTAGATAAGGCTGATTTTCTATCGCTGCGATAAGTGGCAATAGAAAATCAATTGTCACTGCAATCTATCAATAAAATATCGCCAAATCAGCTGAACCATACTTAGCTGCCTCAGCAATACTGGTTCAGAACAGTAAGGTTTAACTGACAGCTTCGTAGGGCCAGTCGAAGGGGTGTACGGATGCATGACTTGTTTAGCTGGTTCACACATGTCCTATGGAACTGAAAGTCCAGATTTCGGTTTTCAGTACCACTTTGTGAAAATAACAACTAATTAAAAATAGTAACCACTACATTAAAGATATAAAGATGGCAATAACAAATGAAGGATTGCGGATATACCACCACAATCCTTGTTTAATAGGCGTCCCCATATTTTACATGGGGAAGTTAACACTCTTCATATATTGGGTGAATCTCTCTAGTGGAAACACCTGTTTTAACATATTATAAATAGACCCCTAAGGGATTAAATCAGGTGGATCATGTAAGAGTATAAATGGTTAAAATTGTCCTTCCTTGCAGGCTTCCAGACCAACCCAGAGCAATTATTAAGTGGCAGAGCTGAAAGAAATCTCAGAGCCAAAGCTGGTCTGGGTCTGGGCCAAGCATTATGCAGAAGTCTGTATAGAAGTATGCGTAATTATTGTTACATGTCTGATGTAATGGAGATGGTCCGTTGAACGAAAATCGATCGTCTCATTGAAAATGATGTACACAATCCTTCTTTTGAATTTCTTGCACGTTAGGCAGCTCCCCGTACTATTACTGATCTCTAGGGTATCCAGTTTCCTGTGCTGCTCATCCTTCTTTCATCATGTTACGTCTGGACAAAGAGACGTTATTTAGAGGGTTTAATTTTTTCCACTGCCATTGTATCTACACTATATTTTTATATATTTTTCCCAACATGAAATGAATATGATTATCATTTTATGGTTAATAACTTTTCTGCTGCTTTATGGTGGAAGTATGTATGGGATAAGTTACCCCCTACTGTAGGCTAAACATACACACTTCCATACAGGTCACAGTCTTCTAGTATCTACAATAATTTACTGTAGGAGGTACATAATTACTTACCATACACACATTTTAATAATAACTCCCCCCACACACAAATAACACACTGATACACACACATATATATATATATATATATATATATATATATAAAAATATATATATATATAAACATACATACACAAAGTAATGGAAGTGGGTTGGTATACAGTGGTATGCCATACTGCAGCTTCTCCTACTGCCCTCACTTTTAAATTTCCACAAATACTGTACACTTCTAAATTTCCAATTATATATATATATATATATATATATATATATATATATCTATATATGTAACTTGTATATTTTGCACATTCTGACATCAGAACGTGCAGTAGTAGTTAGGCTATCATGATGACAGTTATATTTTTAGTTTGTTGCAACAAAGTTAACCCTTGATTTTACTGAGTAGATGCTTTTTAACCAGTAGGCAGTATAAAAAACAATAATAACAGTAATTTTATTAACAATTAACAACTGTAACAGTTACAATTTATTTTAGCAATTGGACATCTCTTTGCTGGAGGGAGGTTGATTAGTTTCCTGTGTAGTTGTTCAATGTATCTAGTTTGTACTTTGTACATTACATTGTTTAAAAAAAAATTACTTTAATGGAAGTCAAAAGGTTTTAAAAATAATTCTTTGCTGTAACCAGTGTAATGTTTGTTTTATTGCTACCAATAAACATTGTCCAATGCGATTAATGTAGTTCCAACACACAAAGAAATTTAATAGCAAAAGAAAGCAGGATTTACAGCAAGCCATGATAACACATAAAAGGTATAACAATAAACAGGAAAATATAAACCAAATACATTACATTACACAAGCACGTCCTGGGCCCAGGTCCATATTCAGCCTTGTAGTCTGCAGTCAGGAAGAGAGATTTAACACTGACCCAGGACTTGCTTATATGCAGTTTGAATTAACATAAACAGTGATGTACATGAACATGAATATACACAGATAACACTAAGAGAGGTCTTCATTGGTCCACGATTAATGATGTTCCAGTTGTCTGCTGGTCATAGGTCAGTTCATTTGATCCTGTCACAAAGGTGGGGGCAACTCACTCCAACTGTTGCCTATGTGTCTTCCCGCCAAATAACCAGTTTAAACTGACCCATGAACAAAGTACTTTTGAGTATTAATCTCATATTGCTCATAACCTGCGACCACTAGATGCGATTGCTTCTCTGTTGAAACTGGGTTACTGCTGGTGAAACAAGCTTTAATATGAGACCAAACTCTTTACCTTTTAGAGGACTTGAACCATAAATACCTTTACTATAGTTTTATCTATGTATAAATAATCTCTAATACATTTTACTAATAAATAAATGTGGATTGGAACCGTAATAAATGCATATTATTTACAAGTGTAAGTGCGAATGTAAACACGTGTGTTATTAATCCGTGCAATTGTGTCATTACATGTGGCGTACTAATCGTAATTGCACAGTAAACAAATATTAATTAATTTACCTGACTTCATCCAATTATTTGACTTCAACACCAGAGAGTTTAGGAAATGTAATTGTCTTGATAAAAAGAGCACAATGGTAAAAAAAATGTTGTGCAAGCACTATATAATTTCATACCGTTAAATATAGTCTGCCCCAAAAATCCTTATATTTAAACACTGTGGAAGAGACATCTGTTTATCGTTGTGAAAGTGATGAATAGGTAATAAATATTATACTCGCTTACATCAGTTATGCGGTTTCAGCTTTTGAAGATGATTTCTGTCAGGCTGATTTATTATTAATCAATTTGTTCGGTGACAATAGGTGTTTCCACTGGAAATAGGGCTTGGTGAATAGAGAGAACTCTATGTACCAAGCCCTCCCTGGTCTTCTGCCAGGTCTCTGTGTTGGAAACTTCTCTATGCAAAGCATGGTAAAGCCTATTTGCCACTGACATACAAGTACCTGTCCTTCTATGGCTATTACTATTTAAGGATGGCAATAGTTGGGGAACATTACCAAAGAAAATCCTTTATAATTCAAATAATGCATTTTTTTTCATGTTTTATAATATTAAAATAAAATTTGTTTTTCTATTATTCACTCCTTTTTTTTTTTCTTATTTTCTTTCTGTTGTTTGGTTTTTTTTTTGCCCACCAGGTCACATATGCGCCCAGGCACTGAAGGCTGGTGAAGCGGTAAGAGGAAGCTGCCAGACAGTATCGCCCGGGCTTAGGAAATAGGCTCCAAAATGAGTGCATGCCATAAAAAATGTTTATGGTGGAAATAACGTTTAATCTACTTCCATCTTGGGACCACCACCTTCATTATTTTAGTTTTGGTTCTCAATTTAACCTTTAAGTATTCATTAGAATGAGGGGATATCAGGTTTTATTTATTATATATCATTTTTGTGTGATTCAAGTATTTTATGACTTTGGTTAAAGTCTAGAAATTCACTTTTTGACCAAAGTGTGACTAAAAGGTGCAAAATGTGTGACAATAATGAACAATTCTTTACTTATATAGCACTTTTCTCCCAATGGAATTCAAAGCACTTTACATTGTTGTAGAGGGGGAAGTAGAAATCTTGGGTGCAGTCAGCTACTATTCTATGGAATCATTCCCATCAGTCCCTGCCCCATTGGAGCTTACAGTCTAAACTCACACACATTAGTGTGCATTTTTGTCGGAAGCCAATTATCTTACCAGTGTGTTTTTGGACTGTGTGGGAGGAAACCGATGCAAACACGAGGATAACTTACACACACAAATAGGGCCATGGTAAGAATGTAACCTATGACCCAGTGCTGTGAGTCAGCAATGCTAACCGTTGTGCCACAGTGCTAAGCCTTTAAAAGTATGAGGCAAGACCTCGTTTACCCCATTTCTGACCAAGTGGAAAAATCAGGTTCTTTTACTTGGAGAAAGATGCTGTGTGTCTACCAATAAAACTGTGACAACATCTCCCTAAGTTTTTAATGTTTGCTGGACTTGAATTGATTGCTTTGCCTCTGAAGAAATTACCTGAATGGTAAAGAAACACGTCGGGTTATATATCTACAAATGATCTGACAGATCTTATTACTATTAATCAAGAACACCATTCCAAACTGAAAGATTGAAGCTTACACATAACATCACGTTTGATCACAAAACGAATGTTACGCAAACTATCTCTTTGGCTGTATACAGACTGGATGCCCTTTCTGTTCAATCAGCTTAATCTGAGATTGGACACTGATGGTGCGCATGAAGAATCCTTTGCTGGCGGTTACAGTGGGGCTCCTGACTCACCCCTGGTAGACAGCTCATAATAACTGTAAGTCTGCGATTCACACGTCCATTTAGTCTCAAGACATTGTTTATTTATTTGTTCAGTGGATTTACCACAAGGTCATTATTCCCGAGCCGCTGTTTTCTCAGTATCAGATACAAACTTTCCATCTATTTTGAATGCAAACACCCTGACTCTGAACCTGTTAAAAATAAATGTTTTCCGTGTGGTCCTAAGTGAGAATTTTACATATTATCGAGACCAATTAATCACAAAGCTCCAAATAGGGCTGAACACATTTCAGGTTTACCATTGGATAGTGGCTGGTGTTCAGTGGTATGAGTCACTAACTAGAAGGAGGTTGTGACCTACGATGTGAGAAAGAATCTATTATTACTTCAGTTGTGTCTAAAGATTATTCAGAACATTTAATAAGACTTTTAAGCAATCATTAAAGTGAGTTACAGCAAACTGTATTGGTAAGTTTTATTTATCAATAAATTATGTTTTTCACTTAATTTTATTAACAATCATTGTGTTGTGAGTGTAATAGGCTTGACCAAATTCAGCACTTTTTGTTGTGTTTCAGAATACCTTATATCTCTGCTTCTGCAAATTGGGGATTCACACATTTCCTGTTACAGCTGTGTTTTTGGTTCAGTCCTAATCAGCTAATTCGTTACATTTCTATATTAAAGGTTGTTTCCTCTCATTACGTATGGGGGATATTTAATTCCCCCCGAAGTACCGCTGCGTTATGGATATTACCGTTAGTACGGTAATATTAACCCAGCTTTCTGCTCACAGCAAAGCCGGCGTTAGAACTACCGTAATAACGGTAATTATACGCAATATTACCGTAATAACGGTAATAGTTTTAGCGCGGCTGTACTTCGAGGGGAATTGAATTCCCCCCACAGTGCGCCAATAAGACTATAATTTGTTTTGTATATATACATCTCCCTAAGTGACTTCATTACTGTGCAATGGTGTGCCTAATCCAAACTTAGCATAACACAACATTGCCTTTTTGCCTACGTATCCTTGGAGATTTTCATAAAATCAGGTACATTTGTGCATCAGTTATCACAAGAAAACACTTGCTCTGCAGAGCTGCACTTTTGCACAGCCTTACATGGTCTATACTTTTCCTAATCATCTCCTAGATATGCTCCTAGTAGATTGCAGCAAAGGTAAGTTCTAGATACAGATTATTAATAATTTGGGTGTCTGCTGTATGCAGTCCTCTTTGTATATCTGGCATCAGCAGTGTGACACAAACCTAACATCTTGATCAGAGAGTGTATTCAGTAAATAACTAGACGCATCATAGGGGTTATATGTGCAAAGAAGACAATAAGGGTCTATTTCGATGTTCTAAAACACAAGGGGGACAATGATGGACTTTCCCTTTAACTATAGAGTACACATGGCAGCCACTTGGCCTCTGTCGTTAAATCAGCTAAACACAAGCTTACAATGTGTAAAACCAGGATTATTCCTGTATTAATACTAGAAGCTTCTCACCAAAAACTAATAACAGATTGCCACAAATACTTCAGCTACCTTAAAAGTAAAACAATAGATGGTTTATGTAAATAAATGAGAAAACATAATACTTTTGGTATTTAGAATATTTTTAGAGAATTGAGTGTAGTGGATTCATGAAATTTAGATTATCCTTGTACATTGTCAGATAAAAAAAAAGGACTATGAAGTGTTTTTCCGGTTTACTGCGGTATATTAGGAATATCTGAGAGCAAGCACCAGTGTGCACATGGCTGGCAGTGGCTGATAGCAAAAGGTGTAGTTTTATAACAATAACTAATAGTAGGTAAAAATGCTGAATGACTACTCGCCTCTTGTGGAGCCACAAAGAGTATGAATGAATATAACTGCCCTCAAGGGCTTTATACACAAGAAAAACTAATCAGAGCGGTTTTCCCACCTTATTGACCTTTTTCCATCATTTGTCATTCAGCTCCTCAAGGAGCAATTCTCTGTCGTGCCCTTTTTATATTTATTCTAATTGACTACTTCAGAAAAGAAAAAGAAGTTTCCTTATGGATTTAGGCATATAATAAAGAGGTAATCAAGGATTTTTGGGAGTATTTATTTGGAATTAAATACTATATCTCTGCATTTGTTTTATAACTACATGTTCCAAATGTCGTATCTGCCTACTTTAAATAGGCTGCACCTCCAGGGGACATGTTACACCTGCATATGCATGCCCCTAATATATATATATATATATATATATATATATATATATATATATATATATAGCTCTCGTTTGCACCCCAATCCCCTACTTTTACAAGCATTGGAGGCAAATGTGTTTTACTGCACATGCACTGTAAGATAAAGCTCCCATCTCTAAATCTCGCCCAAATATTTAACATTGTAATGAAGCAGAGATAAGTGAACCACCTAGTCAAAATCAAAGAAAAAGGACATCATCCAGGATGAAACATCTTTATTCAATACTTGACACCAATGGAAAACTCCCCTCCAGGATCTCCTGGAGGTCAGACCACCTGCTCTGCAATGGTGCTGATTTACAGCATAGAGGTCCTATGATAATGTGTATCACTTCCTCAAGTCCTTGGATCTGGGAGAGAGTCCTGCTCTTCTAGAAGACCGGGAGACTCCCCGAAATTCCGTAAGAGTAGGCAAGTATACTTTAGTCCTTTGAAGTTAGTTTTAGTTTTTTAATTTTCATTTTGGTAAGTGAATTTTATATTGTTTTCTTCAGATAGAGTCTTTTTTGTAGCATATTACATTCAACATATTTTTATTGTATGGGCATTACATAGAAAAAACAGGTATAATCACAAAAAAAATTATACTTTTACTAAACTTTTCTCATAGTTACTTTTACACAATTAACACATGTCGTAAAAAATTACCCCCAAACATTATCACCCAGCTATCCCGAGTATGGGAATGCCAGACATTTCTCTACCCAGCTTCTAAATTTACTGTGAACATAGAGAAGAGTGGGGTGAAGGGCTACAAAAAGTTTGCTTCTGTAAACAATCTTTTACTTTGATGGCAGTGATGTATTGTAGAAACATAGAATTTGGCGGCAGATAAGAACCACTTTGCCCATCTAATCTGCCTATGTTATATCCTATGGTAACCTTAAACTCTATTGATCCGTAGTTCTTTGTAAGGATATCTTAATGTCTATCCCAAGCATGTATAAATTGCTCTACTGTATTAGCCTCATCACCTCTGATGGGAGGGTATTCCACTTATCTACTACTCTTTCTGTGAAGTAATTTTTTCTCATATTTCTTCTGAACCTACTTCCCTCAAGTGTCAGTGAATGCCCTCGTGTTCTATTAGTTCTCTTCCTTTGAAGAATGTTTCCCTCCTGTACCTTGTTAAAACCCTTGATATACTGTGTTTGAAAGTTTCGATCATGTCCCCCCTTTCCCTTCTTTGCTCCATATATATTAGGATCTTTAGTCTTTCCTGGTAAGTGTTGTGCTGTAGGCCATGTACCATTTTAGTTGCCCTTCTTTGTACAGTCTCTAATGTACTTATATCCTTCTCTAGATATGGCTTCATTATTGCATAGATCACATGAATTTAAACCATGAGGCTCTTAAGAGACATCCAGTTACAAAACTTTGACCAGCCTCCCCAGGCCACTTAAATATGTCTGTAAGGGATTAGAAACTGGACCTGTGCATGAAAATTAAGCGTTAATGGTCTGCAGTAAAATCCACCAACCAAAACAACCATTTTAAAATAATAACAAGAAAATAATAGTAATTAAAAAGGCAATGTCACTTTGGTACTGGTAAATAAGAGTTAATCAATCATTATTACTCCCGTTCCCTCTAAACTGAGTAATCTGGAAATTATAATTAAAAACTGAATGCATAATGAATAATCTATTGTGCTGGGTTGCATTTAACAGCAGATTCTCAATGCAGGACTTGACCAATGAGTCATGATTAGATTATGCTTTTTGCTATTGTATTTCCTTATTGCTCATTTTATAGAATTAGATGACAGGCTGAAGGTTTCATGTGATGGTCTTTTGACCTCTCTCTAATAATTCTAATATCACAGAGTGAGCACTGTGTACTCACATGGTCTGTGTGGTAGATACGTTTATGACTGGATTGTGATGTCTCCTCAGCAGCTAAATTGACAAACATTTCAAAGGAGCATGCCCTCCTACTTGGGCAGTGTTAACAGTTCAAGTTAATACACCGATCTCATAATGTAAAGGTAATATGCAGCCTTATTTGGAACTTAGGGGCCTATTTATCATTGTGACCCCTGATGTGGAGAAAACTAAAAAATGTTATAGCCGCTTGTTCACTATATATGAAAGTGTGTTGGGACAGCAACAGCGAGCACTGCCTGCCCTGGTGACTTGTGTATCTCCTGTAGAGATCACTTTCACCTTGCATTATAGTCACAGTAAAAGCTATCTCTTCCTCTGTCTGTAGTGACTAACCTGGTGGAGCATTGTCATGTGACCGCTCTGGCATCTTAGCCGAGTACTGCAGCACAGAGAGGCTCGAGAAGTGGGGGAGGGGAAATAGACCAGGACAACATCATCCTAGGAGCATCTCCATCGGGGAATGGCTTTAAGATCATGGTATGTCTGCACAACTGATATCAGGAGGTGACATAAAATTATTTTATTTATCTAATGAAAAATAGCTTAATTAAATGTATACAATGTTTCTTTGATATGCTGCTGTTTTAAATATATAAATAGTAGAAAATATAATATTTTGTATCCGTTCCTATGAATCTGTCAGTGACTTGTACCAAAGTGTAATGCATTTCCACTCGGAGTTGGAGCTTCAGGCCAGAAAATCTAATTTAAAAAAAAAAATCCCAAAAAGCAATGGCATTTGTATCTCTGTTACCTTCTGGCATGGATTCTATTATGGTCAATTAATTGGATTTAACCTTGGCAAAAAAAAAAAATTCATATCCATGACATTTACAAGTGAAATGCGGATTTCTTTTTTTTGCATTAAAAAAACCCCTTAAACTCACTTTTAGAAAAGGCAGGCCAAGCACATAAATATTTCATGATAAATACAATTTAATTGATTCAGGCTCAATGATAATAAAAAATCTGTGTTAATGGAGTTGTCACTAAACTCAGGAATGAATATTGAATATTGAAGGAAAATTCAGTAAGTGACCAAACAGATGTCTATTAAATATAAAATATCTTGAATAATAAATACATTTAAGAGTCTTACTTTACCAAACAATAATATATTAGTTATTGAGATAATCATACTGTTAAAGAAATTGGAGTATACAAATAGATTTTAGTTTTTAGGGTGCGCACCCAAGGCAAGTGTACCTGCTCATACCTTTGCCAGATTTGCCATTTAAAGGAACACACAGATATATATATGTAATATATAGGACAAATCTCTGCCATTTTTACTATGCTTCTAAATGGGTTTCAATATACCCATGTAGCATGTATATATATACAATATTAAGCTGGTTTCAAATGCCAAATCTGCCAACACTGATTCCACTCCTAATGACACCTCATTATTTGACACATCTTTGATACAGAGACAGCGCTGGCAGACTGCAAGAGACCGTCTCTAGCTGTAAATAAACCAGCAACTGCTCGTAGTTCATCTTTGGTCAGAGAGTAAGAATGCATCTAGATGAGGAAATTCCCTGAGATTGGGTTTACCAAACCATGCAGCCGCCAATCAGAAATTTCATGTTTTGGGCAAATTTTCACCTTATGTTTTATGGGTATTTCCAATCACTGCACCAACATACATCTCTCCACTTGTCTCAAAATAACTCCCAACTTAACCCTCTCTGCCTAAGATCTGTGTCTCTCATTCGCCCTCTTTACCTGCTCCCTCATTGCCTGCTCCCATTCCTGATACCCTGGACTGTGGAAGTCCCTCCGAGTAGACTTTCCCGTAACCTCTAAACCTTCATCTTTCTCTTCAAAACTCACTTCTTCAGGCAACCAGGGTTGTTCCTGTGTTGGAGCCAAATACGCTGCAGTGCTGTGAGGCACTTCTGTCTCACAGCACTGGGGTCATGAGTTCGATTCCTGACCATGGCCTTATCTGTGTGGAGTTTGTATGTTCTCCCCGTGTTTGCGTGGGTTTCCTCTGGGTGCTCCGGTTTCCTCCCACACTCCAAAAACCTACTGGTAGGTTAACTGACTGCTATCAATATTGACCCTAGTCTCTCCCCCTCTGTCTGTCTGTCTCCCTCTCTGTCTGTCTGTCTGTGTCTGTGTGTGAGTGTGTGTCTATATTAGGTAATTTAGACTGTAAGCTCCAATGGAGCAGGGGCTGATGTAAATGAGTTCTCTGTACAGCGCTACGGAATTAGTGGCGCTATATAAATAAATTATGTTGATGATGATGATGTTTCAAGGGTTCTGTTAAAAGCAGCTCATTGACCCCTGCTATGTCATCTATATGAGCCTCTGCTGGCCCCTTCTAAAGACTCAACTTGATAATGCAGGGCAGACACGGGTCCAGTGTGAAAGACGTATATCTGTTATATATGCCTGGGACAAAAGTGCTGTGTGAAGGGTTGCAACATGGGTTAAAACTGTATTAATTCTCTCGTGTCTGTCCCGGGATTTTGGTGAGAAAGGGGTACTAGAGTCAATACAGCCCACATTTATATGAGCCATAGCTGATCCAATTCATCACAATTATTTTTAAATAATGTACAAATGTAAAAATGTGAACAAAATATTTTAAGACCAATCCAAATGAATTTGTAATAACTCTGTAGGTGCTGTGCAATAAAAACCTAGCTTCAAAGGAACAGTCTGTGAATGCCTGACAGATTTTCAAGTTCTTTGCTATTTCTCTGGGAACACAGACTTGCTAAGGAAAGTAACATTATAAAATAAGGACGTTGTGATACAGAAACTCACACAAAAGATATTCACGGCTGGAAAATACAGCAATTCAGAATTCTGAGAGGTTTATAATCCCCTGCTGTATAAATGCGGGGGTTATCGAATCTACACAAAATAACAATATATGCTATAATCATGGAGTTTCTCTACAGAGCACAATACATTAACCTACTTTTTTCTGTCTCCCAGATTTGCATGCACCAAATCCGTACAACAAATAGGTATTACAATGCACTGTATAGTGGGGATTTATACACTTAACAGGGAATAGGGAAAGGAAATTGTTTTGCAATAAATTGCAGGTATTTTCAATGGCGGGAGGGTCAAAGGCAAGAAAATAAAGCAGCTTTTGACATCTACTTACTTTTTAAGCTACATGGATGAAATGCTCATCTGAAAACAATCAAAAAGGAGCTATTTACTAACAAAGTGCAAAAATGCAGTAAATCATCCAAATTGACTTTTTCTTTCATTGTCTAACCTGCCTTAGGTCTATGAAAGCTAACTGATGATTTGTTGTTATGAGTTACAGTACATTTCCAATTTGTTAGTAAATCATCTCAAAATGTCTGCTTTGTTCTTACATACATTATTTGCTTTTTGTTGAGTTATATTTAGAACTCTTAAAATAGTCACAGGAAAAGTATACAGTTAAATGCACTAAACATGATATAAAGTAATTTGCAAAGATTTTTGGGTAGAATTTTCAATTGACATCTATAGTTATCTGTGCAATCAGCTTTCTTTCAGTTTGAACTTCATTGATACTGTACATGTATTCACGAAGGAGAAAGAGCAACCAATTAAGAAAAACATTTTTTTTCTCTAAGTGTGTCATCCCTAGTTGATCTAATTATATCAAGAATCTTAGCTAAAGCTAATGGGTTCAGCAAGCAGCACTTCTTTCAAGTGAAGTAGGCAAGCTTGTACTGGCCTCTCCAGGAACAGATACATATTCTGGTTCAGTAGTCTCATTCATCTTTCAATAAAGAAAGTTATAAGATAATTTCACTTTAATTCTAATTTGAACATTCCTCTCTTCCCCAAATAGAAGAACAATGTGGGTTCCATGCCAGACATCACCTCACTTTGGGAGAACTCAGCCTTGCCAGTGCTCAAACTCTATTTATCCCTCTGTTGACAAGCACGTCAGTTTCTAATAGTGATTGCAAAAAGCTTCTGCTCTGACTGTGCAATGCTTTTCTTAGAAACTCACGGAGCATGACTTAAACTGTTCTTAGTCGTCAAACCAGAAACAAGGAGCTGCACTCTTGTAGGTCACTTCTCCCGAACCAGGACATGGAACCTCCCTAGTTGTACTAGATGTGGGCAAGGGGTATTAGAATTAAACAACTGATTTTAGATACAACACTGTTTGTCCTCCTGTGGATTTATACTGTTTAGTTTGGTTGTTCTAGGTACGCACATTTTTCAGTTGGCCTGAATCCCCATAACCACACTCAATTCACAGTCTCCTGCAATCTGCATCTGCAGACGTAGTATGCTGAAACAGATGGCCGCATAGAGAGTTTAGTGAGAAAGAAGGAGTATATGATTTATTTTATCTCTATCACATAATGGAGCCTCTGTGTGACAGAGCAGAGCCAGGGCCACACACAGGGCTGGACTGGGACTAAAAATCAGCCCTGGCATTTAAAGTACACAGGCCCACCTCAGTTCCAGTAAGAAAGAAACAGGAACGAAAAGGGCATGACCACATTGTGTTGTGGGTGTGCCCAACATGGGGCATTGATACATACATTATAATAAAACATTACATTTATCACACCCTCCCATCCACATCACGCCATCCCCCCAGGCACATTATGACACCCCCAGCTCACTGTACTTATCTATGCTTCTGGTGCTGCTGACATCCATCAGGGTGGCAACTTCCTGTAGAGTGAGCAGGGAAGCTCTTTGTCTCACAAGATTACAAAATCTTGTGATACTTAGAGCTCCTCCGCTTGCTCTGCAGTCTGTGTCCTGTTCGGGAACAGCTATCAGTTCCCTTCCCCTAACCAGAGGTGGATTAAGGCTCAGGGGCCCAGGGTATTTAAGACAGCAGGGTCCCTATTATGTAACATGGTTATCATTTTAGACAAATACACAGGCACTACTTTTAGAAGCACACAGCTCTGCCTTCACAAGCAGTACATTGTGAAGCGGGACATACCTCCCAACTGTCCTTGCAGTCGAACCAAATCCTGACTAAGTGAGACAGTCACCCAAATTCAAGATTGCACCACCAGATTTAGGACAGTTGGCAGATTGTCCTGCTCTCTCCTACCTGTCTTGGTCACTTTCACCACTTGTAGCAACTGTTTTCTTTAGCTCAGTTCATTCTTGTCTTGATCCTGGAATATTGGCTGCCCTATTTTGAAAAAAAAAAATGGGTACATGAGACTTAAAACAATAGCACTCATGTTTTATAATTAGGCCTCCCTCCAGTCCCCACGATAATAATATTCACATTTAATAAGTAGACCTATTTCCCTCCAACCAGCCCCAACATTAAATTAACAGTATACCCATTTACTCAAAACATATTTCCCTCCCTCCAAACAGTCCCAGTGATAAATTAAATAGCATTAAAGTTTAATAAATAGACATTTTCCACAACCATCCCCGGCAATAATTCATATTCACATTTAATAAATAGCCCTCCTCCCCAAAATCAGTCCCATATTCAATTGATAGCCCTAAACCACCCCAGCATTAAATTAAATTAAAGGTTCCTTCACCTCACCTTATATAATTAGCCCCCACCTACACTCCACCATTAAATAGCCTACCTCCCACACTATAGTAAGATCCTCCCTTCCTTTACATATTATATTAAAATACTGCACACATGCATACTATATGAACAAGGCCAAACACACACACTCACACTATATGAACATGGGGATACACACGCACACTATAGCAACATGGGGATACACACGCACACTATAGCAACATGGGGATACACACGCACACTATAGCAACATGGGGATACACACGCACACTATAGCAACATGGGGCCACACACGCACACTATAGCAACATGGGGCCACACACGCACACTATAGCAACATGGGGCCACACACGCACACTAACATGGGGCCACACACGCACACTATAGCAACATGGGGCCACACATGCACACTATAGCAACATGGGGCCACACATGCACACTATAGCAACATGGGGCCACACACGCACACTATAGCAACATGGGGCCACACACGCTCATTATAGTCACACACATACAGACACATACACACACACAAACACAAACACACTATAGCCACACAGACATACTCTATAGACACAGACACTTACCTTGTTAAACCAAATCCCGAGTAGCAGTACTCTGCTCGCTGGTCAGCGAACGGAAAGTCAGGGACAGCCGCATATGCAAGTAATCACATGGGACGTCACCTGTCACATGGTGCCATCCCAGGTGATTACTTGCATAGGCGGCAGTCACTGACTCTCTGTCCGCCGAGCAGCGTGCAGAGTGCTGCTGCTCGGCGGGCACAGACCGGCCCATTTGATCATAGGCCCTTCTGACAGAAGTGCCAGTCCGGCCCTGGCCACACACCAGAGCCCATTGTCCCTATGCCACAACACGAAAAGATGTCAGGGAGCAGACCTCATGTTTGAGGAAAGGTGAGTGGCTGTTAGTAATGTGTAAACTACATTAGAGAAAAGATTGATTAAAAAAAAATACTATTTAAAAAAAAAAAAGTAGTTCTTAAAGTAATCTGTTATCGCCATCCTGAGATGACGATAACAGAACAGGTATTGTGGCGTTACAAGTACGACAGCAAAGGCTTATTAAATAGCCATCCCAATGGACATTTTGAAAACCCTCCTCTAGAAATCCTGCGTTTGCCCTGGGCCTTGTATTCATTCAGCATTAGCTTTACAATAACTGGGGCAGGATTATTGCAGAACCTCCTCCCACAGTTCCAAAGTTTTTAGTTATACAAAAAGAACCAGAGAGTCACAACTTAGTCAGATAGAGAAATATGTTCTAATGTAGGAGTAATTTTATTCCAAAACAGCCAAAGTATACCATATTTTACTGGCTCTGCTCCTTCGTCAAGCAGCCTGAGGAGGGGATGCAGCCACTGAAAAATTATACATTTTGGGCTATTTTGGAATAAAACTACTCCTACAGGACAACTTGTTTCTTTATCACACTCTGTTGCAACATTTTGTTTTATTTTGTTTGTAACTAGACCCCTTAATCTAGCTATAAGCCATAACATCACATTATGTGATTTCTATAGGGTCAACAAGCATAGGGACCCGCATAAGAAAAATATGCACTGTTATAAAAACATACATAGTGCCTTCTATTTATTTATTTATTTATTCATTAGTACCTTAATGTTTTGATTGTAGTTGAATCCCTTATTAGTTGCAACCCTGGTTCCTCCTTAAAAACAGTTTATTCTCCTAAAAACTTGTTTGCATCCTCTCTGTGGGATTGGTTGCGGTGCCATTTTATCCAGGTAGAAATCTCAAAGTGGCAGCCCTGGGCATGCTGGATATGAATGTGACTGTATACCATAGTTTCCTACATTGACGAATCCCTTCATTTTGGCCCCGCCACAACAAAATGCTGATCGGGGCTAAAATGACGCGATTTGCCATGAATTGCTTCATTGAGGCCCGTCGAGAACATGATTCGGGAGACTTGCTTGCTTGGGAGTCTCCTGAACATTCTGGGAGAGTAGGAAAGTATGCTGTATACTCTACTTGTAAATTGGTACAGACAATGTCAGCTTTGCTTGAAACTGTGTCTTATTACTAAGTGACCAGGAACTGCTAGAAGCAGCAAATGAAATGTCAGCCTTCTCATCCCTTACAGTAAGAAACACATTTGTGTTAGTGAGGTGTGCATGGTAGGAGACAAATATTGTGACTTTTATTAGTATATTGTCCTACTTGCTATTAATCTCTACCTTTAGTACACATTGCTGCTGAGTATCTTCTCTGCTCCAATAAGGAAACCAACTGTTTTGCAGCAAGGACATTAGCAGTTTAATCAATTCCCTTCAATTTATTGCCACCTAAACCCATGGGTATAACTAGACTATTGTGGGCCACATAGCAAAAAAAAAATTAAGGGCCCCCATACACTGCCTAAGAATGAAACAGACACATATACACAGGGGTGTAGGGACCAGGGGGACAGAGGGGGCAGTTGCCCCCCATGATTTCTGCTGGGTGGGCAAAGACTGTGTTTTGCCCCTTCCCCCATGAACTTCTACAGAAAAACCTTTATGCTACTTTCTGAAGTCATGGAATCTGTTCTAAACAGACAAAGAGGTGAGAAGGCCCTGCTCGCAAGCTTACAATGTATTTGACAATGGGAGTTTGACACATGAGGTTAAGTCTACATTTGCAGTCTGGCTGGGCCGACTGCAAAGGTAAAAGTGACTCAAGTTAAATGAACCTGTCACACAACAATGTTGGTCAAGGGGTAATTGTATAACGGGTGGTAATAGGGTAATGTAGTGAGGTTAAGAGGGTGGTTGAGGAATATTAAAAGCTTGTCTGAAGAGGTGGGTTTTCAGAGAACGCTTGAAAGTTTGTAGACCAGAGGAGAGTCTTATTGTGCGAGGGAGAGAATTCCATAGAGTGGGTGCCTCCCGAAAAAAGTCCTGCAACCGGGAATGGGAGGATGTAATGAGTGTGGATGAGAGACGCAGATCTAGCACAGAACGGAGATGGCGAGTTGGGAGATATTTTGAGACAAGAGAGGAGATGTATGTTGGTACAGCTTTGTTGATGGCCTTGTAGGTTAGTAAAAGTATTTTATATTGGATTCGGTAGAAAATAGGCAACCAGTGTAGAGACATACAGAGTGATTCAGCAGAGGAATAACGATTTGTAAGGAAAATCAATCTTGTCGCAGCGTGCAAAATAGATTGTAGGGGTTTGAGTCTGTTTTGGGGAAGGCCAGTAAGGAGGGAATTGCAATAGTCAATGCAGGAGATAATAAGTGCATGAATTAAGGTTTTTGCAGTGTCTTGTGTGAGATATGTGCGAATTCTGGAAATGTTTTTTAGATGTATGTAACATGATTTAGATATAGAGTCAAGGTGAGGAACTCTTGTGAAAATGTTTTTATTAAATTTTCGTTGTCTATTTAGTTACTAAAACAATCAACTGTATAAATGAAATGCATAAAAATCATTCTGCAATGATATGCATAGTATTTTATTTCCCAAGCTAGATTGATTCAATCTGCCAGCAAAGGGAGCAGTACAGCAGAGGGAGCTGTTGCTAGCTCGAAGTTCAAACAGCATTTGCAATGTATTACACAGATAATTACTTAATTAGGTAGACAAAATATAAGAGGATCTCCCAGTATTGCTCAGTTACCTATATGTTTTATGATATTGAAACAAACAAATATCTTCTTAGCACTGGCTTCTGAAATGTATATCTGAGCATGGTTTTTAAAATCCAGTATACTAATTGGTCAGATGTGGGGGAGCAATGATGCCTCCCCAGATTTCTGAAAAAGTAAAAAATGTTTAACTATAATAAGTACTGATTTGTAATTTTATCAAATCCTAAAATAATGAATATAACTATTGTAAAATTTCACCTCCTACTCTTAAACACTATGCACCCTGCAAATATGAAGTGAAAACACAAACACAGCAAATGACAGTATATGTATTTTAGGCACTGAATATGATATGTGAGGTTTCCCAATGGCAAACAAAAAAATGAAATTATATATAAAATGTCTATTAAATACAAACATTTAATAAAGTTGTATAAGTTTGCAGCACTGGGGTCATGAGTTCAATTCCCAACCATGGCCTTATCTGTGAGGAGTTTGTATGTTCTCCCCATGTTTGCGTGGGTTTCCTCCGGGTGCTCCGGTTTCCTCCCACACTCCAAAAAACATACTGGTAGGTTAATTGGCTGCTAACAAAATTGACCCTAGTCTGTCTGTCTGTGTGTGCGTCTCTCTCTGTCTGTGTGTGTCTATATTAGGGATTTTAGACTGTAAGCTCCAATGGGGCAGGGACTGATGTGAGTGAGTTCTCTGTACAGCGCTGCGGAAGTAGTGGCGCTATATAAATAAACGATGATGATGATGATGATGACAACCCCCTTGTAGTTAGGTGGATATCGAGATAGTCCTTGCCTAGAGGTTTTGATCACTACACCAAAGCACACAAAGCAGATGTGATTATTCGACCTGACAATCGAATGACCTATTCTGTGGTTAATTTGGCCGCATACAGAGTGGACCAAGTTGCACAAACATGGTGAATTAAATCTGAGTGCCCCATGCAGTATGGTCATCTGATGAATCTACAACAAGGTGCAGTCAGTGGCCATCAGAACTGCCAGCCAGCCTGAGCCAAATCCAATTGTTTGGATATTTAAATGATTATATTGGGCCCACAAAAGACCAAATTGCTGACCACATCTGGTCATGTTTAAGCAATTTAAGGTCCAGACTGTAGTGTTACATTGTATCTAGCTTGTAGAGCAGTAAGTAGCTGAATCTGACCTGTCTACCTTCATGTGCAGAGACAGACAGACATCCGGGTTATGCAAACAAAATAAAGGTAAAATAAAACAGGATCAAATAAGAGACAAGGCAGGGTGAGAATCTAATGGATGCAGTAAGAACGAGCTGAACGATAAAGAATACTAAGTGCCTTATCTACCACTAATATAAGTTTGTAGCTGATTTATTTAGTGCTGGAATATATTGTGGCAAGTTCTAATATTAAAGTATTTGTGCATCTGGCCAGCTCTACAGTGATATTGACCGATGCAAATGATTAGACTTTGTGTGGAATACGCAGATTGCTTAGCGAGATATGAGCTTTGAATCAATGCATTTATACATGACAGTACTTTTACTTTACTGCACAATCGCTGACATTTTACAAATATATAATAAAAATGAGCACAATTGGATAGAATTAACTTGCACAAAAGATGCCATTTAAACCTAAAATAACAACAAGGGTCATAACTGTTTTTGTGACAAGCACTGTCACCTCTATCTAAAGGGCATATCAGAAATAAGCTCTACCAGTACACATATAAGATGCACACATGGATGAAGACACCTACTTTGCTAGATGCAGCGGCAACTAAAATAGCGCTCTTCTTTTGCTTACACAAACCAACACAATTGTTTCTTGTACTAGATTCATAGCTCTTAGAAACAGGTTTTATCATTGTATTCTGCGTTACGGACAAACCACTAATCCAAACAGTGGCAGCAAGAAAATATGTATTTTTGAAAATGTGCCTCTCCTAACACAACCACCATTGCTGCATGACCAGCTCTGGGTACACAGTTCTGTCCTTCACGGTGTATACAGCGTCAGAGGCAATAGACAAGTCCACATCATGAATGAGATATTCAGCTTGTAAAGGTTTTTTTTTTTTTAACACCTTAATCTATTAAATGAACATTGGCAAACACCTTACAAAACCTAGGACTTTATAATTATGTCACGGATGGAAGGAATGGTTGACATCCAGCAGGATATTGTTTTGCTGGTCATTCACTGGTGTCATGACAATATCACTACTTCGAGGTGTACAAATCTTGTAATTTTATAAACTAGGCATCGACAATGTGGTATGGTTGCTATCAAAGTTTTATATGTGTACAGTATACATAAACCGGTGTACTAGTGACCTTCTACCTCTTATCACATTGTAGCTGGAGTGTAACAGTTGTGTCCTATATGCAAAGTATATGTTTACTAGTGTACATATAATATAATATGAAGGTTACTGTGATCTCTACCTACCTGTATAATCAGTGTCTCCTTGAATGCAAGCAAAATATCAATAATTGTCACATGGAAGCTTATGAATAATGCATTTTGAATTATTTCATTGAATACCAGATTACATTGCAACCCCGTAATGCCTTATAACTCACTGATTTGAAATGAAAATATGCTTTGTGGGTCATGTCTAAAAGTCATAGATCCCATTATGGTAAGGAAAACAATTACTGGTCATAAATTATAATGATGCACTGTTTTGTATTTAATTTGCATTAACTTAATAAAATGTATTCCTCTAATATTGTGATGACTTTTGACAAGATAAAAATGCCCTCATGCATCCGCTGGTAGCAAATTAACTCAGTCACAAGCAAGAAAACAAGATTATTAAAGTTAATTTATAAGACACTGATACAATGAATGGAGACAGACAATAATAATAAAAAAATTGTCTGTGTAATACATGCCTGATTTAAGCATCTTTGCTATGCAAGTCCTGTATGATAATATAATTATATGATGGAATAATTTACAACAACAATTTAACTCTCCACAGCTAGATTTTACTGTTGTACCCAAAAATTATCTTTAAAACTAAATATATCAGTGATGTGAATGACACATTGCTAGTATGTAATATATCACCTGGAGTGACGCTGCATGTGTGACTGCACATCAGTGATTTTGCACAACATCAATATCACCAAAGTGACAGTGTGAAGGCAGCTTGTTCAGTCTTTTACCTTTTTTTATTTTGCATACTATAGGATTTTAATTTCAGCAGACCTAGATGTTAATTTAAGGATTCTATGGCTTGGTAAAACACATATATGCTTATGGTAACTTAATACCAAAGTGCCTAACTGGTTAATAACCCTGTCCCTCAGCTTCTGTATGACCTGAGGTATAATCTTCAACTTTACCACAACAAAACAGTGATATAATGTATACTCACAAAGAGTGAACGTGGTAGCAGTCACTGTGAGACCCCCCAGCCACCAAAGAACTGCTCTCCGCCGGCAGGACTAGCACTCCCCGGGGCTGAGGTAGTGGAGCCCACTGACCCCCATTCCTTGCCAGCCATCCCCCACGTTCCCCCAGGTCCGGGAAGCTGACCCTGCCAGCGGGCAGCTCTTTGCATTTCCTGCCCTTTGTGGACATACAGGAATCCCCAGCGCGTCTGTGGTTTCACAGCAGAGGACGCGGTCACTTGATCCAGATCAGGGCACAGATTACAAGAGCACAGTGCCCGAGTGGACGTGGGATGCAGGCACGATCAATAAGCAGGGCAGGTATGCTAAGGCTCTACTTTCAGCCGGCAAGGATGCTGAAGATGTGTTAGCTGGGTACCAGGAGAGGAACTGGAGAGTCAGAGCAATGGGAAAGGGGAACAATTGCAGAACCAGTGGCAGCTGTTCTTTTGCTTCTCTCCTCCCGCCTGAGCTCTCCTCCCCCCTTTCTGTTTCTCACTCCTTCCCTCACTGCCCGTCTTTCTCTCTTACTTAGCCATCAATATAACTCCAGCCTGGACGACTTCATTACTCATGGAAAAGACAAAGTCACACAACACAGGGACAACTGTTTATCAAATCAGAGAGGGAGAGAGCGATGCTTGCTGGGCGTGTACAGCAGACCGTTCCCAGACATACTGTACCTAACCTCTGTCATGCTGACTGGGTTAAAGAGCATGTGACATCTATAGCTAAGAGACAGCAGATAGCTCACTCAGTTTGCTGTTGTTTTTGATTTATCTGTAAAGAAATATTTAGTTGACAATTTATGCTGAAAGGAATCACTACAGATGGCACTAAATAACATTCTGAAGGCATACTGGGTGATCTTGTCACACCAGAACATATGCAACTGAAATAAGTTATAGGTTGAGGTAAAGGGCTGCTTGTGGTGCACTTAAAATAGAAATTTGACTTTGAGACATAAGGGTTTAAACCAAAACACATATTAAACCCCAGCCATAACACCTGACCCCAATGTTTCCTGAGGAGAAAGACACTTGGGGGCATATTTATTTAGCAGCCATGTTCCACGTTGCGCATTTTCTGCGCTAATACAATACCACAACATCGCAGATTTCCCTTCGCACCCCTATAGGGGGGCGAAGTGCAATGTGTAAAATGGACACTATGGGGGAGGTGCCGCTGAACATTGCCTCGATGTTCACGCGTGTCTACTGCCAGCCATTACAGTAGGAATCTCCGCTCATTTTTCTGCACCGCTGTTTGGGGCGCGAGAAAAAATGAGCTGAGATTTCTGCCATGACATCTGCGCAATGTGTCTCCGTGGACATTCTGGAAACACCTTATGGCAAATTGAATCCCCCCCCCCCTATATCCCCTTATTTGTGATTATTTAACCCATAAATGAGGCTAACCCAAGGACTATTTTAGGAGAAAAATGGAAATGTTTTATGTAATGAAAGGGATGGTTCATAAAAGTTAGGAAGTTTAGTTTTTAAAGTAACATTTGCTTTTTCCGATTTTTCTGCCTCTCCACAAATCTAGGTGCACCCCTAGTTTGCTAATAGTGGAGAGTAAGTGTGCATCTTAATATGAATTGAGAGAACCACCCAGGGGCATTGGTGCAAAGCCAAGGCTGCGCATGGAATTGTGGATCAAAAGATGATTTGAACTTTGAGTTTTTGCAGTATCCCATACTTGCCAACTTTTAATTATTAAAGTCCAGGAGATTATAACATGTTTCTGCTTTGCCTAATATAATGGTACCCTAAAGAATGTGCAGCTGTGGTGGAAAAGGAGAGGTAATCTCTTCCCTCACTTTGAACCATAGAATAGCAATGTAAATAGTTCCTTAGCTCTCCTTCTAAAAAGTTTTTGTGTGTATAAGTGTGAGTGGATAGTTCTAGGCAAGAAGGTAATATGTAACAATATCTTGTTCATTAGGTTACATAAACATACACTTGTACATACAATTGGGACATCCCAAGAATTTTAGAAGTAAACAATAAAACAATGTCCTTATTGCCATTTAGAGGAATAGTATATATTGTTTCTTGTCACAATTGGCAATAGTTTTAAACAAGCCGACAAATATTGAAAATATCAATTTTTTGGTTGGAAACAATTGTTTGACTGCTGGAAGGAAACCTCATGACAACACAACATAACCACAAAGTGACAAAACAACATATCTTATTTTCTAAATAACATTTTTGGTCTATTTACCAAATAATGTGTTAATATAGAAAAACTGCTACACATTACAAATCGGACCCGCGCATCTTTGGCTGACTGCTATATAAAAATCATTGGTTTATATGTTTGTTTGTCTGTCCGATTATGCATCCAGACAACCTTGCACCGATTGGGCTGAAACCAATGCAATGTGGTCCAGTGTGATCCTGGCCAGGTTTTAGGTGGGTTAGGGTCAGGGGTGGGCTGGACCGGGGGGCAGCGGGCACCCGGGCCGCTCAGTCTAGCGGCTGTTCAGGGCGGCCGCCTCCCCCTGTCCCCCGCCGTGGATGCAATTATTTTTTTTATGTTACTGGCGGCCGCGTCAGTGCACAGGCGATGCGGCCGCCTGTGCGCCCCCCGGGCTGATACCTCCCAGCCCGCGCCTGGTTAGGGTTCCAGTTGGATCTCCTGTTGCTGTATATTGGGCAGAAATTTGACCCGGGGAGCTTGTTCTGAGGCTTACAATGGATGGATTTGGACGAAAACTTCACAGACTGGTAACATTGGATCCCTGTTACGGTGCTGGTAGTTACAGGTCTGATAGTCAGAGCAGGCCTGTACACGACCAGATGCTGAGTCTACTAGGTTCAGAATAAGGAGGCAAGACACGATGTAGTTCTTCAATACTTCAATGATTGATAAAACACACATATATATAAATATGCAGATGTCCAATAGCCATGGCGGAGGGGGACAAGGATAAACACAATAACAGTCTTGTTATATGCACATGAACAGACTTGCAGCAGGCTGTGAATCAGTAGAGGCACAATAGAGAGAAAACAAAGTCTTTGTAATATGCACAAGATGATACTTGCAGCAGGGGAGTCCCAATAGAAGTGCTCCAGCACTGGGTAGAGAACTGAAACTCATACACAGGAAAGACACAGGGTCAGGATACACAGGAGTCCAAGGAATCAGACTAGCAACAAGTTGCACTGACAGTGAGCAGATGTCAGTGCTGAGTTTAAATAGAGCAAGTTAGAGTGCCCCGTCCTGAGGGTGAGTCATGTGATGCACAGAAAAACATAGAGTAGACAGGGAAAGTAACAAAATCCGGTCAGGATTGTTACAGTACCCCCCTCCCTAGGGCTGGACTCCGAACACCTACGATATTTTTTTTAGGGAATCTTTTCCAAAACTGTTTGAGTAAATGAGGAGCATGAATGTCTGAAGCTTTAACCCAAGAACTTTCCTCAAGCTCATAGCCTTTCCAATCGACCAGGAATTGCAGTGATCCTCTGAATCTACGAGAGTCCAATAGTTGTTTAATCTCATATTCAGTTTGATCTTGAGAAGTAGCCGGAGGCGGAGAAGCTGTGACTCTTGAAAACTGATTTTGTACCACCGGTTTTAACAGAGAGACATGAAACACATTGGGAATCCGTAGTGAGGATGGAAGTTCCAATCTGAAAGCTGCTGGATTAATTATCTCGGAGATTTGGTAGGGACCGATAAACTTGGGTGCTAATTTCATACTAGGAACTTTTAAACGGATATTTTTTGTGGATAACCACACCTTATCCCCTGGAAGAAGTAGAGGTGCAGGACACCTTTTATCGAAAATTTTTTGGGCCCGTGCAGCAGAATTCTCCAGATTACTTTTGGTTTGAGTCCAAATGAGAGAAAACTTGCGTAGCAGGGAATCTACTGCAGGAACTGAGGAGATAGGTGTTTGAGAAAAGGTAGGTGGTCTGGGATGACATCCATACATGACAAAAAAGGGTGAATTACCCACAGCTTCATGGAAATTATTGTTATGGGTGAACTCAGCCCATGGGAGGAGTTCCAGCCAATCCACTTGGTGAGCAGACACATACATTCGTAGGAATTTATCGAGCTCTTGGTTAGTACGTTCGGTTAGGCCATTAGACTGAGGATGGTATGCAGATGAAAAGTCCAATTTAATGCCTAACTGTGAACAATAAGGATCTGCAGAACCTTGAAACAAACTGTGAACCATGGTCTGACACGATATGGAGTGGACAGCCGTGGAGGCGAAATATTTCTTTGATGAAAAGTTTTGCCAACAATGCGGAAGAAGGGAGTCCAATGAGAGGAATGAAATGAGCTTCTCTCGAAAAAGGTCTGTCACCACCCAGATAACTGTATGAGCTTTGGAGGGAGGCAGATCGGTAATAAAGTCCATAGATGCTTGAGACCAGGGTACTTCAGGAACAGGTAGAGGAATAAGAGGACCGAAGGGTCTATGCCGAGGAATCTTATGTTGTGCACATTTAAAGCAGGCAGAAACAAATGATTTTACATCTTTCAGAAGGGATGGCCACCAATAGTACCGGGTCAGGAGTTCTCCAGTCTTCTTGACTCCCGCATGACCCGAGAAGCGAGATAAATGGGCCCAGCGTAACAACTTGAGACATAGATGTGGTAATATGAAGGTCCTGCCTGGAGGGCAAGTAGATTTATGCACAGGAGTAAGAGCCAAGACACAACTAGGGTCAAAGATGGGATGAATGTCCTCGGGAGAATCCTGGTCTTCGGAATGAAAGGACCTAGAAAGTGCGTCTGCTTTTTTATTTTTTTGATCCCGGACGGAAGGTAAGTCTAATATCAAATCTTGAAAAGAACAAGGACCATCTGGCTTGACGCAGATTCAGACATCGAGCCGAACGGAGATAAATTAAGTTCTTATAGTCAGTATATATCGTAATAGGAAACAAGGCCCCTTCCAACAGATGTCGCCATTCAGACAGGGCTAATTTAATAGCCAATAATTCTTGATCTCCTATACCATAATTCTTTTCTGCTGGGAGGAATTTGCGAGAGAAAAACCCACATGGATGTAGTTTCCTAGAAGCGTCATGTTGAAACAAAACTGCACCAGTGCCCACAGAAGATGCATCTACCTCCAAGAAGAAGGGATGTTGGCAATCAGGTTGCTGAAGAATAGGAGCAGAATAGAAGGCTGACTTTAAAAGCTCAAAGGCAGAGATGGCCTCGGGGGACCAAAGCTTGGGGTTGGCTGATTTCTCTGTAAGAGCAGTAATTGGCGCAATGATGGTAGAATACCCCTTGATGAATTGTCTGTAGTAATTGGCGAAGCCAAGGAAGCGTTGGATAGCTTTCAACCCGGTGGGCAAGGGCCAATACACAATTGCTCTGAGTTTAGCTGGGTCCATTTGAAGGGCTGTGCCCGAGAGGATGTAGCCTAAGAAAGGAATCTGAGGTTGCTTGAAAAGGCACTTTTCAAGTTTACAGAAGAGGTTGTGTTCTCTCAGGCGAGTCAGGACTTGACCTACATGCTCCCTATGTGAAGGGAGGTCTCTAGAAAATATCAGAATATCGTCCAGGTAGATGATGACGAATTGATAGAGAAGGTCTTGGAAAATATCATTCATGAGGGTTTGGAATACAGCTGGAGCATTACAAAGCCCAAAGGGCATTACAAGATATTCAAAGTGCCCACCGTGTGTGTTAAATGCTGTTTTCCATTCGTCACCTGCTTTAATATGAACCAGATTGTAGGCCCCTCGTAAATCTAATTTGGTGAACACAGTAGCGCCTTTAATGCGGTTGAACAGCTCGGATATGAGGGGTAACGGATACATATTCTTAACGGTAATAGCATTAAGTCCTCGAAAGTCAATACATGGTCGGAGGCCGCCATACTTCTTTTTAACGAAAAAGAATCCAGCGCCAGCTGGAGAGGTGGACTTCCGGATAAAACCTTTTTGCAGGTTTTCTTGAATATATGTAGACATTGCCTGCCTCTCGGGAAGAGAAAGGGGATATACACGACCACGAGGAATAGGTTTGTCAGGAAGAAGCTCGATTCCACAATCCCAAATGCGATGAGGGGGAAGCTTGGTTGCCTCCTTTTCACAGAAGACGTCTGCATACTGTTGGTATTGAGGAGGTAAAGATGGTAATGACAATGCAGTGGTTAGATGAAGAGGTACTACTTTCTTCAGACAGTGAGACTGACACCGTGATCCCCAGGACAAAATTTGAGCAGTATGCCAGTCCAGAGTTGGGGAGTGGAGACGTAACCATGGCAGACCTAACACAAGGGAATTGATAGTCTTTGGAAGAACTAGGAAGGATACTTTTTTTTACTGGTGCAGGATTCCAATCTGAAGGGTGAGGGGAACTGTCCGGAACTGAATGAAGCCTCCTGGAATATTACTGCCATTGATGGCTGTGAGGCGTACAGGACGTTCCAGTGGTGTAGTAAGAATATGATATTTCTCAACCATAGTGGCGGCAATAAAATTACCAGCTGCACCAGAATCCAGAAAGGCATCCAGCGGAATAGATTCCCAAAAAACAGAAAAACAGACAACAAGAGGTTCTCTTTGTGATAAGAACTATTGAGGGAAAAATCAAACAGACCTAACAGGGTTCCCACTTGCTCTGTTTGGTCTGAGCGTTTTCCTGGACACGTAGGACAACTGCTGATGCGATGGGCCTTCCCTCCACAATAGAGGCACAGAGTATTTTTAAATCTTCTCTCTCTCTCACTCGGAGAGAGGCGGGACCTACCCACTTGCATGGGTTCTTTTGTGGGGTCAGAGGCCCCTAAGTTCTGGAAAACAGGGCGATGATTAGGACACCGAATCTGTTCTTTTTCTTAAACCCTCTCCTTGAATCGAAGATCTATTTTGACACACAACGAGATCAGATCATCCACGGAAGATGGGATTTCACGGGAAGCCAACACGTCTTTTATTTGATCAGATAGGCCTTGTCAGAACGTGGCCACCAGCGGTTTGTCATTCCAGCGCAGCTCGGAGGCCATTGTACTAAATAAGATAGCATATTGTCCCACAGAATGAGAGCCTTGGCGTAAACGAAGAATTCCAGTAGCTGCACTGGAAAGCCGACCAGGTTCATCAAAAATTTTTTTGAAGGTTGTCAGAAATTCTGTATAATTTTGCAGCAAGGGGTCATTCTTCTCCCATAGGGGTGAGGCCCAGGCCGGGCTTGACCAGAAAGAAGGGACAAAATGTAGGCAATTTTTGCCCTATCCGTAGGAAAATTTCTGGGAAATAATTTGAAGTGAATTGCGCACTGATTCATGAATCCTCTACATGACTTGGGGTTCCCATCGTACATTGGAGGATTAGGAATTTGTGGGTACACGGTAGTTGTGTTAGCAGAAGACTCAGCAGATGTCTTAGATTAATGGGAGGATGCCAGAGTGTCCTGAAAATAATCCAGACGAGAGGATACATCCTGTAAGAACTGCATGAGACGATCTTGATTGGTCTCTTGTTTTTCCATTCTCCCTATTAGGTGTTGAAATAGGTCCTTGGGAGAGGGATCGTCCATGGTGTTCATTTCCTTTTTTGGTCAATGCAAACTGTTACGGTGCTGGTAGTTACAGGTCTGATAGTCAGAGCAGGCCTGTACACGACCAGATGCCGAGTCTACTAGGTTCATAATAAGGAGGCAAGACATTATGTAGTTCTTCAATACTTCAATGATTGATAAAACACACACATATATTAGGGATGAGCGCGCTCGGATTTCTGAAATCCGAGCCCACCCGAACGTTGCGGATCCGAGTCGGATCCGAGACAGATCCGGGTATTGGCGCCAAATTCAAAAGTGAAACTGAGGCTCTGACTCATAATCCCGTTGTCGGATCTCGCGATACTCGGATCCTATAAATTCCCCGCTAGTCGCCGCCATCTTCACTCGGGCATTGATCAGGGTAGAGGGAGGGTGTGTTAGGTGGTCCTCTGTGCTGTTTAGTTCTGTGCTGTTTAGTTCTGTGCTGTTTAGTTCTGTGCTGTGCTGTGCTGTTTAGTGCTGTGCTGTGCTGTGCTGTGCTGTGCTGTGCTGTGCTGTGTTCTGCAGTATCAGTCCAGTGGTGCTGTGTGCTGTGCTCTGTCCTTCTGAGGTCAGTGGTGCTGCTGGGTCCTGTGCTGTGTCCTGTTCAGTCCAGTGGTGCTGTGTCCTGTGCTCTGTGCTTCTAAGGGCATAGTTATTTCCCCAATATTCCCCTGTGTTTAAAAAAATAAAAAAAAGTTTTTTTAAAAAATACCAAAAACTACTTTAATATTTTTTAATTACCACAAAATTTTCACAACCAATCCTGCAGTATAAGCCCATTGGTACTGCAATATTACCAAGTTCACACATTCAGCAGTAAAAGTCCAGTGGTACTGCAATATTACAAAGTTTACACATTCTGCAGTATCAGTCCAGTGGTGCTGTGTCCTGTGCTCTGTCCTGCTGAGTTCCGTAGTGCTGCTGGGTCCTGTGCCGTGTCCTGTTCAGTCCAGTGGTGCTGTGTCCTGTGCTCTGTGCTTCTAAGGGCATAGTTATTTCCCCATTATTCCCAAGTTTTTAAAAAATAAAAAAAAAGTAAAAAATAATAAAAAATTTAAAAAAAAAAAAAAATATATAATAATTATAACCAAATTTGCAAAACCAATCCAGCATTATAAGTCCATTGGTACTGCAATATTACCAAGTTCACACATTCTGCAGTATCAGTCCAGTGGTGCTGTGTCCTGTGCTCTGTCCTGCTGAGTTCCGTAGTGCTGCTGGGTCCTGTGCCGTGTCCTGTTCAGTCCAGTGGTGCTGTGTCCTGTGCTCTGTGCTTCTAAGGGCATAGTTATTTCCCCACTATTCCCAAGTTTTTTAAAAATAAAAAAAAAGTAAAAAAAAAAAAAAAAATAAAAAAAAAATATATAATAATTATAACCAAATTTGCAAAACCAATCCAGCAGTATAAGTCCATTGGTACTGCAATATTACCAAGTTCACACATTCTGCAGTATCTTGTGCTACATATAATGGAGACCAAAAATTTGGAGGATAAAGTAGGGAAAGATCAAGACCCACTTCCTCCTAATGCTGAAGCTGCTGCCACTAGTCATGACATAGACGATGAAATGCCATCAACGTCGTCTTCCAAGCCCGATGCCCAATCTCGTAGTACCGGGCATGTAAAATCCAAAAAGCCCAAGTTAAGAAAAAGTAGCAAAAAGAGAAACTTAAAATCATCTGAGGAGAAACGTAAACTTGCCAATATGCCATTTACGACACGGAGTGGCAAGGAACGGCTTAGGCCCTGGCCCGTGTTCATGACTAGTGGTTCAGCTTCACCCACGGATCTTAGCCCTCCTCCTCCTCCCCCCCCCCTACAAAAAATTGAAGAGAGTTATGCTGTCAGCAACAAAACAGCAAACAACTCTGCCTTCTAAAGAGAAATTATCACAAATCCCCAAGGCGAGTCCAAGGGTGTTGGTGGTTGTCAAGCCTGACCTTCCCATCACTGTACGGGAAGAGGTGGCTCGGGAGGAGGCTATTGATGATGTAGCTGGCGCTGTGGAGGAACTTGATGATGAGGATGGTGATGTGGTTATTGTAAATGAGGCACCAGGGGGGGAAACAGCTGATGTCCATGGGATGAAAAAGCCCATCGTCATGCCTGGTCAGAAGACCAAAAAATGCACCTCTTCGGTCTGGAGTTATTTTTATCCAAATCCAGACAACCAATGTATGGCAATATGTAGCTTATGTAAAGCTCAAATAAGCAGGGGTAAGGATCTTGCCCACCTAGGAACATCCTCCCTTATACGTCACCTGAATAACCTTCATAGTTCAGTGGTTAGTTCAGGAACTGGGGCTAGGACCCTCATCGGTACAGGGACACCTAAATCCCGTGGTCCAGTTGGATACACACCAGCAACACCCTCCTCGTCAACTTCCTCCACAATCTCCATCAGATTCAGTCCTGCAGCCCAAGTCACCAGCCAGACTGAGTCCTCCTCAATACGGGATTCATCCGAGGAATCCTGCAGCGGTACGCCTACTACTGCCACTGCTGCTGTTGCTGCTGTTAGTCGGTCATCTTCCCAGAGGGGAAGTCGTAAGACCGCTAAGTCTTTCACCAAACAATTGACCGTCCAACAGTCGTTTGCCATGACCACCAAATACGATAGTAGTCACCCTATTGCAAAGCGTATAACTGCGGCTGTAACTGCAATGTTGGTGTTAGACGTGCGCCCGGTGTCCGCCATCAGTGGAGTGGGATTTAGAGGGTTGATGGAGGTATTGTGTCCCCGGTACCAAATCCCCTCGAGATTCCACTTCACTAGGCAGGCGATACCAAAAATGTACAGAGAAGTACGATCAAGTGTCCTCAGTGCTCTTAAAAATGCGGTTGTACCCACTGTCCACTTAACCACGGACATGTGGACAAGTGGTTCTGGGCAAACGAAGGACTATATGACTGTGACAGCCCACTGGGTAGATGCATCCCCTTCCGCAGCAACAGCAACAGCTGCATCAGTAGCAGCATCTACAAAATGGCTGCTCATGCAAAGGCAGGCAACATTGTGCATTACAGGCTTTAATAAGAGGCACAACGCTGACAACATATTAGAGAAAATGAGGGAAATTATCTCCCAGTGGCTTACCCCACTTAGACTCTCATGGGGATTTGTGGTGTCAGACAATGCCAGTAACATTGTGCGGGCATTAAATATGGGCAATTTCCAGCACGTCCCATGTTTTGCCCACACCATTAATTTGGTGGTGCAGCATTACCTCAAGAGTGACAGGGGTGTGCAGGAGATGCTTGCGGTGGCCCGCAAAATTGCTGGACACTTTCGGCATTCAGCCAGTGCCTACCGCAGACTAGAGGCACATCAAAAAAGCTTGAACCTGCCCTGCCATCACCTCAAACAAGAGGTTGTGACGCGCTGGAACTCCACCCTCTATATGCTGCAGAGGATGGAGGAGCAGCAAAAGGCCATTCAGGCCTACACAGCCACCTACGACATAGGCAAAGGAGTGGGGATGCGCCTGAGTCAAGCGCAGTGGAGACTGATTTCCGTGTTGTGCAAGGTTCTGCAGCCATTTGAACTTGCCACACGAGAAGTCAGTTCCGACACTGCCAGCTTGAGTCAGGTCATTCCCCTGATCAGGCTGTTGCAGAAGCAGCTGGAGAAAGTGAGGGAGGAGCTGGTAAGCCATTGCGATTACAGCAAGCATGTAGCTCTTGTGGATGTAGCCCTTCGTACGCTTTGCCAGGATCCGAGGGTGGTCACTCTTTTAAAGTCAGAGGAATACATTCTGGCCACCGTGCTCGATCCTCGGTTTAAAGCGTATGTTGTGTCTCTGTTTCCGGCGGACACAAATCTACAGCGGTGCAAAGACCTGCTGGTCAGGAGATTGTCCTCTGAAGAGGACCGCGACATGCCAACAGCTCCACCCTCATTTTCTTCCACATCTATGGCTGCGAGGAAAAAGCTCAGTTTTCCCAAAAGAGGCACTGGCGGGGATGCTGATAACATCTGGTCCGGACTGAAGGACCTGCCAACCATTGCAGACATGTCTACTCTCGCTGCATTGGATGCTGTGACAATAGAAAAAATTGTGGATGATTACTTTGCTGACACCATCCAAGTAGACATGTCAGACAGTCCATATTGTTACTGGCAGGAAAAAAAGGCAGTTTGGAAGCCCCTGTACAAACTGGCTCTATTTTACCTGAGTTGTCCCCCCTCCAGTGTGTACTCGGAAAGAGTTTTTAGTGCAGCGGGGAACCTGGTCAGTGAGCGGCGAAGGAGGTTGCTTCCTCACAACGTTGAAAAAATGATGTTTATAAAAATGAATAATCAATTCCTCAATGAAGTACAGCACTGCCCTCCAGATACTACAGAGGGACCTGTGGTTGTGGAGTCCAGCGGGGACGAATTGATAATGTGTGATGAGGAGGAAGTACACACTGTAGGGGGAGAGGAATCAGAGGTTGAGGATGAGGACGACATCTTGCCTCAGTAGAGCCTGTTTAGTCTGTACAGGGAGAGATGAATAGCTTTTTTGGTGTGGGGGCCCAAACAAACCAATCATTTCAGTCAAAGTTGTTTGGTAGGCCCTGTCGCTGAAATGATTGGTTTGTTAAAGTGTGCATGTCCTATTTCAACAACAGACCTCTCAACTGCAGCTCATCCCTCCTCTGCGGGGATAATGTCTCCTGTGCTCTGACACGTCACTCTGTGTACTCTCAGCCTCAGGATCTGACACTACAGCTACCATGCCTCTTGTAGCAGCCCTCACTCCAGGGCCTCTTCCATGTGCAGTGTCCCCCTCTCTCTTGGGTTCACTATAGTGGCATGGAGTTCTCCCCCTCATCCAGGGCACACATTCCTTGCCCTGGCTCAGTCACCACGCTCAGACTTCCAGGCAATGCTGGGGGAGCCTGGGAGCTTCCACCCCAGGTCCCCAGCTACAACTCTCCTCTCCTGTGTCTTCTCTCTCTTTCTGACACTTTAAAGATCGTGCCTTTAAATGAAAAAGTCAGTCTTCATTGCACGACTATGTGCAAGTGCAACAGGGACATTTTTTTGGGTTTACAAAGTCAAACAATAACACTACGACCCTGTCTGTCTGGGGTCTGTCAATGACGAATTGTCTGGAGCATGTTTTGAGGAGGTATTGTGGCCCCGGTATCAAATTGGGTACCGGGGCCACCCCACTATGCAGTCCAGATACTTGTTTGGTGGAATTCCGACACGTGGAGGGTTTTTTAATTATATTGTGGCCTCGGTACCAAATTGTGTACCGGGGCCACCACACTACGCAGTCAAGATACTTGTTTGGTGGAATTCAGACCAGTTGAGGGTTTTATTATTATATTGTGTGGACCACTCTATCTATACCACACTACAACTCTATACCACTCTATTTCCTACTTTAATTCTATTTAATTCTATTTCCTACTTTAATTCTATTACTAATTAATTAACATAAAGAGGAACAAAAAAAACCAATTTTACCAAAAGTATAATATGACTTAGACTTACAAACACTACACTTGAAAGATCGTGCCTTTAAATGAAAAAGTAAGTCTTCATTGCACGACTATGTGCAACAGGGACAGTTTTTTTCTTTACAAAGTCAACTAATAACACTTGGACCCTGTCTGTCTTTAACATACTTGATGGGATCTCAATGACGAATTGTCTGTAGCATGTTTGGAGGAGGTATTGTGGCCCCGGTATCAAGTTGGGTACCGGGGCCACCCCACTACGCAGTCCAGATACTTGTTTGGTGGAATTCTGACACGTGGAGGGTGTATTTATTTTATTGTGGCCCCGGTATCAAATTGGGTACCGGGGCCACCCCACTACGCAGTCCAGATACTTGTTTGGTGGAATTCTGACACGTGGAGGGTGTATTTATTTTATTGTGGCCCCGGTATCAAATTGTGTACCGGGGCCACCCCACTACGCAGTCCAGATACTTGTTTGGTGGAATTCTGACACGTGGAGGGTTTTTTAATTATATTGTGGCCTCGGTACCAAATTGTGTACCGGGGCCACCACACTACGCAGTCAAGATAGATAGATGCGTATCATAGATAAAGTACATTCAGTGGTGTGGGGCAAATTGAAAAATATTCAAAATGCACTGACATTATCAAAAACAAGAGGTTGTCACACGCTAAAACTCCAACATGTATATGATGGAGAGGATGGAGGAGCAGCCGTATGTGTAGTGTAATGCAGACCTGTTGAAGGTTTTTTATATATTTTATTGTGGTGCCCAGTGCCCACTCCTCTAGGCAGTCCAGGTACATTTATTGGTGCGATTCATAAAAGTTCAGGGTTTTTAATATATTGTGGTGACCCACTCCTCTACGCAGTCCAGGTACATTTATTGGTGCGAATCATAAAAGTTCAGGGTTTTTAATATATCTTGTGGTGACCCACTCCTCTACGCAGTCCAGGTACATTTATTGGTGCGAATCAAACAAGTTGATGGTTTTCTTATTATATATATTGTGGTGACCCACTCCTCTACGCAGTCCAGGTACATTTATTGGTGCGAATCAAACAAGTTGATGGTTTTCTTATTATATATATTGTGGTGACCCACTCCTCTACGCAGTCCAGGTACATTTATTGGTGCGATTCATAAAAGTTCAGGGTTTTTAATATATTGTGGTGACCCACTCCTCTACGCAGTCCAGGTACAATTATTGGTGCGAATCATAAAAGTTCAGGGTTTTTAAGATATTGTGGTGACCCACTCCTCTACGCAGTCCAGGTACAATTATTGGTGCGAATCATAAAAGTTCAGGGTTTTTAAGATATTGTGGTGACCCACTCCTCTACGCAGTCCAGGTACAATTATTGGTGCGAATCATAAAAGTTCAGGGTTTTTAATATATTGTGGTGACCCACTCCTCTACGCAGTCCAGGTACAATTATTGGTGCGAATCATAAAAGTTCAGGGTTTTTAATATATTGTGGTGACCCACTCCTCTACGCAGTCCAGGTACAATTATTGGTGCGAATCATAAAAGTTCAGGGTTTTTAAGATATTGTGGTGACCCACTCCTCTACGCAGTCCAGGTACAATTATTGGTGCGAATCATAAAAGTTCAGGGTTTTTAAGATATTGTGGTGACCCACTCCTCTACGCAGTCCAGGTACAATTATTGGTGCGAATCATAAAAGTTCAGGGTTTTTAATATATATTGTGGTGACCCACTCCTCTACGCAGTCCAGAAAGATACCTTTTTGCAACGTTTTGGACTAATAACTATATTGTGAGGTGTTCAGAATACACTGTAAATTAGTGGAAATGCTTGTTATTGAATGTTATTGAGGTTAATAATAGCCTAGGAGTGAAAATAAGCCCAAAAACTTGATTTTTAAACTTTTTATGTTTTTTTCAAAAAAAATCCGAATCCAATACCTTAAATCCGAACCGAGACCTTTCGTCAAGTGTTTTGCGAGACAAATCCGAACCTCAAAAATAACGAAAATCCGGATCCAAAACACAAAACACGAGACCTCAAAAGTCGCCGGTGCACATCCCTAACACATATATATATATATATATATATATATATATATATATATACACACATACAAATATATATATAAATATGCAGATGTCCAATAGCCACGGCGGAGCGTGACAAGGTGATAAGCACAATAGCAGTCTACTCACAGCACAGATGATAATATGCAGTTGTCCAATAGCCACGGCGGAGCGTGACAAGGATAAACACAATAACAGTCTTGTAATATGCACATGAACAGACTTGCAGCAGGCTGTGTATCAGTAGAGGCACAATAGAGAGAAAAATAAGTCTTTGTAATATGCACAAGATGATACTTGCAGCAGGGGAGTTCCAATAGAAGTGCTCCAGCACTGGGTAGAGAACTGAAACTCATACACAGGAAAGACACAGGGTCAGGATACACAGGAGTCCAAGGAATCAGGCTAGCAACAAGTTGCACTGACAGTGAGCACATGTTAGTGCTGAGTTTAAATAGAGCAGGTTAGAGTGCCCCGCCCTGAGGGTGAGTTATGTGATGCACAGAAAAACAGAGCAGACAGGGAAAGTAACAAAACCTGGTCAGGATTGTTACAATCCCAGAAGAAATGCTTGGGGTTGAGGTCCCATTCAGACCTCCCGTTGATGTATGCTGGACAGAAGTTTGACCCAGGAAGCCTTTTCTAGGCCTTCCACTATATATATATATATATATATATATTATAAATTGCCAAATAAGAGACTCCTTGATCCAGGCTTTTTAAGCAGTAGCTGATTTATTTTCAGTATAAAACAGCATAACACCAACATATAAGGTTCCAAGAATTCCTGACATACTAAATACTACCACAATCCTTAACTATTGTTCCGATGCTTGCCAGCGTCGGCACCCCCGTCCACCAGATCCCACAACCCTTTTATACACACACACACACACACACACACACACCACAGCAATCTCATCCATGTCATGCACCTGTATATATGACAGGTAACAGCGGGATCATTAACCCCATCTGTACCTTTCCCTGCTGGACAGGTCCTATTGTGGTTACCTTTTCCACAATATATAAATATATAGCTTTTTGCAGTCTTAAAGGGAACTGCAGTGATATATATATACCTGCAGTTCCGTTTAAGACTGCAAAAAGCTTCTCCTCTACAGACATGCAAAAACCCAAGTCCCAGTAGTTGTCCCACCAGACATATTGCCAGACATGTCTGGCCTATGTAGTTGTGAACGTCTCACTTCTATGTTCCTATGTTTAAAGCACAAGTAGTGTGTCCAAGATACTTCAGTCCAAATTGGCAATGTAAAAGATATGTCATATTAAGTTTGACAATTAATCAGATGGCTAACAGTAAATTCTTCTTGCCTAATATTAAAATAAGCATCTGTGTCTCATAAATGTACAAGTAATACTCCTTATAAATTATATTTCTAATTTTGTTTGAGCACAAGTTAAATCAAGAAAGAAATGACAGGAACTATGTTGTGTATCCTTCTCTAATGTCTTATTAGGTTTCAATAATTCTCTCAGTCAATTGTTGAAATCTCTGCATAAGCTGACATAAGGAGGCATTATGGATTGTAAGTAGACGTTCTGCTTGTGTGTTAAATCCTATGTGTCTTGAACAATTCCTACAAATTATAAGGAGTTGCCCCTTAGGTATAAAGTTTTTCAATTATTTTAAATGACAGCTATTATAGTTAACCATTGCAGTCTATGTGTCTTCTTTCTTTTTGAAGGTGTAATATCTAGGAAGCTGATTTGTGAACAATGATTGTTAACAGGGGTACCAGGTAGAGCCCAGTGCTGTTCACCATTGGGCCACTCCTCACTTGGTGCTTATCAGAACCAGGTGTAAAAAAAACTTGCCATATTTCGGATGATTTCCAGTTTGTATACCTGCCATTTCCAAAAACCATGATGGTTTAAAAACATGACATTTTATGTGCAGTTTGGACATAAAATCGCCAAAAAGTGTGTGTTTGCAAAAGCAAATATAACCCCCACTGTTATTTATGTCCTCATTTTGTTTGTATTTAAACCAATTTCTTTATAGAGTATGGTTTTTTATGTTGCTATATTCTTTTTAGATATGTTTCAAAAATGTTAGATTTAATAAATTGATTATAGAGTATTTTGAATGTCTTTTTATATGTATCATAATTAAGTTTCTGGCACCTCTGACTTGCAGCTGTACTCCTTTTTCTTGTTTTTGGTAATCTCCTTTTGATGAGAAGCCTTTTTCAGGACCAGCATTCATATCTGGTGGATGTCAGAGGAAACAGTGCTTTTTATCTAATTATAGTTGTTTACTCTTGGTTATAGTTAACACCGGAATATACAATGGGAGCATGATATACAATACACCTTAGGAGTCATTAACTACTAACAAACTTTACAAACTGAGATTGAACAGGCCAAAAGTCATAGTACTTTATTTTGATATTTTTGTTGTATAATATGTACCACCATATCTGTTCAGCAGAAAATTGTAACTGGAAATTGTATTACAATATTGATAGTATGCTGGTGTACACCATTTGGTTTGAACAGAAAATATGAAATAAATGACAAAATAAGTTATTGTATTTAGATTAAGTTCATCAGCAGGTCACAAAAAACGATAACAAAGTATTTTATAACAATTATTAGACAAATCTCCATGTTTCAGAAAGTAGTCAATGAAGATGAACTGGCTGCAATAAACCTCTAGTGCTTATCAATTGATTTCTCATTAGAGTGTTAAATATTAATCGAGCCCCACGCCCCACCCCATCCCATCGAGGGGTATGAAGTTTAATTTATAGGAAATTAACTCTTCTAGCTTATTGACAGTATCTAAACTAGATAGAAGTCATGTTAGTACATGAATCCCTGCATAATCTCATTCTCTTATGGACCTTTTGGTCACTTATAATGGGATACAAAGTAGTTGCATCCAATCTATTGACAAGCAAGAGATATATTAATACAATAGGCTCTACAACAAAGAAGATTCCCATCAGCGCATAATGTAATACCAAGTCAAAAGGTCATGCCGTATAGATTATGGTTGTTAGGTTCACTACTTCACTTGCTCTTAGGCTAATTACATTTGAATTAAAATCATTGTGATTAAAATATTTTAGTGGGATATCTGACAATTTTCTCTCTCGTCACCCATTGTTTGCACCTGTTAGCAATGGGCGTGGCTGAAATGGCCAAACACACCAATTAGAATGGATGTCCAAATACTTCTGGCCATTTAGCGTATGTAGAGGACATTTTTGTTAGGTGACGGGAGACAGAACTTTGCAATGGAGCATGGTAAAATCTCTTGGTTTATTCTCCATAGTACTAGACTTTACTGGGCCCCATAGCACAGTTTTGTCTTCCGGCACCTAAAAATAAATAGTATTTAGAATTAATCTTGGTACATGAAAGTGATATATTGATAAGCACTGCAGGCATGGGCAGTTGTAGAGAAATAAGGACCATGTGCATAAATCATTGTGAATCCTGGATCAGCTTTTCCATACACCTCATCAACAACCATATTGACAGTTACATATAAGCATAGCACTCATTTCACAGACAACCATTTTTTAATATATATATATTTAACTCTTCATTAACTTAAACTGCATTTAGAAGCTCCCTAGCGTTAACTACCTGGTTTAGCTAAGGTGCAGTAAACAGATAGCAGGGTAGGCTCTGGAAGCACTTATAGTATATAGTATAGTATGAGCAGGTCTCAACAAGTATAATCAAAATCTAGGAGCCAGCTCCAAAAGTTAAAAGCTGGCATATCCAGTGGCAGGTAAGTTACACAGAGCTATAATTGGTGCCAAATATACAAAGCTAATCTATATCTGATAAATTGCATACTGTTCCGAGCCCTGCCTAATGCTAAACGCACAATGCTGCTAAGTATATAAAATCTAGCTATGTGTGGAGCCAAATCTAATATGTAGAGACATACTAGGTGTCAAGTCTAATATACAGAGCTTTATGCCTTACTGGCACTAGTTCATTGTATTAAGTTCAACTTAGCACAACATTGACAGCTTAACTTGAACTCCTGGTGGGGCTGTTCTACTGTAGCAAACAAAGACTATGGGTACTCTATACTCGTCCATTGTACAGACTGCCTATATCAACCAACTAGGCTTGCTGCTGAATGCTCTGATTACCCACTCTGTATTGTAGTGGAAAATTCTTCCTTGACCATAATCGGTTGACTTATCATTCACAACTTACCTTCAGGGTTGTTCTACATGCACTGCTTCAACAACAACAATTATTTAATGGAACTTCAGTGTGGAAGGAAGGATGGAGTGTCCGAAGTGATGGGCGGGAGTACAGAGACTCCACTCTATGCCTATTGCCGACAGCTCGAGTTTGGTCTGGGCCTGGGCGCGGGGCTGCAGATATTTGTGACAGGTCAGACTCCCACCCGAATAAATTACCAATTTACTGGCGAGGGCCTCACAAAGAGAAAAATTTAACGGGGACACACATCATATAGTCACTGTCTCCTCTTGATGGTCGTCTGAGACTCCCATAAATGGCGTCTAGTAAAAGGGGCAAAACATAACAACCCTTCCCAAGAGCTGTCTACCATACTAGTATATACCACCCACTCTAGTGCTAACTATAATAACAACAATAGCCATGGTCCTAACAACACTCTATGTGACCGGTTTGCTGCGCAACATTAACTTTTAACACAAGGTGTAGTGTACATTGTGTAGTGTATCTATTTAAGATACCCACAATTCTAAACAGATAATTAAAAGAGCAACAGACAATACAGAAAAAGATGCCAAAAGCCTACCCTTAATGGGGGTCTGATTAATGGATCCTATACTGGGAAGCAACTCAAGAGCCTACCGTTAATGGGGACCTGACTAATGAGTGCAAGGACAATGGGGACAACAATGGAGGTACTAGACCGGGAGTGATCAATGACAGGGGCTGACCTCCTATCTGTTGCCAGGCTTAATGCCTACATTTTTCTCCACAGGCCTAGTGCCAGAATTACATGTGGCCCCAGGCTAAATCTGAATAAACTGCGTCCCACAGGCTTCTAAGCCTGAATCTACTGAGCCCCACATAATACATGAATAGAGACCTACAATAAAGGAATGGGTCCCCGGGCCATCTGTTCATTTCACTGCTGTACAGTGCCCGAATTTGTGCCCTACGGGCCTTGTGCCAGAAGTTGGAAACAGTGTCCAGAAGACAAAGGGCCTGAGTCATTATTGATTGTAATGCAAAAAAAGAGTACATTTTCTCCTGGACAAACCATGTTACAATTCAAGGGTTGTAAATTAGTTTATTATTTTGCATCTAAGGAAAATACTGTCTGTTTTTTTCATGTAGCACACAAATACTTGATAGCGTTATTTTTACACTGATATTTAAAGATGATCTAGGACATGCCCTATCCCAACTTTAAATCTGTCCCCACATTTACCCCCCCTCCAATGCAACAAGGTTTTTCCAAGGTGTAAAGTAACTCCTTTTTTTTGCTTTGCTCTCCTTAATGACTCAAGCCAGAAGTATGTAAAGCCTCCTCCATGCAGGAAACAGATATCGCCGCTTCCTTCATCTCCATTCTTCCAACTGGCCAGCACCTCTATTCCTGTTCAACGCAGTGCTTATTTGTAGAGGCTCTGGCTTCTGTCCTTCTTTTTTCTTTGCGCTCCTGCGCCTTTTTCTTCTTTTCTTCTCGCCATGGTCACGCCACTTCTGAGGTCCTCTTCTCTTGGCTTCCCAAGCAGGGGTCTGAGCTTAGTAGCATGACAATCTGTGATTGGCTTGCCGCAGTGCCAAATTCAAATAGCCAACGGTGAGCTGTGATTGACTCATTATCCTAGCAACAGCAAATCTCTTCAGGTTCGCTGTCACCAATGCCGCGAACGCTTTAAAGAAGAACACAGACTTGCCTGCACTGGATCGTTGGTCCTATAAGTTAAATATGTTTTTCTTCACAGTAACAGGTCGGCTACAGGGAAACACTCTGCAACATTATAACATGGCTTATTTTTATTACTGTCCTGTACATCTTATTGGCTATTGACCTCCATTCTTTTTGTCTAAGAATAAAATACAATGACTACTGTTATTTATGATGCCATAACCATTTCAATAACATGGTTATTTCAACTTAAATGTTGTAATGTTTTATATGTCTGGAAGTCTTGGTTGCAGTGAAACTACAGGGAACGTTTTACACCTCTTTTATACTTATTTTTAGATCCAGTTTACATTGAATGTATCACTTAACCCTATGCTTTGGCACCACATACCCTCTGGGAGCCTGATGTACACCTAAATCGTAAGTGTAAATTGAATCCCGTAATTTACATAGGATCCCGAGTCCCATGAATCTTTAGATCCGTGCAACTCAGAATACTATGTAAATTGCACACACTTGGTAAGACACACCTCTTTATCAGCCTCATTGGCCGGTACACTTAAGTGCTTCAGTTGCAGAATCCCCATAAGGCAGATAAATAAATAAATAAATGTTAAAAACAAAAAGGTGTGCTGCCCTGCCCCCAAACAGCGTAACCAAGCCTAGCACTGCCAGCCTAGGCTGGAACTAACAAAATCAGTGTGACAAAAAGTGTGACGTCCTCCTGAATTTACTATTATAATGGGCATTACAGGGAGCTCCTTAATAAGTTATTATTTAGGAATTATCAATTTTTCTTTTTATATAATTACCTATATTTGTAAGTTGAAAATTCGTAATTTTATAATTTCATTCAATATTAAAATGGAGTCAATTTATATTTAAGATGAAATATGCTCACTGTAATTATCACCTATGTGGCTGTAATCGTGAAGAATGTCACTCAGCATTTTGAAATACATTTTACTTACTTATTCTATATTTTTCTCATTGACAGGAAAAGATGAAAACAAGGAAAATAGATTTTCTCCTAAAGTGACATAACAGCAGCAATGAGGACATCACTTTATTTAATGGGAGTGACTTTTGCTTTAGTCTGCTAGAAAACAGTGGAACATATGTGTCAAAAGAAAGCCGTTTTATAGTATAAAATCCCCATAATAGTTAACATGGAGGTCCAGATACATAATTATTAAAATACATCAGAGTGAAAACCTTTTCTGATACAGATCTAAGCGTTTGCCACTGTTTTGTTTGAGCATTGCTTCCAAAGGCTGCACAGACATGAGTGGAATCATTCCAATCACCTTGAGTTAGTGATCAATTTGGAACCACCGAACCTTGTTTTCAAACTACTTTTGGAAGCTAAAATACGTGACTTAGCGACAATCTGTCAACTATTTATTGGTTAACGTGCGTACTAACAACTAACAGTTTGGAATAATTACAGACATTATTTACCCTAAATTTGAAATGACTTGCATTTATCCACAGGCAGACATGATTAGCCTTGATTAGTTAAAAACGCAGTGCAATTCATGTATAAAATTAGGTTTTTTAATTCACTGAAATAATTATCTACTAGGAATTCAATCTGGCATTATTCTATACAGGCTATATTTCTGAATTGGATATATAACTTCAGGTTTTAGTTCACAATGTGATCTTAAAAGTGTTAGGCAAAGACCCTTGTTTTTCTACAAATCTACTACTTACCTGTATTTATTATGAAGAGCAGTAATAATATTTTTTATTTAATGAAATAGCCACAAAAGAAGAGGCAAGTTCCAAGGACAACTTGAATGTAAACAAATGCTCACAAGGACAGCAAGGACTTTTAAAAGCTATATAGTCAATCCTATACCTCAACAAGCAAATAGGATAAAATGCAATATAAATACACAATGTATTGTAATGTACCAAACACAAATATTTTATACAGTTAATTTTTGGGGTGAAACATAAAACTAACAGTTTATATAAACTTAAAAGAAACAATTGAAATTGTTAAGACAAGAAAGCTGTGGAGTCAGACAGTAGTGAAAGCTAGTAGAGTCTTGGTTACATAGGAATTGGAATTAACAGCAGGAAGATGGATATTATATTGCCACTTTATAGGACACAGCTTGACCTCAGCATGAGTACTGTGTACAGTCATGGCCAAAAGTTTTGAGACTAACACAAGTATTGGTTTTCACAAAGTTTGCTGCTTCAGTGTTTTTAGACATGTTTGTCAGATGTTGCTATGGTATACTGAAGTAAAATTACAAGCATTTCATAAGTGTCAAAGGCTTTTATTGACAATTACATTAAGTTTATGCAAAGAGTCAATATTTGCAGTTTTGACCCTTTGTTTTGAAGGCCTCTGCAATTTGTCCTGGCAAGCTGTCAATCAACTTGTGGGCCACATACTGACTGATGCCTGCCCATTCTTTCCTAATTAATGCTTGGAGTTTGTAAGAATTTGTGGGTGTTTGTTTCTCCACTCGCCTCTTGATGATTGACGAAAAGTTCTCAATAGGATTAAGGTTCGTTGGAGTTTACTGGCCTGGTGAATCCCGTTTTGTGTAAAATAATGATGACTGCATGTGTTTCCTTGCAGATAACCATGGTTAACAGAGGAAGAACAATGATTTCAAGTACCACCCTCCTTTTAAAGCTTCCAGCCTGTTATTCTAACTCAATCAGCATGACAGAGTGATTTCCAGCCTTGTCCTCTTCAACACTCTCACCTGTGTTAACGAGAGAATCGCTGACCTGCTGTTAGCTGGTCCTTTTGTGGCAGGGCTGAAATGCAGTGAAATGTTGTTTTTGAGATAAAGTTCATTGTCATGACAAAAAGGGACTTTGAAATTAATTGCAATTCATCTGAACATTCTTCATGACATTATAGAGTATATGCAAATTACCATCATAAAAACTGAGACAGCAGACTTTGTGAAAAATAATATTTGTGTCATTCTCAAAACATTTGGCCATGACTGTATAGGAAAATATGAATACTGCATCAATCCAAGAAGGCAGGAAATTGTTAGACAACAAAATAGAGCAACAGTGCTAAATGGTATGCTTTAATAAAAACATATATATATACACATATGTGTGCATATGATTAAAAGTAGCATTTATTAAAATATATATATTAACACTTGGGTAATGAGCTCATTCAACTGCTAGCTATTTGACATAATGAACAGTATAGCTGGCAAAACTGGTATCATCACAAGCACATAATATCACCTAATACTCATGAAAAGTCAGGAGAGGAAAATGGTTTAAATAAATGTCCACACATATCCAACCCAGTGACTAGGGCCTGATTCATTAAGGTACTTAAATTAAGAAGTTTCTTATTTAAGTCTCCTGGACAAAACCATGTTACAATGCAAGAGGTGAAAATTAGTTTTCTGTTTTGCACATAAGTCAAATACTGACTGTTTTTTCATGTAGCACACAAATATCAACTTTAAATTTCAGTGTACAAATAAGCTATCAAGTATTTGTCGTGTAATTTGTCAATGAGATATGTGGGCATGTCATTGTCATTTTGGGTCTGTTTATTCTTTTTTGAAATTAAGGGTATTGCGTGGCCCTAATTTACATATTATATAAAGTGTGATCTGTGTTATGTACTGTCATCTTTCCATGTTTCAAATACATATACACCAATCAGCCACAACATTGATACCTAGATAAAAAGGATTCTGGCGCACTGCTGTTATAATGTTCTACTATTCAATAAAATGTACCACGTATGCTGTATGTATAAAATGTTCTTGGGTTTATTCGAGAACAAAGAGAATATATGAAACATAAAATATAGAAGGCAGGTACCATACATGTCATTACTTAATGCTCAATACAGAAGAATCTAAATTAATAATATCAAACACAAAGGTAGTGCAGTGTTGATGTCTTGTACAAAAATAGCAGGTCTGCTAAAAAATGAATAAATAACTAAATGAGCAACCAAATATTGCGTTAAAACCAAAAAGATATGACAAGCATTCTTCATGGATAAACTGACCAGTATAGTTTGCAGGTTGTGTGAAGTACATAAAGAGCAGAGTATGAATGTTGAACAAATCCATATGAATAAAGTCATGTACATGAGTTAAAAATACACCAGGTGAAAATACTCAGTTGAAATGAATATAGATAGCAGTCGCAAGGGATAATCCTCATAATGTAAAGTTTCCCAGGTCAGCAATGGGATTGCACAGAATCAGTGCTAGTGGAAATCAAACATGGTCCAGAATAAACATAGCGGTAACGGGACTTAATTTGAAGGAGTCTTACCCCAAATGGGTTTGTGTGCTCAAATGATCAGGTTGCAACTTCAACCTAAACAGCGCATGCGACAGTTGGTATTACCTGAACTGAACGAATATATAATACGAAGCAATACAGTAACCCAAAAGATTGTAGATAAATAGCGATTACCAACGCGTTTCACCCGATTCATCGGGCTTCCTCAGGGAGAGTTTTCTATGAGTGTCTCCCTTCATATTGGGGGTGTGGTTAGACTCAACCAATTCCGTGATTGGCGGAAGGAGAATGGTGTCAATTAAGCAGGTGAATCGTTCAGCTGATATAATGTAGCAGTCTTAAAAATATTTTCAAGCACAGAGTGTTTCACCAAATTTCAAATCCTGTGTTAAGCATAGTTGAACAGTCACTTATGTCCATGGTGTGTATACTCAGTCTGTGTACTACACTTTAGAGATAGCAGAAGAGCACTAGCTAATATAAATAAAACATAGAGCAAATGGAATCAACCATGTTCAGTAATATGACTAGGTTGTTATGGAGAATGTCAAGTATCAATGCACTAGGCAAAAATGTACATTCAGCAACAAACATTAAATGAGATTTACATAATTTAAATAATAATTGTATCCCAATAGTGATTGCAAAGGATAATGTAATACATTATACAAAAAGGTGTAACCTATAAAGTATGGAATGTGTGTAGTTATATAGATTTAAAATTTAGTTGCTAAAACAAATCTTGAATAATTAAAGGGGAAGAAACGTGCCTAGGTCAAGATCAAGCGAATCTTGACCTAGGCACGTTGAATGTCAAGAAAATAGGAAATCAAAATCTTACTAGGAAAGGGAAAACAGCATTGAATCAATTGAGTAAAATGGAAAATATAGTAATAAAAACAGCTGACAAGAGGGAGGGGGGCATCGTTTTTCTAAATAAGTTAGATTATCTGCAAGAAGCCATATTCATACCAAACCTACTACCCATTACAAATCCATATATAACAATAAAGAGTATATGATCAAAGAAAAAATTACTTGTGACACCAAGGGAGTAATTTGTTTGCTGGAGTGCCCCTGTGGCCTACAGTATGTTGGAAGGACTACTGAAATTAAGAACAGTGAAGCATATCCGAAATATAAGGAACGGTTTGAGAACCCATAGTATCCCCGACCATTTTAATGAAAAACACGCGAAAGACCCAGTGTTAAAATTCAATGGGATTAAAAAAGTGTAAAAATCATGAAGGGGAGGAAACTGTTTAGCAACCATTTTGAAGGAGGAAACACAATGGATTTACAATCTTAATATATTAAGCTCTAGAGGGCTGAATATTGATCTTTACCTAGGCACGTTTCTTCACCTTTAATTATACAAGATTTGTTTTAGCAACTAAATTTTGAATCTATATAACTAAATACATTCCATACTTTATAGGTTACACCTTTTTGTATAATTTATTACATTATCCTTTACAATCTTTATTGGGATACAATTATTATTTAAATGATGCAAATCTAATTTAACATTTGTTGCTAAATGTACATTTTTGCCTAGTGTATTGAATACTTGACATTCTCCGTAACAACCTAGTCATATTACCGAAAATTAATAATTCCATTTGCTCTATGTATTAGCTAGTTCTGAGTTTTTATTTGTTGCTACTGGAACACTATATTTCCCAGCTTTCCTACTACTTTTTTGGACATTTTTTGTTCAGAATTTTATTTAGTCCTACTGCAGTTTTCATTATCTTATTTGCATAATGCAATAGCTTATCACAATTCATACATGCTCTTCTGCTATCTCTAAAGTTGTGTAGTACACAGACTCAGTATATACACCATGGACATTAGTGACTGTTCAATTATGCTTAACATGGGATTTGAAATGCGGTGCTTGAATGTTTTTTTAAGACTGCTACATTGTATCAGCTGAACAATTCACCTGCTTAATTGACACCATTCTCCTTCCACCAATCACAAAATTGGCTGAGTCTAACCACACCCCCAATATGAAGGGAGTAAAAAAAAACCCAGGGTTTGAAAGACTCGTAGAAAACTCTCCCTGAGAAAGCCCGATGAATCCGGTGAAACGCGTTGGTTCAATCGCTATTTATCTACATTCTTTTGAGTTACTGTATTGTTCCGTATTATATGTTCGTACAGTTCCCATAATACCAACTGTTGCATCCGCATGCGCTGTTTAGGTTGAAGTGGCCGCGACTTCAACCGGTTTCTATTGACTGTTCAACACCTTGGTCGATTTAGCATTTACAGAGGGACAAAGAAAGAGAGGTCTGATCTTCTGAGCACACAATCCCATTTTGGGAGGGTGAGTCTCCTTCAAATTAAGTCCCGTTACCGCTATGTTTATTCTGGACCAAGTTTGATTTCCACTAGCACTGATTATGTGCAATCCCATTGCTGACCTGGGAAGCTTTACATTATGAGGATTATCCCTTGTGGCTGCTATCTATATTCATTTCAACTGAGTATTTGCACCTGGTCCATTTTTGACCTGGTCCATTTTTTACTTTATTCATACGGATTTGTTCAACATTTATAGTCTGCTCTTTATGTACTTCACACAACCTGCAAACTATACTGGTCAGTTTATCCATAAAGAATGCATGTCATATCTTTTTGGTTTTAACGCAATATTTAGTTGCTCATTTAGTTATTTATTCATTTTTTTAGCAGACCTGCTATTTTTGTTCAGGACTGCACTACCTTTGTGTTTGATTTTATTAATTTAGATTCTTCTGTATTGAGCATTGGGTAACCACATGTATGATGGCACCTGCCTTCTATATTTTATCTTATCATATATTCTATTTGTTCTTGAATAAACCCAAGAACATTTTATACATGAAAAAGCATACATGATACATTTTATTGAATAGTAGAACATTATAACATCAGTGCGCCAGAATACCTTTTATTTATAAACTTATAGCATAGGGAGGGACACCCTAAATTTCACTGAGCAGCATTGCATATGCTTGTGCCACCAAACCAACTCTGACCAGTAAAACCATGGACTCCACAAGACCTCTGATGGTGTTTTGCTGTGTCTTGAACCAAGACAGTAGCAGCAGATTCTTTAAGTCCTGTAAATTGCCGGGTAGGGCCTCAATGACTCTGATTTGTTTTTATAGCACATCCCACAGATGCTTGATCGAATTGAGATCTGGGGAATTTAGAGGCCAAGTCAACATCTTGAACTCTTTATCATGTTCCTCAAACCATTCCTGAGCAATTTTTGCAGTGTGACAGGGTGCATTATCCTGCTGATAGTGGCCATTGCCATCAGGGAATACTGTTAACATGAAATGGTGTACTTGGTCTGCAACAATATTTAGGTAGGTAGTATGTGTCAAAGTAGCATCCACATGAATTCCAGGACCTAAGGTCCTGGAATTAATTGCTGATTGAGGACTGTTTGTATGGTAACCTTTATCAAAGATAAGTAAACAACATCATTTTTATGCTATATATTTTGTACCAGTTTTTCATTCTTTCTTTTTGCTAGTATTTTATGATTGTAATCTTTATAAACTGTTACAATGGAATCCCAAGACTGGATTTAAGCATTGGCAGAACTACGGCCACAGCAGCTCAAGCAGCTGCTCTCATGCCCAGCGATGGCGGGAGCCAGGCAATGCTGGTCCATCAGATCATGAAGGTCCAAGCTCTGCTCTTGTGAGCACTGTGTGATAGGTTGACCTTCCCTGAGATGCCTTCACTTTGACAAGTAAGCACCACTACGGCCAAGTCTTCTAGTCAGTAGTACTAAGTATTGAGATGTGGCCAGGAATTTCCATCCCCTTTAACTCCACTTTCTACTATATTAAAAATGTATGGTCCTAAATATATATCTATATATTCTCAGCGGTCTGCAGTTATTTGCAGGAACTTTTTTTTCTTGGTGTATTTGCATACACAATATTTTAAGCTTGCACAGTCAAGCTAAGCAAATAAACACTTGTGGTTTTATATAAAAAGTGACTGTTAAATAACTTATTTTGACATTTTGTACCACTGTATTCCTTATGGGAAGTTACATGTAACCTGAGATGACATTTTGTTGCTTTGCTGGTAGTAAAAAAACAGTGTCAATAATATTTTAAATGTTTAACTCTGGCATAAAAGGAAGCACAGAACAATTTTCTAGAAGATAATAAAAGAAGAACTTATCTTTATACTAATATACTTTACAGGGCCAGGGTCACTGGAGGAGTTCTGATTCAAAGATGTGTACAATACTGTAATTTCTTAGCAGCAAAAAGACACAATTTCACAAGACTTCGTTATTATAGCAAGGAGGTACAGTACAATGAACTGACTAAAGGCTAAACAATCCTTGTCCTCAATTATAAAACACTGCATTATTGCTGTTGACCATGCTTGTTCAGCAAGACATCACAGGAAAACTTCATTGTACAATCTTTTGCAGGCTTAATGTGGCTTTAACATAATTACAGAGTAGCAAGCAAGTTTGACATGACAACAGGAATAAAATATCTAACACAGACTCCCCTATGTCAATTACACATTTTTCTTATCTTACACCAGACTTTACATATTATATTTTAATGTGAAGTTTTATGAGTCAAAATGTTGCCATTTTCAATGGGATTTTTTTGTAGCTAATCGCTAAAAGTTCTATTTTGTAGGACAAACATATTGACCAATGGTAATACTACTACTACTCCTACTCCTTCTACTGCTAATAATAATTATAATACACTAAAATGAATTGTAACTGTTAAGACTGCGTCTGATCCGTTGTGCTGGGGAGCCAGGGGAAGCAACAGGCCAGTATTGGTGTAGAAATTTGAGGATATTAAACTTGATTATGCTGATCAAAAACTAAGATTCTAATAGATGTGGCTGAGTCCATCTCGAAATGTGCTCCGGGAGGCTTCATACCTGGCTCCAGAGGGTTAAACCCCAGCTTTAGGGCATGCAAAAATGTATTACAGGGAATGTTTATTAAATTAAATGTATTATTATTATTATTATTAACATTTATTTATATAGCACCACTAATTTTGCAGCGCTGTACAGAGAACTCACATCAGTCCCTGCCCCATTGGGGCTTACAGTCTAAATTCCCTAACACACACACACACTCACACAGAAAGACAGACACACTGACTAGGGTCAATTTATTAGCAGCCAATTAACCTACCAGTATGTTTTTGGAGTGTGGTAGGAAACCGAAGCACCCGGCGGAAACCCACACAAACACAGGGAGAACATACAAACTCCCCACAGATAAGGCCATGGTCGGGAATTAAACTCATGACCCCAGTGCTGTAAGGCAGAAGTGCTAACCACTTAGCCACCATGCTGCCTCTATATTTAATGTATGGCCGCTGTGGCGCTGGTTAGTAACCATCTCACACAGCGCCTTAAAGGTTAAGTCCCGGATGCTGGGAGTGTAAATACATTTATTTTCATATTGGTCATGTATTGATTTATTATGAGATTTGGGATTAAATTTGTTTCTGCAACTGTCTGAAGAAAGGATCCCATGCTAATGAATTCTTTTCATGTGAGTGACCAACACTTGTTTACACAGCAGGAAGTCGTTACCTTTTATCCTTGTCTTGTTAAAAAGATAGATGAACTAGAATAATAATGTAAATGGCAAGTGATTTATGAAAGCTTAGAGAACAAATTACATCCCGATGCTAATCTTTAAATGTAATATCTCAGACTTTTGGTGCCTGTTTGAAAAAGAGGGCTGGTTTACCCCCTACCAGCATATGAGTCAGAAACTGTATAAAAAGAGCACTGTTTGACCATGTTTTGTATTACTCCATCTGTAACTTCTGGAAGATCGCTAGTACCTCAAACTAGCATATAACTGTCCTTGTAAGGACTACTTGAGCTAATGAAACATCACTGCTTCAAGATCCTGCTTTGACACTACTTGCCTGCTGTAATTCCTGTGACCTACAGTTTAGACCAATCTAACCCGTTATCCAGCTGTTCTGAGGTTGGGACCCAGCATCTAGTACCAATGCTCTGCCCACTACCCTGCAGCACTGGCCAGTGTGATAGACCATGGGGGAAGGAAGAGGTCAGGGGTACCAGCCTAAGTGCCCAGCAAGGGTGTACACTAGCAGCGAGAGTTACCCAGAAGGAGGTGGTTTTAGCTGCTGGTGAAGGAGCCTAGTGGTGCAATTGGGATAAAGAAAAGGGACGGTGGCAAGGCAAGCCCAGCCATAACCCACTAAATGTTTCTAAATGCAGTTTCCATGATCATAGAAACTAGGTAAAGTCCTAGGTAAAGAATATTATTTTTTTATGCATTTATCCCTTATGTTTACATTAGATAAAAACAAAAGGGGGTGGATTGAGTTTCAGTGGCATTATTACTTATTTCTTTCTGCTACTGCTTCCTCTCCCTATGCAACCAAGCATCTGACTTGCCTTTCTTGTATCTAACTCAGTTTTATGAACATACTTGCAACATAACTGTGGCCCCTTCCCCTCTATTTCTATAGTGAATTCTGAGCAAAAATATTTATTAAGATGATCTGCTATTGCCTTGTCTCCCTCAACAAGACTCACTCTCTGTCTTTAGTCTTATTATTTCTCATTTTGCATTTTTTCTTATGTACCAAAAATAAGTTTTGTCCCCTTTACCTATTGACTGGACCATTTTCTCTTCAGCTTGTGCCTTTGCACATCTCTTTGCCTTCTTAGCCTCCTTCTGTCTAACAAGATGCACCTCTTTGTCTTCATTATTCTGAGTCTGCTTATATTTCCTAAAGGCCATCCTTTTTTTCCTTTCACAATATTTGCCACCACTTTTGCAAACCATAGTGGCTTCCTTTTCCTTGTGTTTTTCCTACAGCCATAGTCATACTGACGCTTGTAATTCCACAAGCACCAGCATGCCCAAGTATTCAATAGCTGCAAGGGATTGCTGGAACTTGTAATTCCACAGTAGTATTAATCTGTTGTTTACTTCTCACTGTTATCCATCAACCCACTGACTCAGGAGTGTCAGGAAGAGTCAAGTGCTATTAAGCATGTTATTCCTGTGGGGAGAACAGATATTTGTTACGTGCCTGTTTCATCTATTAATTTGCTGAACAGACTGAGGCTGTTCACATTGAACAAAGTCATTACGTTTGTTGTGGCCCAGGACTAGTGGTAATCAGCCCAGGCTATAGCATTGGTGCTGGTTATTCATTTCAGCCTAGACTTTTATCATCACTAACTTTTAGTGGTATGTAACATCTTTTTTTAAGAGTTACTTTTGAGCAATAAATACTACTCTTCTTAATAGTTCCTGCTCTATTAATCCAAGATACCTGTCTGGTGAAATACAAACCTACAGTTAACATCTGTGACCTACAGATAACATCTAACAGCTAAACATATATTCCATCTCTGACTGTCCTGTGTTGAACCCAGTATCCCAAACCAACTAGGTGCCTGTTACGTGCAAACCAGATCCAAAGTAAGCAGTCAGGAGCAATCAGCCACAGTCACCTGCAAAGAGGCACTGCAGCAGTTGCACACACCACCCAGAAGTAAGCGGTTCCAGATGAAGTAGCCTGATGGTGGCAGCAAATACTCTCCTACAACTCCGGGCACAAAGGTGGTGTGTAGTTGGCACATACAGTCAGTGTCTGGTGGCCAATTAGCACCTGTAGGAGTGGTTAGTAATGACAGATTGCCCATGCTCTGCTCTTCCCTGGGCATGCTCAGTGGATGCACCAGCTTTGCTTTTTTTTAGCATGCCTGGGCCCAGTTCATGAAAACTGAAAAATGTCTAGGACTTCCATACAAATTCCCCCTGCGTATGCCCAGAATAGCAATTCGGGTGTTCGGGAGGATGGACCAGTATTGCCAGGCCCCTCTAACCATTGGGCACTGTAGTAGTCACATGCCCTTGCATTGGTGGTAGGTCCACCACTGATCAGCAAGTATCTTTATACGCCCCTACTGTACAATACTTGTACATACACTTGTACATACACTGCCTCGATCCACATCTTTAGGTGTAATTGAATGTGCAAGTTACATGCAAGTTTAAATTCTGCAGGATTTTTTACGTGTAGGTTATGCAGCAATACAGTTTTTTTTACTCTTATTAAGGTATTTTCCACAACAAATTATTATCTGAATGAGTTGGAGGAGAAGCAGTCAGAAAAATTCAGACAACATAATAACATATTAGAGTGATACAGACGAATCCAATTTCTCGAACCGGCATGGACTGGCTGAGGCGGGAAGAGTGTATTAAGATTCTTCCAACTTGATGTAAGTGTATAGGTCTGAGACCTATTCTATTTAACTAACAGTAATTCACTATATTTGCTGTCTCTCCTTTCTGTCACAAGTGGGGCATTTTCTGTGAAGACTGGCACACATTATAAAGACACCAGGGTCATATTAGGAAGGAAGTTTGACAACAATTGGGACATTTTGTTGTGAAAAGGACTGAATACTATGGTGCACGAATCAGGGCCGTCTCTTCCATTGGGCACGATGGGCAGGTGCCCGGGGGCCCTGCAGGCAAGGGGGCCCGTCCGAATACTAAAAAAAAAAAATATATGGAAGAGGGCAGAAGAGACTCAGCGGCGCGGAAAAAAGAAGAGGATCGGACTTAAGGTAAGTTAAGGGGGCCCCTATATATTTATATATATATATATATATATATATATATATATATATATATATATATATGTAAAAAAAAAGTGATTATATATATAACCACGTTTTTTTTACATACATATATTTTTTTTTACACACACACACACACTATTTATATATATATATATATATATATATATATATTATTTTTTTTATTTTTTTTAGGGGCCCGGTACACTGCATTGCCCGGGGGCCCATAAAGTAGTTAAGGTGGCCCTGGCACGAATGACAACTATATCCCTACATTTTTGTGGACTGATTACCAAATGCTAAGATGATAAACTGGGAGTCACAGAGCACATAGCAGATATAATAAAATATATTGGCTAGATCATTGCATAGGTATTATTTAATTTAATTAATTTCATGTGTATGTACCGCGGCTCGCTTGCTCCAGCGGCATCCTGGCTGTCATAGCAACAGCCAGGACGTCACTTCCCCTTTCCTCTGTCCCGACTGTCATCATGGCAACGGTCAGGACGCTGTCTAATCAGAGTTAAGACCTGGGGGCATCCGACTACCTGTGAACACATCAAGCTCTATGGGAAAGTGGCTGCTAAAGGCGAAGGCCTCTACCACCAGTTCTGTAAGTTTCTGAAAAGACCAGCCAGCCTAGCAATGTAATTGTATTGTGACTGAACGTTATACACTTTGTTTCTATTCTGGACTATTGAGTATCATTGTATCCTGAATTGCACTGGCTTGCCTTAATTAAATAGCACACAATTGCGTCTTAAGTACAGTGGGTTTGATCTAAAACATTGATTAAGACGCACTAGTACTGCTATAGGGACACACTCTCACAATACATATCGTGGTTTGAACACTGAATAATCATTTTAATGGCTACTCTGTGTTTGCACAGTACCACTTCTTCTGTTGTTCACTATCAGCATATGATCAGGTTTATCAACACATTGGATGCTAGGTTTGCAGATCCACCTGAAAATGTGCATGATACATACTCTATAGTAAAATGTCACTTCATTGTCTAACCTACTATCACTTTAGGACCACCCATTCCTTAATTTCATTAACTTTACTTTTGTCTGTATTACCCAGTAACATAGTAACATAGTAACATAGTAACATAGTTGATGAGGTTGAAAAAAGACACCAGTCCATCAAGTTCAACCTATTTTGGATCTCCTGCGATCCTGCACTTATATTTGAAATTAATCCAGAGTAGGCAACCGCCAATCTGTTTCAATTTTGAAAATCCCCCCAGACTCAATATTGCAATCCAATTTTTACCCTATATCCACTACTATCCTTTATTTTAATTTAACGGTCGTATCCCTGGATACACCTTTCCGCTAAAAATTTGTCTAACCCTTTCTTAAACATATCTATTGAATCTGCCATCACAACCTTCCCTGGCAATGAATTCCATATCTTGACTGCCCTTACTGTAAAGAACCCCTTCCTTTGCTGGTTGTGAAATTTCCTCTCCTCTAACCTTAGGGGATGACCACGTGTCCTGTGTATGGTCCTTGGGGTAAAAAGTTCCCATGAAAGCTCTCTGTATTGACCCCTAATGTATTTGTACATAGTAATCATATCTCCCCTTAGACGCCTCTTTTCTAAAGTAAACATGCCTAAACTGGCTAACCTTTCCTCATAACTTAATGACTCCATACCCTTTATCAATTTTGACGCCCTTCTCTGAACCCTTTCTAGTTCCAAATTATCTTTTTTATAGAGTGGTGCCCAGAACTGTACTGCATATTCAAGATGAGGTCTTACCAACGATTTATACAGTGGCAAAATTACACTGTCTTCCCTTGCATCTATGCCCCTTTTTATGCATGCCAATACTTTGTTTGCCCTTGCAGCTGCTGCTTGACATTGAGCACTATTGCTAAGTCTACTGTCTAAGAGCACTCCCAAATCCTTTTCCATTATAGATTCTCCCAAATTAATTCCATTTAATTTATAGATTGCGTTCTTGTTTTTGATCCCTGAATGCATAACCTTACATTTATCTGTATTAAACCTCATATTCCATTTAGCCGCCCAATCCTCCAGTTTATTTAAGTCCCTCTGTAGAGAAGCTACATCTTGCTCTGATTTTATTACCTTACAGAGTTTAGTGTCATCTGCTAAAATAGAAATTTTACTCTCTAAACCATCACCAAGGTCATTAATAAATATATTAAAAAGGAGTGGTCCCAGCACGGAACCTTGAGGTACTCCACTTAAGACCTTTGACCAATTAGAAAATGTTCCATTTATCACAACTCTCTGTTCCCTATTCTCTAACCAGTTTTCGATCCAAGTACAAATTTGGATTTCTAGACCCAGTTCCCTTATTTTGTAAACCAACCTCTTGTGTGGCACTGTATCAAAGGCCTTTGCAAAATCTAAGTAGACCACATCTACTGTCCTGCCCTGGTCTAAATTCCCACTAACTTCCTCGTAGAAACTAATTAGATTAGTTTGACATGACCTATCCCTCACAAATCCATGTTGATTCCCACTAATAATTCTATTGCGTACCAAGTAATCCTGAATACTGTCCCTTAAAATACCTTCCAGTAGTTTCCCCACTATTGATGTCAGGCTTACAGGTCTATAATTCTCTGGTTGTGATCTCGTCCCCTTTTTAAACAACGGCACCACATCTGCTATTCGCCAATTCCTTGGTACTGAGCCTGATGAGATTGAATCTCTGAAAATTAAGAATAGCGGTCTAGCTATTTCCGAGTTTAACTCCATAAGGACCCTTGGGTGTATGCCATCTGGACCTGGAGCTTTATTTATCTTAATATTCTTCAGTCGCCTTTGGACTTCTTCCTCTGACAACCAAGTATTAATTAATGGCATGGTTTCATTTCCATTTTTATGTATTACTCCTGCCATTTGTTCCTCTCTGGTAAATACTGAAGAAAAGAACGTGTTTAATATCTCTGCTTTTTCCTTAGTATCATTTATCAATTCACCCATCTCACTTCTTAGGGGTCCTATATTATCTTTTTTAATCCTTTTGCCATTTATATACTTAAAAAACTTTTTGGGGTTTGTCTTACTTTCTTTTGCAACGTGCCTTTCATTTTCTAATTTAGCCAATCTAATTTCCTTTTTGCATGTTTTATTACATTCCTTGTACCTATGGAAGGACTCCTCTGACCCTTCAGACTTAAACAATTTAAATGCACGCTTCTTCCTTTGCATTTCTTCCCTTACCTTTTTATTTAGCCACATTGGTTTAGACTTAATTCTTTTACATTTATTTCCCATAGGAATGAACTTATACGTGTATGTTTCCAACAACATTTTAAAGACAGCCCACATTTCTTCCGTATTTTTTCCTTCAAAGGCTTTGTCCCAGTCTATGCTCTTTATAGACTCCTTTAGCATATTAAAATTTGCCTTTTTAAAGTTTAAAGTCCTAGTTGATCCCTTATACTGTTGTTTCTGGAAACTAATTTCAAATGAGACCATATTATGATCACTGTTTCCCAAGTGCTCTTTTACTTGAATATTTGATATTACGTCTACATTGTTTGTTATTACTAGGTCCAGTATAGTCCGGTTCCTAGTTGGTTCCTCAACTAATTGGGACATGTAATGGTCTTTTAGCGTGCTCAGAAACCTATTTCCCCTAGCTGTACCGCAGGTCTCAATACTCCAATCAATGTCCGGATAATTAAAATCCCCCATAATTAAAATTTGACCTAGTTGTGTAGCCTTTTCAATTTGCTGTAGAAGTTGGGCTTCCTCAATCGTACTAATATCTGGCGGTTTATAGCATATCCCTATCAGAAACTTCTCTGAACTTTTTCCTCCGCTGGATATTTCCACCCACAATGCCTCTATATTATCACCAATATTCTCGTATATAACTTCCTGAATACTTGGTTTTAATTCTGGCTTAATATAAAGACATACTCCTCCTCCCCTTTTATTTACCCTATCCCTCCTGAAGAGAGAATAGCCTTCCAAGTTGACTGCCCAGTCATGTGTATCATCCCACCAGGTCTCAGTAATACCTATAATATCATACTGCTCATTCATTGCTACTAGTTCTAACTCCCCCATTTTACCTGTCAGGCTTCTTGCATTTCCAAGCATACACTTAAGTCTATTGCCTCCCTTAGGTATTTCTTTTTGCTTTAAAAAGGGCCGCTCCTTATCGGCTATGCTTCCCTTTCCCCCCTCTCCACCCCCTTTACTCTTGTTAAATTCCTCCTTACTACTCTCAATGTCTATCCCATAAATACTTGCTTGCCCCTCCCCCCTGGAGCCTAGTTTAAAATCTCCTCCAACCTTCTAACCATCCTCTCCCCTAGCACTGCAGCCCCCTCCTCATTCAGGTGAAATCTATCACGACAATAAAGATGGCAACTGACCGAGAAATCAGCCCAGTGCTCTAAGAATCCAAAACCCTCCTTCCTACACCAATCTTTTAGCCACGCATTAACCTCCCTAATCTCCCGCTGCCTCCCTGGACTAGCGCGTGGCACAGGTAGTATTTCCGAAAATACTACCTTGGATGTCCTTGCCTTAAGTTTGCGACCTATGTCCCTGAAATCATTCTTTAGGACACCCCTTCTTCCTCTAACTCGGTCATTGGTGCCAACATGCACCAAAACCGCTGGGTCATTCCCAGCCCCTCCCAACAATCTGTCCACCCGATCCGCAATATGCCGAGCCCTAACACCCGGGAGACAACACACTGTTCGGCATGCACGGTCCCGGTAACAGATTGCCCTATCTACCTTCCTAATAATTGAATCCCCTACCACCACAATCTGCCTGGGTCCCTGAGTAACTTTGGTCCCCTCTGTGCTGGAGAGACCATTCCCCTGGTTGCTAGAGGGAGCAGTGTCATCCAACTCTACCAATTCTGAACTGCCTTCCACAGTATCTTCATCCAATCTGGCAAATCTGCTGGGATTGCCTAGCTCAGAACTGGCCTGCCTCCTCCTCCCTCTGCTACCCCTAGTAACTGTTACCCAGCTGCCTACCTGTGCATCCTCCTCTGTCTCTGCTCCACCCTGCTCAGATAACGCATCAACGGTGAGCTGTAAACTCTGCTCCAGGTTGGCATTTATTGTCTTATTAATGTTTGTTCCCAATTGTAAAGCGCTACGGAATCTGCTGGCGCTATATAAATAAATGATGATGATGATGATGACTTTCTTCTCCTAAAATACTGCTCAGTTTTGCTTTTTTAATGTTTTAATCATGAGCGTGAGAGCACAAAGTTTTGCATCATATTTGAGTTTGAATTTTTTTACTAGATTATTCGTACACTAAGTACACTTAGATATGGGCTTTTCTGTAAAAGTACATCTGGAAGATTTTCGAGACCCACTCTTGGCCAACTCAGAGGATGTGGAAAAATCGAGTCCTTTTGCAGGGAAAAAAGGCTGCGTGTCCTCCTAGAAAACTGGAGACGTCACCCTAAATGTGCCTTCTCTGTCTATCTCATTTAAGTCTAGATGCAAAATGAGATCTTGTTCCTGCATGAAAGTCCATCAGTGGGTACATTCATATGCTTACTCTACTATGCACTTGATGCGCCCAACTCCATCATAAGGTGTACATTGTTCTCTCCTCCACAGTCGCTGACCCCTCAAATCCATGCACTTACCTGGAAATATGGATACATTTGCACAAAATTAGGAGCAAGATGTCACAAAACTGCATTTTGTAAATGGACAATCATAAAAGGGAGAAATGTGGAAACCAGAATAGGATGACAGACAAGAGAACATAAGGTAGGGAAGTAAATAAAGATACTTTTGAAAGTTTTCTTAATACTTGAACATTTTTCTTTTTCTCATTATTTTGTATTATACTTATTATTATTATTATTATTATTATTATTATTATTATAATCATCATCATCATCACCATCATCCTCACCCCCACAGCACAAAATAATGTATAATTTAGATTGGACGTTTGATTTTAGTAAGAGATTAGGATGAGTTGATTCTTAATCACCATAAACCCTGCAACAATATCATTTTCAGAATTATCACTGGCTTCTACAAAGGACTGGAAAGTATTTTTAAATTATATTCAGGTTTTCCTTGTAATACGTTACACTTTTTGTCATTACTGCCATATTCCTTTTATCCTGATCAAAGCAAGCAACATACATGTACCATTTGCAGGATAAATAACAAATAATACAACAAAATGTTCCATATTCTAGCTTCTACAGATATTACGACAAATAATATTGGCTTGGCCATCTAGTGTCTTATTGGACTTGAGTCAATTATGCGTTTTTTTTCTCAGTCAGCTGAAAAAGCTTTTCAATACTACAACTTCTGTTCCCTTGGTTGCATGCAGTAAGCAAAATATTGTTTTTAATCTCACAGACTTTAAAGTAGGTTATTATGGTGCTTTGAGGTATCCCTTGGTGCAGTCAATATTTTCAATTGCTTGGAACCAATAAACAAATTTCCATATTTATTTAGCATTTACAAAAAAATAAATTGTTCATGTTCTGCCACAATGTTTATATTTCAAAAGAAAAATATACCATTTATTTTATTTAAAATTGAAAGTGTCTGTTTTGCAGTTTGCATGGGTGGAGCTCAGTCGAGTGAACTGAAGATGTTCCTAGATAAATATGGAGAAACCACACCAGTTATAAAAAAAAGTTTAATTGAATTAAAAACTCATCAAAAACATTTGTTCACCACTTTATTAAATATATAATTTAAAAACATCTTATCTAATTATTTCTTAATCCAACATAGTCCAAATGGAGCTTTGCAGGAGAAAAAGACACACCTGCATGAAGACTAAACTGAAATGTCATTTGCAAATATCAAAGCATGACAGAATGATTGCAATGGGTTGATTGGAGAAGGGGAGTCACTGTTACTCCCAGCATTTCAATTGGGTCTTTATGGGGATTTGGTTACTTTCATTTGGACAAGAACAAATCAAGAAAGAAGAAAATGAAAAAAACATTTCTTTAGATTTAATAAAGGGGTGAACAAGAGTTTGGGTAGTCCTTTTCTCAATTTAGCCTTAATTGAAAATTGTGCAACTCTGCCGAACAGTTCCCATTAAAAGTATAGGTCTCTGGCACAGATGTACATTCTATGTGTACTCCAAGCAATAAGATAAAGAACTTCACTTACACAAAAGTGGCACATTTAATAAAATCAGTTTTGATTTCTCCTCACTCATGATTTATTTAAGTTAAAATACTTATAAGGCTAAACCGATTTATAAGGCTAAAAAGCACAGTAATTTAGGAGAAAAATGAAACCTCTTAACTAAAACGGGTTGTACTAGAGGCAACTTGATGTGGCATTTGCACTGCAGATTTTGCTGCCTTAGCACCCATTAAGGTGCATTTTTAGTTATTAGAGGCAGCTCCCACATGCAAAGCAGAGACATGCACCATGTTGCTCACTAGGGGCCTCATTTAGAGTCAGACGCAAAGTCCGTTTCAGGCACATCCTGCACATTTCCACTGACAGGCATGCGCAGTAAGCAACAGTTTCCTGCAGTTCTGTCTGCTTTTCAGACGCAGTGTACACTTGCCACAGCTGGCGTCTCAGTATGAGGGAAAGGGTGGAACACGGAGTTATGTAAGCGTGACCATGAATAATTTAGATACTATGGGCGTCTAACCACAAAAACTACCATAGTTGGATCAAGACGCAGGCGGAACACACATCAAAAAAGACAGGAAAAGTTTGGCAGGAATTTGGTGGCACAAGTAGTTAGCTAGCTGTGGGAACTGGTCACGGCTCAGTAGGGTATTACGAGTGGGACGCAACTGGGGTTGCATGCCACTTGTAATACCCTACCAAGCTGCGGCACACTCCCATTCCTGCTCTTGCATGTACGTCTTAGACGCACATTGCGTCCAACTCTAAATGAGGCCCTAGGTGTGCACCAGTGCAAAACCAATGTGTTTTGTGTGTGCTTTGTAAATTACCTCTTCCTCCTATATTTCTATCATTAATAGATTCTAACCAGCTATTTACTATCAGATCCATGTTATTGCTCTTGATAAACATGTCAGTTTTTGTCCCAAAACCTTTCATTCTATGTAGTCAACAAATATACACTATGGGTTACAGTTAGGGGTAAATCCAGCAAGACTGTACCTGGAAAAGCCATGTTGCAATGCAAGGAGTGCAAATGCAATTTGTATGCATGTATAATTCTGACTGCATGTAGCACACAAATGCAGAGCAGCTTTATGTTAACATTATGACTTAAAATTATGATAAGATGCACCATTTAACCCCCCCCCCCCCACATGGTTTTGCCAAGGTGCAAGGTTGCAGCTTCTAATTGGGTGTACTCCTAATTCGTAATGATGTGCAGTGTGTTAGTTCCACTACAATATTCTGATCCCATATTATAGCAATAAAGCCTTACAGCATCCTGAGCTTTCTGTTCATGCTAAGTGGCAATAGATGGCATTCAGTACACACCCAAGCTACGGTGTGCCATGCAATGGGGGCTGCCAAAGTTACATCCAGTTACGTAACAAGATACATACCAGATTATACTAAGCAGCCATGGACCATTACATATGTTCGATCACTACTTATTGCCTTTTATTATTTATTACTATATATCAATACACATTCCCATTCTGTGAAATTGTTGGTTGATTGGTTGTGTGTATTTCTGCCTGGGATGTGAGACTACCTGTGACCTGCCCTGTTAACAATATCACTGAACTGGTTCAGCTAGGTATCTATAAAGTATTTATGGTGTTCCAAGTGAGACCAGTTGGGCACCATGAGAGGCAGCAGGTGCAGGTGGAGAAGGACTGGTGGTGGTGGCGATAGTCTGCATGCTAGAGCTGTCCTGATGTTGAGGTAAAGCTGGAAAGTTTGGAGCTGGATACCCGATTGAGTAATAATCTGCAGGCACAGGATAAAAGGAGCCAAAAGGAACTACTTCTGAATAGGCGAAGGGACTCCAAGATCTGGCACCATTGGAGAGGCTCAAGTACCTTAAACAAGATGCGGCACTCACTACACCAGAAAAGAGGAGACTGTAGGGGCATACAGGTAGGCATGCTGGACTCCGACCGTGAGGTCTGCGGGCCCTGAGCGTCACAGTAAGATACATATAATTTAAATTTACTGTTGGCGCCATTGATTTGTGTGACTAGAAACACTATTTTGGAGAGTAAGGCAGGTACTTGATCCCTGTTTTATACTGTCCCTGGTGAAGCAGTTTATGTCAGGCTCCCAGGTTAAAAGGTGTTACACAGCCTGTGCAGGGGCTGTTACAGGATCCCGATTATATTCTACAGTATCAGACTTAAAATTCATTGATATTAAAAAGTGCCCAAACATTGAAGGGGTAGTGATTACACCATATCCAGAGAAGAGGCCTGTTGGATTTATGACCTACACACCTTTTTCCCAAGGGGCCTTAACCTCGATTTTAACTTCTTTGAATAAAGAGTAATACTTTCCTTGCACTAACTATAGTAGGTTTGGAATAATAAGTTTTATGGGATTTTATCCACTGGATCCTATGGGCCTGAGTTGTTAAGGAAAGTAAGGCACAAAAAGGGGTAAATGTTCTCCGGAACAAACCATGTTACAATGCAAGGGGTGCAAATTAGTTTGCACATAAGTTAAATACTGGCTGTTTTTTTCATTGAGCACAGAAAATACTTGAAAGCTTTATTTTTACACTGAAATTTAAAGTTGATCTAGATCATGTGCTACCCCAACTATAAATCTGTCCCCCCATTTTAAATTTACCTCCCCCTCCAATGCAACATGGTTTTGCCCAGGTAGAAAAATACTCCTTTTTTATGCTTTGCTCTCCCTAATGACTCAGGCCCTATGAGTTTATATATATTTAATGTTCCATAAATAAAAGCCTCCAATTTCCTACATACCACCATAGGTGTATTAGAATTACTATACATCACTACTGTTGGGACTGTAAATAGACGCCTTGTATCTAGGAGGCGGATTAAAAATAGGGGAATATATTATCTCAGAAAAGATTCTCTAGATATATCTAGTGTGCAAAGCAAAAACGATTACTTATTTGCTGCGCATCAAACAGCTCCAGAGAAAATAATCCCTATGGGCGATAATTATAAAAATGATTTAAAGACTATTGTATCAGCAGCTGTCCATAAAGATTGTAGGATCTCCCACACATGAATTAACAGAGAAACAAGAATGGACTACCAGAGTAAAACAATTATAACTTATTAAAAATTACTAGTCACATACCTTTTGTAAATAAAAAAACAGTAACACTTATTACCAAATCTAAACATGTAAAAATAATTTAAACACAATTATTTACTACAAATTTGCACATACTTTGATGCACGGTTTGTTTGAAGAGCAAAAAGTTTATAGTCGCTACCGAGTCTCTTTAGTCTAATGGGATTGTCAGATTGGCTCTTTTAAAGATAAATAAATAGATCATACTTGCCTAATCTCCCGGGAGGCTCCCGAATTTCGGAGAGTCCTCCCGGACACCTGGAAGAGGAGGCTAACTTCCCGAATTTGCCGAAATTCACGGCATTGAATGGTGGGGGTGGGGCTTAATTGTGTCACTAAGCCCCGCCCCCGCTATTCAATGCTGTGAATTTCGGCATTTTATAGAGGGGGCGGGGCTATGTGACACAACGACGTTACCAAGCCCCCTACTACCCCCTGTCACATCACTTCTCTCCCTGGATCTCCCGGGGGAAGTTTTGAAAGTTGGCATGCATGGAATAGATGCAGAAAACTACTCCCAGGACGAAATAGTAGACAATATAAAGAGTATAAGCAAAATCAAAGTTTGTGTCGCTGCAACCAATTACCAGTAAACGGCTTAGTTTGAAATAAGCAACAATCTCTCCACTGCTGTTGTGCCACACTGGACACGCTGTCCTAATATGTATGGAGTATGCAGTCTTAAACTTTCGTGCTAACATTAATGATCAGCCAGCTGCGCATATAACATCAATCAACACCTGGACTAAGGGTCATCTGTGAACGCCATTATACATGGAAGTAACAGCTTACTGTCACTGCAATAGGGTTTCTGGGATTCGTCTCTGGACACTTGGGACTAGCTGTAGCAGGGGTGAAACCTAGGAGGCCGAATGATGTTCTTGCTCATAGAGGGAGGATGTGCTCTATTTGTGACTAGATATGAATGATGGGAATGCTAGACCGGACTCCATAGTGAGATAACCGACTGGAATCTGGACCTGGTGGACTGGAACCTGGATGCCAGAACAGGGAGACGGAACCCACGGCCAAGAACACAGTACCCCCAAAAGTCCAGAAAATCAGAAGATTATTGTACAAGGACTGGGACTGGGAAGGCTCAGAGCTCAAGCAGTGAATTCCAGGAGTGACTATCGCCTGACTAAAAAGCCTGGAACTGGCCCCGGGTAACTCAGGACCTGCGACAAAAATAGGTACTTGGGGAAAGCAACCCCAAAGGGATCAGTTCACCCTGGAACTCTTCATGTGGATTCAGTGTCCTTCTGCTTCTCCAATGTTGCTATCTGCTGTTGTACAAAGTCCAACTATTAACTCTTTGTTTGGACCAAAGCTTCCTTCTGCTATTTAATTTTTACCATCTGCTGCTGTAAAGGCTTCAGCCATTAACTCTTTGTGTGGATTCAGTGTCCTTCTGCTACTCCAGTGTTACTCACTGCTGTTGTACAAAGTCCAACTATTAACCCCTTAGTGTGAATCCAGCTCATGTCTGCCTATTCCTCTGACTCTTACTGGTATTTGGGGTAGTAGGTTGCAGCTCTGAGTCTTCCAACCCCTGGAGCTATCTCTGCGTATCTGGGTAGGGTTTCCAGTTCCATGTCTGACCAGGCATGGAACTGGAGAAAGAGATAGCTCCAGGGGTTGGAAGACTCAGAGCAGCAACCTACTACCCCAAATACTTGTTAGGAAATTAATTTATCTTTACTCATTGACTTTATGATGAATTTGGACATGGACCCTCTAACGCTGTATTATACATGATGGTGGTCTCTTCGCTTTATTTTAGCCACTGTTGAGTTTCTATTATTTTATTATTGCTTTACATTGATGTTGTCAGTGCATTGTTTCGATTTTTTTGTTTGTATGTACTTATTGTGCCATTAGAGATTACATATTGATACTACCACTATCATTCTATATACACACAGTTTTTGATCCCATTGCATATTGCCTTTGAAACAAAAATCAGCATCAGGCTATTGTCCCGCTTGTCACGCTAGGGCAGTTCCCAAAAGAGGTGTGAGAGAAGTGTGTTTTAAATGCAGATCCCTAGTTCAGACAGTCACTATTACCAAGCCATTGGTTAACAATAGTTAATAATAGCTTATGTAGTTATTCACACTAACCCCCGGAGTTAGCCAGCTCCTGATTCCCAGGGCAGTACTGATCTTGGACAATCTAGGCTCCAGATAGGATAGCTGACTCCCGGGGCAATCCTGCTGGTGGGCACCCTGGAGATACTTTGGACTCTGCATATCCCAGATACTGGATACGCCCTGGACACCCTCCGGATTCTGGATACCCTCTGGACTCTCAGAACCTCTTTGGATTCTCTATAGACACTGGATTCTCCCTGAACACTGGAAAAACCTCTAGATGTTGTGTTAAATCTGAACACTGGTTATCCTCTTGACACTGTATTCTCTCTGGCTACGGGATACCCTCTGGATACTGCATCCTTCTGGATGCTTTATACACTCTTCATACTGGAACTGAACATTCTATTTAGATGAAGGTCCAGCCACACTGTTTGTCCTCACTCCAGTGATGCTGCTTTCCCTGCTGCTCTAGCCGTACTGTTCTGTTCCTCAGTCCGGTCCTCCGGCTCTCAACGCGAGCTTGGCACACTTCCCTCTTTCTTTTTCCCCCAGGATGGGGGTATAGGCTTTTAACTTAATGGTGAGGGTAGGGAATAATCATTTAATAGTGAGTGGGAGATAATCATTTATTGGTGGGCTGATGATGGTAGCAATTTATTTGATGGTATGGGCTATTTCATTTAATAGTGAAATCATGGTACTGCATATTAATTTAAGGTTGGGTCATGGATTATTTATTGAATTCCGGGATGGTTTGGGCACTATTTATTAACTATTAATAATAGTTATTTAAGCTGTTAAGGGAAAATAGGTTTATTTATTAAATGTGAATATTATTAATTTAATGCCAGGGCAAATTGGGGGAAATAGGTCTATTTACTAAACGGAAATGCTGTTAATTTAATTTGGGGGCTGGTTGGAGAAAAATGGGTCTATTTATTAAATGTGAACGCTATTAATTTAATGTTGGGGCTGCCTGCAGATAATGAGACTTAATTATTAAACGTAGGTCCTATTGATTTAAAGTCAAGTATGATTGGGGAGAAGGAGGCCTAGAGTATTCACTGATTTATTGCTAGGCTTTCCGTATTTCATGTTCCTATCCCTTTTTCCAAAATGACTCCAACATTCCAGGATCCAGACAAGTGGCAAAGAGCATACATGAGCAGCAGCAGGTAGTGAAAGCTGCAAGAACAGGTAGGAGAAAGCATGACAGACTGTAAACAGATTCTGATAGGGAAACACCGATTTTGGGTGACTGTCCTGCTCAGTCAAGAGATATGTCCCTCTATACACTGTTCTGTTCGTAAAGGGGAAGTTGAGTTCATGCAGAATTGCCCATGTATTCGAAGCAGATGGGTTGGAGTTGAAGAGTGTACTAACACTAGAGATGCTCAGGCTCGGTTTCCTGAGAGCCGAACATACCCGAACTTAGCAGATCCGAGTACTGAGTCGAGCCGGCTTGAAACATTCGTGCAACTTCGAAATTGAAAACGAGGCAAAACATCATCGTTACATCGTCGGATCTCGCGAGTTTCGTATTCTATAAGAACCGCCCTCCACGGCGATCCAATGCCATTTCACAGAGGACACAGAAGGGGTACCACAGTTCTTGGCAGTTTCTAGAGCAGTTGGGCAGCGTCATAGATAGAAAAGAAAGAGGAGGGGTAGCAGTATTCTTCAAAGTCTCCAGTGACATTCAGGAGAGCTCCATTGCTCCATTGCTGATTGTCATTGCTGAAATAGAATTAATATGTCTGGCAGGCTTGGTCTTCTAAATCTGCAGTCACATTGTACTGTGTTATATAGGTAACGCATAGAGGAGAGCTCCATTGTTCCATTGCTAATTGTCATTGCTGAAATACAAATAATAGGGCTGGCAGACTTGGTGTGAATCTGCATGCACATTGTACTGTGTTATATAGGTAACACACAAAGAGGAGAGCTCCATTACTTATTGTCATTGCTGAGATACAAATAATAGGGCTGGCAGTCTTGGTGTAAATCTGCTGTCACATTGTACTGTGTTATATAGGTAACACACAAAGAGGAGAGCTCTATTGTTCCATTGCTAACTGCCATTGCTGAAATAGAAATACTAGGGCTGGCAGGATTGGTCTTCTGAATTTGCAGTCAAATTGTACGGTGTTATATAGGTTACACACAAAGAGGAGAGCTCCATTGCTCCATTGCTAATTGTCATTGCTAAAATAGAAATACTAGGGCTGGCAGGCTTGGTCTTCTGAATTTGCAGTCAAATTGTACAGTTGCAGAGTGCTAGTTCTGCAACTGTCACTGAGGCATCTTCTTGTAAGGTCAGTAATGACCAAGCAAGACCTTATCATTCGGACTCCAAAAGTGGTGTCCAAATACTTTTACGTGTAAAAGCCGAGCTGGAAGAAAACAGTAAGGCATTAGAGAAAAATGTATGTTCAGATTTGGAAATGACACAAATACAGCACAGTGGCCTAGTGGTTAGCACTTCTGCCTCACAGCACTGGGGTCATGAGTTCGATTCCCAACCATGGCCTTATCTGTGTGGAGTTTGTATGTTCTCCCTGTGTTTGCGTGGGTTTCCTCCGGGTGCTCCGGTTTCCTCCCACACCAAAAACATACTGTTAGGTTAATTGGCTATCAAAATTGACCCTAGTCTCTCCCTCACTGTCTGTGTGTCTCCCTCTCTGTCTGTGTGTGAGTGTGTGTCTATATTAGGGAATTTAGACTGTAAGCTCCAATGGGGCAGGGACTGATGTGAATGAGTTCTCTGTACAGCGCTGCGGAATTAGTGGCGCTATATAAATAAATGATGATGATGATGATGATGAAATACCTGAGAAGAGTCTATCCACGAGTGCTATGTGTAATTCTGACCACTCTGAGAGTGTGCCCATAAAGAAGGCCCCTTTCAGCATTTCTGCAGATATGTGCATTAACAGCCCAAGTGTAGCCGGTGATACACAAATTGGGGATGCCACTTTGGAATTGCAACAGGATGAGGGGTATATTTGTGTAGCCGATGAGGGCGCTAATGAGGATATTGATGAGGATGATGTTGTTTCCGTAAGTCCTTCACCGGTGGAAGCAGTTCTTGCACGTGATAAGAAGAAGGCCATTGTCATGCCTGGACATAAGACCAAAAAATCCACCTCTTATGTGTGGAATTATTTTTACCCAAATCCTGACAACAGTTGTCTAGCCATTTGTAGCGTTTGTAAAGCCACAGTCAGTCGAGGTAGGGACCTTAACCATCTAGGAACCTTATCCATGTTACGTCATTTGAAGCGAGTTCATGGCAAGCTGTTGGGAAAATTGAAAACTTATGCTAAAAAAATAACAACAAGCAGTCCATCATCAGCTAGGTCCCTTCTGTCAGCTAGATCCCGACGCCTGTAATCTACACCCACAACACCGTCCTCATCAATATCAGTAGCGATCGGAGTTTGTGCTGCATCCAAGTTGCTAAGGCTAGATGACTCCTCCACTATCCTGGATTCCTCAGAAGAATTCTTGAGCTTTAGTCCCATTGCTGCTGCTGCTGGGGGTGAATCTTCATCCCAGAAGCAGACCAAGAAGAAGACTACTAGTAGTTTACAACTATTGACTGTTAAATAATCCTTTGCAAGAGGAAGCAAGTATGAAAGCTGTCACCCAGTCGCAAAGCGGATCACAGACGCCATGGCGACTATGCTAGTATTAGATCTGCGTCCAATATCCACTATTAATGCAACTGGTTTTAGAGGTTACTTGAGGTCTTGTTTCCCCGTTACCAAATTCCATCATGACACCATTTCACTAGAAAAGCTATTCCTCACCTCTATCAGAAGGTTCGTAAAAATGGAATTATTGGACTACAAAATGCCATTCTACCCACTGTACACTTAACCACAGATATGTGGACAAGCGGAACTGCGCAAACTAAAGATTATATGACTGTGACAGCCCACTGGGTTGGTGATTCGCCAACAGCAGCATCATGAACCCAGGTACGTCACATTTGTCAGAGGCAGGCTACTCTGTGTATCACCGGCTGTCAGGATTCGAACCCAGTGCTTCTGCCTCCGTGGACTGCTGCTCTGCTGACTGAGCTATTGTGGCTGCTGGACAGTTCCTTGCCTTTATTCGGTGTTCTAGATCAGTTCCAGTGATCTCCTGATCATCCAGCATGCCTTAGCTCCACCCCTTGACTTCCTATAAAAGCCTAGCCAGTTCCTGTCTCCAGTGCCTGATTCTTGTTCTCTGTGCCTGTGATCTAGCTTCTGCTCCTGTTGCTGTTCCTGTCTACCCGTATCTACTACACGTGTACCGACCGCGGCTTGCCCAACCTTTGGACTTCTAGGCCTCTCTGTGTACTGAACCCGGCTTGTTTGACCTTTCTTCCATCTCATCTCCTGTTAGCCAGCCTTCCTCCCTGCCACTGGGCTCCTATCCAGTCCCGTGACACTGGCTTCACTAAGAGGCATACAGCTGACAATCTGTTTAAAAAACTAAGGGATGTCATTGCAACATGGCTTATCCCGCTTGGACTCTCCTCAGGATATGTCATTTTGGGTAACGCCACCAATTTTGTGAGAGCATTACAGCTGGGTGAATTTGATCACATTCCCTGTTTTGCTCACACAATCAACTTGGTGGTGCAGAGCTTTTTAAGAAAGACAGGGGCATGCAGGAGATGCTGTCTGTGGCCCGTAAAATATCTGGACATTTCCGGCATTAAGCAACAGAATGTAGGAGATTGCAGCAGCAACAAAAGCAATTTAATTTGCCCTGCCACCAACTGAAGCAAGAGGTAGTGACAAGATGGAATTCCCCCCTGTATATGCTTCTGCGGATGGAGGAACAGAGAAAAGCCATCCACGCTTACTCCACAAGCCATGACATTGGGAAAGGAGGGGGGTGTATTTTACTCAAGTGCAGTGGAGAATACTTTCTGTGTTGTGCAAGGTGCTGAAACCATTCAAATTATTCACCTGTGAAGTGAGTTCAGACACTGCTAGCTTGACTTTTGGAAAAGCAGCTTGAGAAACTGAAGGAGGAGAATAAGCAAAGCAATTATGCTAAGTATGTCGAACTTGTATATCAAGTACTTTATTCGCTTCGCCAGGATGCAAGAGTTATCAAAATTTTGAAATCGGATCACTACATTTTGACTGTGCTTGATCCTCGGTTTAAGAGCTATGACTTCTCTTTGTTTCCAACTGACCCAGATCTGAAGAGATGCAAGGAGCTCCTGGTGGGCAAGACGACAGCTCAAGTGTTACGTGACAGGACGGCGTTTCCTCCTTCAGTCTCTCACTCAACTGCTGCTAGGAAAAAAGGCTTTTCCAAGAGACCCAGGGATGATACAGATGACTCAGCACAACATTTTGACATCAGGGGGTAAATGTATCAAGCTGAGAGTTTTCCGGCGGGTTTGATTAACCAATCAGATTCTAGCTATCATTTATTTAGACCATTCTACAAAGTGATAGCTAGAATCTGATTGGTTGCTATAGGCAACATCTCCACTTTTCAAACCCGCCAGAAAACTCTCAGCTTGATACATTTACCCGCTGGTCTAAAAGAATTGACCAAAAAATGTGACACTTCTGCCGTAACTCCACCTGATCCTACTATCAACATCCAAAGGAAGGTGCAGGATTATTTTCATGACAGCATAGAAATAGACACATCAGACAGTCCCTTTACATAATGAGAGAAAAAAAATGGAGTTTTCAGACCCATGTACCAACTCGCTTTGCACTGCCTAAGCTGCTCACCCTCCAGTGTGTACTCAGAAAGAGTTTTCAGCACAGCCGGGAACCTTGTCAGTGATCGGCGTAGGAGGCTACTTAAGATAATGTTCATAAAAATGAACTTCAAGTTTCATGAGGAAGGCCTTTCCCGCGAATTACATCAAATTACTGAGACTTCTGTAATGATGGATTCTAGCAGTGATGAATTAATAATGTGTGAGGATGATGTACACACTGATGAGGGTGAGGATGAGGCTGAGGATGATGACAACAACATCTTGCCACAGTAGAGTTCATTAACAGCACTGTTACTTTAGGTGCCTTAAGGCCATTGTTAGCTTGTTTTGTGGGGGCCCAAACAAACCAAGCACATCAGCCTCAAAAGTGGCACTCCTTGTTGCTGAAGTGCTTGATTTGTTAAAGTGTGCATGTTCTTTTTAAGATCCAACATAAGGGTGGGTAGGAGGACAATTCCATCTTGCACCACTTTTCCTTTCAGCTACCGCTGTGTGCCAATGTTACCTACATGTGCTATATACTGTTGTGTGCTTAGCAAAAATCTTAGACACCCATTGATGATGCAGATGACTCAGCACAACATTTTGACATCTAGGGCTAGATTTACTATCAGGCGTGTTTGTAAATCCGCCGACTTTCGGCGGATTTGGCGGCGGTTTAGCCATCGCCGGATTTACTAAGGCTAAACCCGCCGTCCAAACGGCCAAAAATGATGTTTCCAAACCCGCCTCTGTATACATCGCCATGACGGTTTCAACAATGTTCAACATACAAACAGCCGGATTTACTATTAGGGGGTTTATAAAGCCGCCGGAAAACCGCCATTCAAAAGACCAAAATGAAAGCGCTGCTTGTGAGCGGCGTGATGGTTCAAACAGTGTGCTGTTTCAGGTATTTTGCCAATCAGACCATAAGAGAAAGGCCTATTTCATGTCCAATGACCCATTAGGACTGTGTATAGAAAATGGGCAAAGTGTCATGAAATTTCAGGCTACTGTTTTTTTTTTTTTCCATTATTTTTTCACCCAGTATGATTGCATAGTAAAATCTCATTTCACCTTTCCTTTTCTAGTTGTTTTGCACTTTCCAAAAAACCACTAGAATACTGTTGCCTCAAAGAAACTAGGATGGGAATTGTTGCATTACATTGTTAACCCTTATTTTAATGCTAATGCAATCCACATGTGAAAAATGGTTTTTCTGCCTGAAGCAATCACAGACAATCACCGTCTATTGCCCAGCAGTTAATCATGATGCTTACAAAAAGGGCCCCTCATTATTTGGCAGGTGTGGGGTTGTTGGAGAATGGCTTTTGCAGGTAATGTGGTGCATTCTTGCCAGTGTATGTTTGCAGGCAGAAAGGCGCCAGGAGGAGGAGGATGAACAGCAGTTGGCATCTGTTCCGCGGAGCCTGCAAAGACCCCGCACTCCACGTGCATTTCCAGTGCGTTTGAATCTGGAGTCTTTGGCTGATGTGGAGGTAGTACAAATGTTTCGCCTCAATCGTACTAACCTCATGGCACTGTATGAGCAAGTGAAGGATGATTTGGAGCCTACAACCAGCCGCTCTAATGCAGTGTCAGGACTACACAAACTACTGTGTGCAGTTCACTTTTTGGCAACAGGTTCCTTTCAATCTGTGTCCTCCAGAGTGATTGGCATAACGCAGCCGACATTTTCAAGGCATTTTGGACAGGTTTTAGGTGCCCTTAAAAGAGTGTGCCCTAGCTATATCAGCTTTCCAGCCAGGAGTCACAGTGGCATGAGCTCAAGGGAGCTTTCTATAGGGTCGCAGGTATCCCTAATGTAATGGGTGCAATAGATTGCACTCATATTGCCCTGAGACCACCTCACCACAGGGCAGAGGTTTTTGTTAATCGCCATCATTACCACTCCCTGAATGTGCAGGTTGTCTGCGATGCTAACCAGCGTATATTGAGTGTTGTTGCAGGCTATCCTGGGTCATGTCATGATGCCTTTATCCTGAGACAGTCTACCCTTTATGCCAAATTTGAAAGTGGTGAAATGCCGGAGGGATGGCTTTTGGGTATGTACTTTGCATGTTTTATATATCCCTTATCCTTGCTCAAATGGACTCACATATGCTAACTGCTGTACAACATGCTCAAAGTAAATGGGAGCTAACATTTTACTTTTATTGCAGGAGATTCAGGATATGGGTGTCGCTCCTGGCTCATGACTCCTCTGCTGCATCCTCAGACTCCTGCACAGCACCAATACAATGAGGCACACATAACCACTAGAGGTATCATAGAACGTACGTTTGGACTCTTGAAAACCAGGTTCAGGTGCCTTGATAAATCTGGTGGGGTGCTTATGTATGCACCTGAAAAGGTATCTGAGATTGTCCTGGCTTGCTGTCTGCTGCATAACCTGGCTTTACATCAACTTACCCCACCGATTATTGCAGTAGACAGTGAAGAAGAAGGGGTACGTGTCACATCTGGTGATGTGCAGAGCACAGAGGGCGGAAGGGAGATTAGAGACCGTCTAATTGCAAACTACTTTACGTGTAAGTACATAGTATGAAAAACATTTTTTGCTACAAAATGTGTTTTATGTGAGTGCAATTTTAGTATTTTATTTTAAATGTTTTGTAAATTGGAACCTTTAAAAACAGGATAGTGTGTACTCCTCATGTGGTAAATATGAACATCCCTGGATTGTGTGTCAGAGGTCAATGTTTAAGTGAAATTAGTGCATAGTTTTTAAAACATCTGTATACTCTTGTTTAATTAGCAGAAAAGAAACACTGACACCATAGAAATTTAACTGCATTTATTGCAGAACACAATAAATAATAACGTATAATGCTTACGCAAACTTGTGAAAACATAAAGCAATAATAATTATTGCACTAGCGACGTCTTTTTGCAGGCATATCACAATGCTTGTTGCCACTCTCTCCCCTCCCTCGCCCACCCCTGGTGCGAGCACCTCTCCTTGGAGGAGTACTCTGTACAGATGTGCTAGGCGTACTAGCGGTACTGGTGGTGGCTGAAGAGATAGGTGCCGGTAAACGGGCTACAATTTCTGAATGTAGTTGCCCTGCCAGCCGGGTCACATTGGCATTCCCCTCACGTACTGTGGAATGTAAGGCCTCCACAGCCCCAGTCATTTGGGCCAGCTGCACATTGGTCTGTTCTAAAGCTGTTGCCAGACGGTTGATTCCAGCAGGGAGTTGACTATTGGAGCGGTGTATCCGCCTCAACTGGGCCGCAATTTGGGACATGTGGCGAGTTTGCCTGTCCATGAATAATGTCTGTTGCTGCTGGAATGCGCCAATAGACAGCGCCATTTCTCTGGCTGGGTCCATAGGTGCAGGTGCAGGTTGGTGGTGTGATGGTTCAGCAGGGCCAGGTGAAACTTCCTGGAGGCCAGACACAGGGGCATCCACTGTTACCAGGGTGATGGTCGTTTGATCCTCTGGCTCAGGGGACATTTCCAATGACTCCGCCTGAGGTGGCTGGTATGAAGAGGGCCCTGTGTATGAAAAATGACGGTAAGTATATAGTATATAATAAGTTTGTATATTGCATTCTGAACACTGGATAGGAAAGAATATTCTTTAGCAACTACAGATTCTTTCACAATGTTTGCATTCCTGATTTCTAGTCCTATGCTACCTGCTTACGGATGCACTTATTATCCTTTTAATACCCATTATCATTTGGACTGTGTAGTACATGCTGGGTTATTTTGACTAAACTACATGCTATAAAAAGTGGAGATGTTGCCTATAGCAACCAATCAGATTTTAGCTGTCATTTTATTGAATGCAATAAATAAAGTAAAGGTATATTCTGATGGGTTACTATAGGCAACATATCAGTTTAGTAAAATGTAGCCCAAACTTCTCATTGCAAACAATTAAAAAAAAAATAAAAAAACATTGACAGCAACATTTGCACAGAAAATCAATTAACTCCATTATTTCTCTCCTAAACAGAAATCACGCACCTGCTTGCTCGTCTGTGCCCGAATCTCTCGCTGAAGGTGGAGGTGTAGGTCTGGCACTGGGACTGAACTGCGGTCCTGGCGATTCTGGATGTATTAGAAAAAGCATACAATGTATTTCCAGAAAAAAACAATTTCCAAATATACTGTTTATTGCACAAATGTGTTTGCAATTTTTGTATATTTTTTTCTATGAGAAAAAAAAACCTTTACAAACTATTAGAGGCAAAAATACACTTTGAAAATCAAAAAAAACAAACAAATAATAAGAAAAAACGTTTGCAAAGAGAAAAGCAGTTTTAAAAAAAGAACAGCAGTTTTAAAAAGAGAAAAGCAGTTAAAATACTGTTAGGGTAAAAAAAACAAATAACTCACCAACTACTTGGCCAAAAGAGGGCGAGTCGGTGTCCTGGACATTTATGCCCTCTACAATTTCAGCCGGCATTATCTGGCGCAGCTCCTCCTCGTACGTGGTGTACTCCATACGAAGTGGGGGGCCACCACCCGTGCGCCTTGTCGACCTCCTTTCCTGGGCCATCTTCTCTTTAAGCCTCCTCTTAATATCAGAGAAGCGCTTGCGGCAGTGTGCCACTGTCCGCTTCAGTGGGCCCACCGCGTTCACGGCATCACAGACTCTCCCCCACAGTTGGTGACGCCGCCTTAGAGGAGTCCGGGCTGCCAGGTTCCCTAGGATGACCTCGTAGCAGGGAATGATGTTGTGCACCAACACACAATTCTCATCATGTGAGAAGCGCACATTCCTCCCTGTCTTGGTCTTCCTGCCCTGTCCTGTCTCCTCAACCTCTCCCTCTCCCTCCTCTGACCCCTCAACCTCCATCTCCCTCTCCTCAGCCTGTTCTCCCCTCCTATCTCTGGACATTTTTACCCAGAAGACAGAAAAACACAAAACACTGAAGGACTTACAAACACAAAGAACAAACTACACTACCTACAGACACACTCTCCACACAGTCACACACAAGTAACACAGACAAAGGACAAGTCAAATACAAAAAATACAAGACAGAAAATAAATGAGAAAATAAATGTACAAAACAGGAAAAAACCACAGGACTACTCACACTTCAAACAGATATCGCTCCACCAATCCACCAAACTCCAACTCTCACCAACTCTCAGCAAACCACTATCCTCCAAACTCCTCTCACAAAACTCCTCAAACCCCTATCAAAGAAAAAGTGTCAGGCCAGTGGTTTATATAGGGCTTGTGATGTCAAATCTCCTGTTTTTTAAAATAGCCAATAGTAACAGGCCAGGAGACAGGTGTAATTTTCAAAAAAACCGCCTTTACACAAAAGCGCCGTCATTTAAAGCAAAAGCACCATGTTCTATTCAAAGCCGCCGGCGGCTTTGAGCATTACATCCCGCCGTTACATCGCCGGCGGCTTCAAATTGAAGCTGAAATGCGCCCATTAGTAAATCCGGCTGTTTGCAATGCAAACACGCCGGAAAACCGCCGCGATGCATGGCGGTTTGAAGCCGCCATGCATCACGCCTGATAGTAAATCTAGCCCCTAGTCTTGTCTACTGTAAAATAATTGACCAGAATTAGTGACACCTCTGCTGTAACTCCACCTGATCCTACTATCAACTATCAACATCCAAAGAATGGTGGAGGATTATTTTTAATTTTTTTGAACGGTATAAAGTCAACAGTTTTATTAACAAAGAACAACATTGCTTGCAGAAGTAAGCATGGATGTCTAAATAGATGTGTATATGTATTACCTTCCACTTTGCTGCTGTTTCATGAAGTGTTTGTATTCTGTACTTTACGTCAAAGGTACCTAACTATATTATAATTTTGTGGGAATTGGGGCTGATTCAAAGCTCAGTGATGAACTTGCTTTTTATTGTGAATTACAATGGCTCTTTTTAGTGAATTGTCTGGCACCCTGGATTGGTCTGGGTCTGGTAGAAGCATGCATCCCGTCACTGGCCCCCCCTCGGGAATTACCACAGTTATCCAAGAAACGGTGGAGCGATCAAATGAGCCATAACTGGTTTCATGATCAAAGGACAATTCCATCTTGCACCACTTTTCTTTTCTGCCACTGCTGTGTGGCAATGTTTCCTAGATGTGCTAGGAACTGCTGTGTGTTTCAGTCACTGCTCTGTCGCTTAGCATCCAGCCAGGTCGCTGCAGTCTTTGTTTGAAAGTGTATGAAAATAATAATGTGACCTGTGAGATGGTCAAAATTGACTGCAAATGACTTGAAATTAGTGTTATTGAGGTTAATAATAATGTAGGGGGAAAAAAAGCTAAACTATGTGATTTTAGAATAAAAAAAAATAGGAATTTTAGAAAAAAATAGGGATCCAAAACCAAAACACGCAAGGGCGGTTTTGCCAAAACCAACACACAAAGTTAATCCAGATCCAGAACCAAAACCAAAACAAGAATACGGGGGTCAGTGAACATCTCTAGCTAGCACTGGATAACATTATAGGCATACCCTTTGCATGATAGCCATGCACATTTTGGTGGTGTGGAGTGGAAACTCTCCCTCTAGAAATTCTTTGCTTGCCTATTTGGAGTCAACCACGCTGCCCAATTAGTATGGCCCCTCCCACTCTGGCTGCCGGCAGCTGCTCTATTGCTCCCCAGTCCAGGTAGGCAATGGGGATAAGCATATTTTTATTAACTCTTAGACACAAATAGTTCCATTTCAGAATTAATTTAACTTATGTCCAAGTTGTGCTCACATCTGGAAAACAAAAGGTTAATTTTTCATTGTAAAATTAGTATTACAGTAAAATCAATTACTATTGATGTAATGCAGCAACAAGAAACCAGGCAAGCAGTGAATATCTGTTATTTAAAATCTAATGACTTCTAAGAGTGTTTGAACACAGTGGAGGTCATTTACAAAGCAAAAAATGTCTGATGTGCAGGGACAAAATCATTTTTGGTGACAAGTCTGGTTTTGTGTGTGTGTTTCTGCATGTCAACCCCTGGTGGACCTTGCATGGACCCACAACCTAAAGAATGAAACCGACTTGAGTGGAGGCACTGTGTCAAAAAGAAAACATTAAATGGATGAACTAGGGCGGCGGTTCCCAAACTGTGCGCCGCGACTCCCAGGGGTGCCGCGGCGCTGCCACTGGGGTGCCGCGGCCAGCCATAAAAAAAAAAAAAAGAACACAGAAACTTACCAATCCGTGGGGCGCTGGGACCCAGCAGCCTCCTCTCTCCTGCAGCCGTCGCAACGTGTATCAGATTAAAATGAATAATTCAGTCTGAAGGCAATCTATCACAATGATAATAGATGATGTTGTCCTGTTCAAGTTAATGTGAAGAAGGTTCAGTATAAGCGGTAATCTGCTTAGTATGTGGAGTGACAGAAAAAGTACTTCACAGAGTCAATAAGTACTGTTCCTTAACAGATGTAGATAGGTGAAAAGGAACGGTGTAGACCCGTAAGCAATGGTTACTGCTAAATGTATGGTAGGTATAGGTGAGGGCAGAGTAGTCCCAGCAGTATAGGACAATGCAAGACTGTACCTGTGCCTCAAAAAGATTACATGGGCAGATAGCTCAGGATGTGGTGCAGTGCTAGGCAGGTTACTCACACTTGCCATGGACATGACCATCTCAGAAAGTACTCAGAACTCAAAGCAATAACCTGGAGTGTTTTCAAGCGACTCTCCTTACCATATGGCAACGTGAAGGGAGCAAAAGCAATATCAGCAGCAGGGACCTGTAATAACGGCAAAGAGACAGTACAAGCAACAGACAACTTGAATACTCCTGGGGGTAAATGTATAAAGCTCCAATTTTTTAGAGATTAAAAATTGCAGCAAATCACCCGCGGTTTTATTCCCCAAGTCGCAAAATGTATTAAGCTGAATTTTTTACTCTTATGTTCAAAATCGCTGGTCATCTCTCGCGATTTGCTGGGAAAACATGCCAGTATTTAGCCACCTCTCCCGTGTTTAGGTTAAAATTGTCATAGACAACACGCTGCTTCCTAGCTGCGAGATTGGTAAACACATAACTGTTACACTGCCCTGTCTGTAGAACCGCAGGTCCCGGCGGCTGTTGGGTTAAAGTTAAAAAATAGATGATTTTTTTTTAAAAAAAAATGCGTGTGGTCCCCCGTCCGAGCACTATTAACCCTAGTGCTACCAACCTACTGCTGGTTGCGTGAAAATTGGGGAAAAATTTGCGTGGGGTCCCCCCGATTTTCAAGCAACCAGCACTAAGCAATCCAGCTGGGGTGGTTGGCACAATAGCAGGGGGACACGCGGCAGGTGTCCCCCTGTCATAATGACATACCACTCGGCTGGATTCCCTAGGGAGTGGGGTCAGCATAAATAAAACGTGCGCCCCCCCCCCCCCCCCGAAAGCACTAGGACTCTGCCTACATCCCTGGGGGGTGGGTGTTGGGTAATAAAGGCAATTAAAGTAAGAAAAAAACATACGCCATTTTGTTTTTGTGGAACTACAAGTCCCAGCCATGCCAGGATGCCATAAACAGTCTGGGCATGCTGATGCTTGTATAACTACAAGCACCAGCATACCCATGGCAGCCAGGTCGTGCTGGCACTTGGAGAACCACAAGTGCCAACATGGCCTGACACCCATGGCTGGCTGAGACCTGTAGTTTCACAAAACAATATGTTAAAAAAAAACACCACACCCTCATTAACAGCACACAAATTTAATAAAAATAAAAAAATCAATAAAAACATAACACAACCTCTTTATTACTACATCAATTTATTAAAAAAAAAATCCCAATATACTCACCAATAATATGTTGTGGCGAAACGAGTTTGTTAACACCTTAACCAGCCTGTTCCTCATTTCTCACAAAATGGGACTCACAAAATGTGGACTATAGCATGTACTATTTATAGCCCTTGCTTTTGTTCCCCAGTTCAACAGAATACCACTGCAGTGTCTAATTACATGTGGATAATGGGACATTGTAGCTCATTGTAAATATGTATATTGTTTATAGTATCTTGTTGATATTGCATGGAAGCTGTTAGTCATTGTCCTTAAAGTGAAGCCAGGTGGGTTATGGGTAAGGATCAGAATTCATGATACAGGTGAAGGGAAAGCCAATTAGTATCAATTGTTCTCAACATGACTAGTTCAGACATTTTGTCTAGAGCCCAGCATGGGACCTTCTGTGGAAGTACAGCTCATCTCCACTCCCCCTCCAACCCTCTGATACTGCACCAACCAATGGTTATTCGTTATTGGTTATTCATTATAATGGTTATTATGATTGGATTCATGAAGGTGCAGTGTAGCTGGTTTTGAGTTTTTGTTCTCTATTAATGAGCTACAGCTGCAGTTAAGAGTAGAACTCCATGGTTCTTTAAGTCAGGACATCCAGGTGACTGTAGCTCCTTTATCTAGTGGGGTAAGGGATAGATGATGTGGTAATCCTACCTGGCATTTATTTACTATGTGTACATAATAATCTAGTGATTGCTTTTGTTACAATAAATGTACTGTTGTACTTTTCTAACTGCATTTGCCTGAGTGACTTATAAGAACCTTAGAAGGTACTGGGTAGACTTCCCTGGCATAGGAAGGCACCCATGGGTAGCCAGCCAGAGTGACGTGGGTAGAATTGGACCAGAAAACCCTATATCTTCACAGATGTCTTCTTCTTTTGTCAGCAGCTTTTAATCCAAATTTGCTTGACAACCATGACCAAACATATTTGTATTTCACAATGTTCATGCTTGAACTCTTCTTTTCTTCAGTCAGAAAATGGCGTACATTTTTTTTCTTACTTTAATTGCCGTTATTACCCTAAACCCACCTCCCAGGGGTGTATAAAGAGCCCTGGTGGTTTCAGCACTGGGCTGGTTACTCCTAGGCGGGGGCCCGCACGTTTTATTTTTTGCTGATTACACTCCCTAGGGAATCCAACCCAGCGCTGAACAGGCTGGGGTTGGTATGTCATTATGGCAGAGGGTCCCCTGCCGTGTGTCCCCCTGCTATAGTGCCAACCACCCCGGGCTGGTTAGCCTAGTGCTGGTTGCTTGAAAATCAGGGGAACCCCACGCAATTTTTTTCCAGATTTTTGCGCAACCAGCAGTAGACTGGCAGAACTAGGGTTAATAGTGCTCGAACGGGGAGACCCCACAAACTTTTTTTCCATAAAATTATTTATTTTTTGACTTTTGACAACCCCGGGACCTCCGGCTGTATAGACAGTGCAGTATAACAGTGATGTGTTTTCTAATCTAGTAGCTAGAAAGCAGCGTGATGTATCTTGCGATTTTTATAGCAAACTCGGAAGACTTTGCTTAATCGCAGCTTCATACATTTGAGACTTGTATAGCTGGAGTGGAAAACAGTCGGGACTTCGATTTCTAGCAATTTTTGAAAAAGCGATTTTGCCAGAAATCCATCTCTGGTGATTTTACAACAAATCTCAGGTTAATACATCAGCGAGTTTCAACTCTCCTGAGAAAATCGCGTGATTTTCAAATTCAGAGCTTGATACAGTTTGCCCCTGGACTCTCCCTGGATCTCTTGGGTGTTTGAACTCTCACTTTCCCTATGTGCTGCTGTCTTGCTTTTTCTTTTCTTCTGGGTTGGCATCTTGTTCTCTCTCTCTCTTCCTGCTTCTCTGGCAGCTTGTACAGGTCCCTTGGCAGGTTAGTGGTACTGATACTCTCTTCTGATAGTCTTGCAGCGAGTTCTAAATGACAGCCCTCTTCGGCAAACTTGCAGCCCTGCCTGTGTTAGTCTGTCAGCTGACTGTGATGAATGTGACTGTAGGGTGTGATGCCCTTCACATCGCTCATTGTCTTTATGAAGGATAAAGCCTTCCTACAATCCTGATTGGTTGTAAGACTCACTGTGCTCTTTGTCTTCGTGGCAGCTTCAGTATACAAGGTCTGTGCAGACTCTCTGCTCCTCTAACCTTCTCCAGGACTCCTAAACATGCATCAGGCTCTCTTATTGTATTTCTCTCCCTTTTGAAGACTCAGCAGAAATGCAATCACTTTCGTCTGGCTGCTGACCCAACTGTGGACGTGTCTACCTCCTCTTTTGCCACTTTCTTGCGTATCTCCTTCTTTTCCTGTTATTCTTTCATCAAAACCCCAATTTTTGGTGGGCTCTGATGTTATTTCGTGGCTTCTCACAGTTCTGGGATGCTGGGAAGTGTAGTTTCTAGTACCCAAGGCTGTGTTATAATGTTCCTACAGTCAGTAACGCTACCCACCTTGTCAAACAACGCTATGGCACTGCCCCTCATGCCCAATGCAAGCATTAGGTTTGCTGGTTACAATTATGTAATGCCCTGCAAATTAGATGTTTCTTTAAATACATAACAATGAGAAGCTGAATTTGTGACCTTAGCCACTGATTAAATGTCATATTTAATGTCAGTTGGGAGGTAGGAACAGATGCTGCCAGTAAGATCTGTACATTCTTGCTGCTACCTCAGAAGCTGATAGTACAAAACTAAGAGAAATGTGCACAGATATTGAACGATATGGAAGAAAGAGAACCACAAATAGAAAAGAAATAAATAGAACGGGTTGGAGGAATTAGGCAGAGAAAATTTAAACTAGAATAAGAGATGAGGAACTAAAGAAACTGAAAATAAATAGAGTTTGATAAGAGAGAATGGAGTAAAACCTGTCAACAAATGAAACAGTGAGAATCAGTTATTGAAGTTATGTCAGTTTATTGTCAGCTAGTCAGCCAGCCACTAATGAATTGCCACTTTGCTAATCAGTCTAAGAATAATAGCTGCTAGTTAGTTAATATTTTGTCAAATGATTAATCAGTTATAATTGTCAAATAGTCAGTTACTAAAACTCTGTCAGAAAGTCAGTCAGCTTATTGTCAGCTAGTCAGTCATACACTAATGATTTCGGCTAGGGGAACCTATCAACTAGCGATTGTTCAAATAATTGCTGGCTACAATGATTGGTCACCTATATGATGCTTCTGTTATATGTTAGAGGAACTACCCTAAGAGGCACTTATGTATTATAGGATTTAGCAGCTCCCAGTATTTGAGAGACCTCCCTGGGGAGCTCCTGCTCACAAAGTCATAATATAAGAAACTTAAGCCAGCGAAAATAAGCTGTAACAGCATGGACATCTAACTATATGATAATAATTTTAAAATTGGATTGCTATATAAACACAAAGTCCATTTATCTAGGCATTTTGATAACATGTATACAATATATTCTATCATAGACCAACAAGTGATTGGAAGCGATTATCACTATTTAGATTGAGCAGAACCAATTGATAACTGAGGAGTTATATATTAAGTTAGATTTATCACCTGAAAGAATTATATGATCAGCGTCACAGTTCTAGCAGTTTATCTGCTATTTTTAACAGAATACACCATTGGTTTTTTCATTATCTATTTTTACATAAGTTTTATTATTTCGCTAATAATGTTGACTTTCTTTAAAGTATTTATTTTAATGATGTATCAATAAAGATTTATAAATAATTAAAAAATTCTTTCTATATTTTGACTTAGCCCTTTGAGTGCCCTACTACACATACTCTTCTCCTCTCTCCAATATTATACACTAATGATTTGTCTGTTAGTCAACATATTTACAGTCAGTAAAAGTATCAGCAGTCAGTAAAAATAAACAGCAGCCTGACAGACAGCGAGTAAGAGCTAAGTGATTTATGGAAGGGATCAGAGTTAGCCAGAGAATACAAGCCGAGAAGGATTACTGACAAAACATAGGTGAAATAGGAGTTTTAGTCAGGAGGGCTGGAAGTCAGACAGTGTAATATAGAAAAAGTATAGAGACAGGAACCACAGCAACAGTGCGATGTAATTTAACACGATATTTCAGAACTTCATCAATGACCAGTTCATCATCCACAAGAAGGGAAGACTAAACTGCCAAAGGACAACTTGCATTCAGCCCAACAAGGAGACTTAAAGGCAGGCAATGCGTGTCACTGATGCCAGACTGAGCTACACAGATCATTAACCACACGTACTATGTATACATTGAGCTCACCTCTAGTTGCCACACATAACAGCTAATTACTGGAAAGAGTCTATGGGACCCAGGCAGCCACTTTTGTAACATTGTTTTTTATAACAGTTAATATTATTACACCAATCCCCACAAGGCAGGGGGTTGAGAAAAGCCTATAGTGCTAACAGCACAGGGCTGGTCTTCCCTAGGTCCATTTTTTATTGTTGGCCCATTCCACATAGGAAATTCACCCTATGCTTACCAGGCTGAGTCCCACTCTACTGGTATATTTGTTAGCAGCCCAGCCTGGCACTGGTTGTGGCTTTTTTTAAAATACCTTTTAATCGACAATCATCATCATGATGGCATATTTAGCATGCAGGTGCAATCTTACACAGTATTTGAAATGTGTGTATCATTGGAAAACATGCAATTGAAAATACAGATGAAAGAGACAGATGTTAAAATTGCGCTCAACTCGAAGTGAGACCTACTGGTTAGAAGTTGGAACATACGGTCCTCTAGTCAGCAAGCAAGCCCAAGGATATTGGTGATTTAGATATTATTCAACATCATGTAGACTGATCTCCTGGTTCCTGTACTACAGACCCAAGCTCATGGCAAAGATCACATTCATTAGTGATATGGGTCAGTAGAAATTAAGGAATGGTGCCTGAGACAGATTGGTTATGTGTTTGACAATGTGTCTGTTTAATGTTGTGTCTGTGTTTGTCATTGTATGTCTGTAGCAGGTTGTGTCTGCGTTACTCAATGTGTGTCTGACTGTGGCAGGTTGTGTTTGTCATTGTGTGTCTGACTTTCACTTGTTGTGTCTGTGTTTGTGAATGTATGTTTGTGACAAGTTGTATCTGTGTTTGTCAATGTGTGTTTCTGACAGGTTGTTTATTTGTTTGTCAATGTGTGTCTGTGACAAGTTGTTTTTGTGTTTGTCAATATCTCTTGTTTATGTTTGTTAACATCTTTGTGAATGCTGTCTGTAGACTATGACAGTCAGACTTTACTTCCAGGTAACTTCAGCGGTGTACACTCCATGCTCAGAACATGTCTGTGGTTATTGACCGTCTCTGGTTCCAGTGAAGGAGCTAAGAACAGTAAGGCCATCTGATCACTATGCACAGTGCACAAACTGAGTGAGGAAGTCGGGGCTAAAGCCCCCCAATTTAGGCATTTACTATTGTGATCACAAGTAATAATGTGTTATCACAATAGTAAACCTAAATCTATCAGTACTGACTATAGGAAAGACCTGAGACAGCCTCCATGGTTAAACAAAATATAAAAGGAATGTAAAAATAAATTTGACCTCTGTTTCTTGTCCATAAATTAAAGTACACATATCTGGTGTTCCTATGATATTCCTCTACATTGTTGAACTAGCCGTTTACATTTTCTAAGGGTTTGCCAATTCAGTCATATTAACTATATGAGGATTTTTGCCTTTACATTGATGACTTAACTGTGTCCCCTAAAGAAACCTCTATTTGTCGTGAAAAAAAGCTCAATGGGAAATTCACTAGGATACATAAAGTTGTATCCTCAGTTTAACAAGTATATTGGTAAACTGTGAAATAAGATGTGGCCACAAAAGGTATCACTTACCCTAGGCCATAAACGAGTTAATGCATGTCTCTGATAGTGCATATTTGTATATATTGTATTTCTAAATAGAATGTTGTGTATTATAAGGAATATTATGGGCTTGTTTCATCTTTGAGACATAAATCCCTTTGCATGCTGTGTCTTCCATGAAATATCCCTGGCAATGCCCAGAAACTGACTTTACACCAATGAACACAATTACATGCAATTCATGTCTGAAAGCAGGTGAAACTTACTACTGGCTACAACTTGAAGGGACGAACATGTGGAAGGAAAGAATGTAAGCATTATAAGGGCATGCCGAGGGCGTGTCAATGCCCTTGTGGCCGATTCAATGTGGCCGATTCAAGGTCTGAGTTTCTCTTAAGAACGTGTTTTTTAGCTGTATATCATTAGCACCAGCTACAGGGCAGGTGTAAGCACTTACTGTTAGTGATGACTGACATGGCATAGTCTTTGTAATAAAAACTACACTAATATGTGCCACTAGATAGCACATAAGTGTTTATGTAAGTAAGAGAAACTATAAAAACTGTCAGACTCAGAGATACACTGTAGATTCTTAGACATACTAGAACTAACTGGTATTACCGCAATGAACAAGGAGGTGCAGAGTCTAACGTACCCCTGGTGTTCACCAAGGAGGTTTAGGATTAGCTGCAAAGGGTGCACAGGTCACGGTCCTCCAAGACAGTTACCAATGTACAGATTGATGATAGTCAGGACGGTCCGGGTCAAGCCAATCAGGAGGAGACGGTACCAAAGTGAGATCCACAGACAGGTTGAGGTCACAATGATCTAATGAGAATATCGCAATCCAGGAGAATGGTCAGGAAGCTGAGGTCACAACAGTAGGTAATAATGGGCACAATCCAGAAGAATAGTCAAAGGAAGACGGGTCAAACCAAAAGGAGCAAGAACATACAAATAATGCTGTAGACAGGACACCTGATACTCTGGCACCCTAATGTTGCCAGAGCAGAGTCTAAATAGAGGTAGAAGGAGTGTGATAGGAGGAAGGAGTGAGCGGTCAGACACGCTGACCGCCAAACCAGAAAGCGTCTGTTGCCCAGCTGTGAATGCGCCCAACGGCATGAGGACGGTCAGGAACGCTGCGCGCCTGTTGCCTAGCAAAAGGACGCCTCAGACGTCCTTTTGTGCAGGTTGTGTTTGAAGATGAATCAGGCCCTACATGTCCTGCTTAAAATGATTATATTAGAATCAGCTCAGTGACCTAAATAAGGACAATCTACCTGCAGATTTATATGGCCTTTATTCCATTTAGTAGTCATCAAATTTTTTTATATTTTAAATATGTTTGAGATGTAGATGAATCTACTGTAATGCCTGGGTTGCTCAAATTCAGTCCTCAAGAGCTACCAACACATTGTATGATGAGAATATATTGCCTCTCATCTGGGATTGTTGCAGGCAGCTCCCATCAGAAGAAGTCATGGTGTATGTATAGCCCCAGGGATAGATGTTTTAAGCGATAATAAGAATTATAATAACAATCGAACCTGGAAATATAGAAAATTGTCTGCAAGTGGCATCTTAAATTTGGCTTGGAAGAACTTTATGGGGTGGATTCCAAAGGGACTAATCATTAATTGTTTATAGTTAAAATGCTGTGTATCCATAGGCTGAAGGTATGTGATTATTAGGAGTCAATTTTTAAAAATGATTGGGGGTGCTCTCGCCCTCTTGCTATATGACTTAAAAATGCCATGAATATACATGGTAAGTGGCAGCACAAATATTAGGGATGATCAAGCACCAACAGATCTTACTTCTAAGATTTGGATTACAGCAAGGTTTGAAGGCAACATTATGCAGTAATCATGCTGCTTAAAGTGAGGTGACTCTAAGTAGTATATAGATCTTAGCCTGTTCCTTAGAGAAAATGAGTATGCAAGAAATTGTATAATATGCTGCCCTTGAGCAAGCAGGCAACTACATAATAAGGTCCACTGGACAAACCAGTGCAGGCTACTGGTTTTATAGAAGTTCACCACGGAGAAGCAGCTGTTAACTGAGACAAATGCACAATGTGGTAGTAATATATTAAACAAAATTCTGAATTCATAAGCCCCTGCTTAATTATTTTTATTTATATGCGGACCTTTATTGCATCTGATGAAGAATAACATTTTGAAATGGAAAGCTTTTCAGTAAGATGTCCTGATGGTGTTTTGGTTAAATCTAACAAGGACAACCAAGGGTCGAAAGGCAAAATAAATTGGAGGTTATATAGAAGGCTTCCATGTTTGGTTCTAAATCTTATTTTAAATCAGTCAATTGGGTAAACCTTAATTGTTAGTTTGCAGTCGGGGATTCTAAAGATTTTTAAGAAAAATATGTAATGAGATAGTCCAACAAGAGGGAAGCAAACACTTTGTTTAGGGATAGAGACGAAAGCATGGCTTGTCTAGGGTTTTTCCAGCCCAGATCAATTAGACCAGGTTACCAAGAGTTACCTAATAGTCAAGTGTATTCAGATATTGATATATGTAAACTTATATGATAGCAGAAAGTTAAAAGCAGTTACCGGCAAAAGAAAAGTGACACGTTAACATAGGGATTTTTTTACATTGATGTTTCACTTAATCCTAGTTTGCCAAGGTTTTATTACAGGGTGTAGAGGAAGAGAGATTACCGGGTAACTTACAAAATGAGGAAAAGTGGATATAATACAAAGGACTTTATATGTAAAATACTTGCACATGTGAAGAAATGCCTTTGTATAGTATTACAAATTGTAAGATGTCTCCCAGTTCAGTCTTCTGCTTATACTCACTCCCGCACCTCCTCCCTCCTCTATAGTGATCAGATGTACATCTAGTATGCATATGTTGGTGTCAGAGGGTCCTGGATTTTAAAGACAAAATTCTGTGCATGAGCAACAGATATTCTTTGATACTCTACTTCTACCTATGTCCTTATCATCCATAACTGACCCTTCTTTTCCTGGCCATCCTTAAAGCAGCTATGTGATTGCTATTTTCACCACCCATTACCTGTCTCATGACCCTGAGATTGAACTTGTATTCTAACTTTGAACCTGTTCTGCACTTCCTGACCCCTTGTCACCAATGCTGGGTTTTGGAGATCTGAATGAGGACCCTTGGGCTTAGCTGGCCTAATAGATGTGTTGTTGAAGCTAGGGGCCTTGATGAAGCTCCTGCTCATCTGGATCATACCTAGAAGAGGGGCACAGCTTCTGTGGGTACTGGTGGCCTGAGACACAAACTTAGAACTAGAGTCTGAACCAGAGAACTTAGGAACGGAATCTGCAGCAGCAAATTCAGGACTGGAACTAGTCACGGGACACACAGGACTGAGACCTGAACACACAGGCACACAGACCTGGAACCCACTACAGGGAACTCAGAGCTGGCACCCAGTGAAGCAACCAATGGGTAACTAAACCCACAGTGAAGTGTGTGAGATGGATACAGGAGGAGGATGCTGTGGACAGGAACATAGGCACTTTGTGCTGCTGGTAGGATATATAGCAGTCAGGAACAGAGCACTTGGTAATGCTGGTAGAAGATACTGCAGTCAGGAACAGAGCACTTGGTAATGCTGGTAGGATATACCGCAGTCAGGAACAGAGCACTTGGTAATGCTGGTAGAATATACTGCAGACAGGAGCAGTATCAGAGCCAGGAGACAGACCTTCAAGAGGTTTTCTGGCAATGTGCAACCAGCAGTTCCTGGTTTAGTTAGGACGCCATGTGCACTGATAGGCTGGCTGAAACATATGACTGAAGTTGCTGGAAACTGCTTTGTCAGAATTGATCATGTGATGTAATCCAAAATGACCATGCCCATGAAGCAGAACAGCAGAGAGTGTTTGTTTACACAGGACACAGGAGTGCCACCCATGAACAGTCTTTGACAACACCTCTGTCTCACCTCATTGTCATCTTCTCCATGCAGTGTCAGCTGCTGCATTGTGGGTTTGACCTAGGAGGGAGGTGTCTTGCAACAAAACCACCTTACCTATTTGTGGGGGTCCCTGACACTCATTAGACTTAGATTTTGCACCCCTGGTGAGACAGAAAGGTGGGTTCACTGTAGTGCTAGTGGCAGTTTGCTTGAATGCATCATTCTCTTAAAAGAAATGTGCTTGATCTGTGTTATGGATGAATGAAAAATGAATGAAACACTCTAAGGAAAATAATCAAATGTTTTCTACAAAGCATGTTTTCATGTTTAGTTACATGCACTATATTTATTTAGCATTCATCATTTTCCATCAAATAAAGGATTAGTTTTTATTGGGTTGCTTTCAGCAAACAAAGAACAAAAAACAAGGCACTAAATGTAATGTGAATGACCCTTTCCATGGTATCACAGAGTAAGGGAAGTGATGCAAGACAGCACAGAGTATATAACATATTCCTATCTATTGCAGGAAGACAGGTCAGATGCTCAATAATCCCAAATGCCTGAGAGCGCAAATTAAATGATTTATAAATACAAAGGAAGGGAACTGGCACAACTTAGGGTTTTTTAGAAGATAAATCTATTTATTGCAGGGTCAACAATATGAAAAAGAACTGGCACACCTTAGCAACGGCTTGTGCCAAATGCTTATGTTTCCCTGTCACCTGTAATAGACTACCTTTCCTAAGAAGGGTTGAGGAACAGATTATTTTGTTAACTAACAGAACGGATAAGGTACAATACAGAGCTTGTGTAGGTTATTACATGAATACACTTATACTCCTGAATCATAAGTAAAAGCAAAAACATTAACTGACGACACTGACGGTAGTCTACATCAAACCACATGTAAAGTAGTCTGGTAAAAAAGTATGCAACCCTTAGACAAAGGTAAACCTTACAATTAACACATCAGTATCATTTCATCTAAATAAGTGTTGTGTCCTAATCTGGACCTATGGTCATTTAAAGCTTGTTTAGTTTTTGAGTTTATCTTCTCAGAATTTTCATCAAAGACATATCATCAAGAGCGCACAAGGTGAGTTCTCACTTATATTATATAATTTGGCATGATGTTCTGCTACAAGGTCGATATCGTGCATGCCAAGGACATGTGTTGTCTTACATTTGCAATTGAACTGCTAGTGTTTAAAGGTCTCCGTTTACACTATTTAGCTGATTGAATATGGAATTTGAAATGGTCTCCTAAAAGCATTACACAATTGTTTACAGGGTTAAATAAATGACTTTGAGGACTTTTTTTTTAATAGTATGTGTATTAAAATACAAAAGGGACAGAACGTATAATTAAATCCAATATTTCCGGGAAGCAAGTCAGCTGGGAAGCTTAACATTGTTAACATCATTAGATGACTTTCCACTGTCTTGAATATTACTTTTTTTGCAAGAGAAAATAATGAATCCAGAGACATATAACAGTGGCAACTATATATATTATGGTTTCACGTTTCCAAGTAAAGAGAAATAATCCTGTTGTCACTTCTTTAGCCTTACATAGCTGTGTTAATAACAACACTACATTATGTATCAGCAATTGCTTGTGTGTTTGTCTGAAGCACATTTGCATTCAAACAAAGGGAGAAGAAATTCAAGTAGCATATTTGAATATGGTATGAAACATAACAATTCATATAATTTGAAAAGTTGCATTGTTTTGTATTATATTTACTATTAGTTATGGTGCCCTTCCAGTTGATAGAGTGCTGTTAACTATGGATTCAAGCTCGTCATTAGCATTGCAGTAACACACGACTCTTATCAGATGCTGCTACAAAACCTACTGAAAATAACAAGCAAAAATACAATTGTAACTAATTGATAGCTAAATAAAATACAACCTTCAATTGCAGTAACGGTTCATCCACACATAGATTCTGTTTAAGATATTGCTTCTGGTTTGTTCCAAGTGTATTTCAGTACAAGTAAAGCTTATTTAAAATACTGCTGGCTACAAAACTATCAATTTCTATGCTGTACCACATGTGTCCACATGAATAGCAATAGATTTCAAGGTGCATCTCTAGCCGCCACTCTTGGGAGACGGAGAGCCAGGAAAATCTCCAGAGTCACTCTATGCAAAGTGTGAACTTCACATCAAAGTCCAAACTTCTACCCCTTTATAACCAACCTTTCAATAAGGTAAACTTTTCCCTCTTTTCTCTTAAAATATTTATCAGTTTAGCCTAATTTATGGCTTTAATTAGTCACGAGAGTGAAGGGATAAAAGGAACTGTCTATGTTGCCTGCAACACTGTGTATTTGAAGCTTTTATTTATTTCAGTGCACCTAGCTGCACCAGAGTGCAACTGGAAGTAGCAAAATGCATCCTATTAGACATGTAGATGAGACCAGGGGGTAAATGTATCAAGCTGAGAGTTTTCCGTCGGATTTGAAAAGTGGAGATGTTGCCTACCAATTAGAGTCTAGCTATCATTTTGTAGAATGTACTGAATAAATGATAGCTAGAATCTGATTGGTTCTTTAAACCCACCGGAGAACTCTCAGCTTGATACATTTACCCCCAGCACAGAACTTGTACAAAATGCAAGTGTTTTGCAGAGAGAACATGGCTATACACAATAACTTCCACAAATTGAGGGGGTATAGAGACTGTCCTGTGTGAAAATTTTATAAAATTGCTCAGAATGCACCTACAAGTGTGCTTCTCTGTGGAAAAGAAGAATGGGTCTCATTCTCAGTATATAATAGGACACAAAGTCCACTACATGGTGCAAAATTCAGTTTCTTTAGCAGAGAGTAAATGGCCAATTGCCCCTCTGAACAGCATAGAACACACTTAAAATGTGTCCTCTACATACCATTTATTTTATTCCAAAAACATTGCTCCACAATATAAAATCTCTTCTCTGCACTGCTGTGCAAAAGTAGGTGCCAACTCCATACTTTTGCTGTGTCGAAGTCGTATAATTGGATGAACAAAAGTATATTGGTTAATATTGTTTTATTGGCCGATTGCACTGCATACGGCAATCGCACGGTAAAATACGCACGCACACACTCTTATTACAACATTTAGTTATTTATGTAATTCATATTCATATTGGATCCATTACACAGTAATTTATGAGCAGACAGTATTTGGTTTATTATTAGTTTATATATTATAAATATATGTACACTTTAGTGTTATCTAAGGTTCAGGTTATGGGAAATGTGTCATGTCTGATATCATACTAATCCACTATTCATCAGCAGCTGTCCGGTTCCATCGCCGAAGAGATCGCATATTGCATACTCTAGTTATTAATGTTAGGGAATAAATAGCCAGATTGATATCAGAATGTGATATGCTAATGAACTCATTGTAACTGGAGCACATACCCTGGAGAGATGACCCCCACCTTTGGATTCCTTAGATTGAATCAGCCTATGACCTGTTTACCCTGGAACCACCCTTGTCTGGACCTATAGAAGCAAGCTACGTCATCTCTATTGTTTACTGTGTAACACTGACTGTATATATAATCATAGCTACACCCCCACCAGGCTCAGTCTTCACTGATCACAGTATTCAAAGGGTGAATCACTGTCCACTGGTGCCCGTGGTTAGCGCAGCATAGCGGTATGTATTTATCTTTTGGTATTGGCTGTACTGTACTGTATCATAATATAATAATGTATTGAATTGTTAACTATTTACATCTGCTAAAATAAATACTTTGTGCGTTAGAAACACAATACAATCGCCTATGCAATGCTTATTTGAAAATGATAGAATTACTTTAATATCTGGAATACCTCCATTATGTCCTACTCCTTCCCTCAGCCTGTGTACATACCACCATCCTGCTGCATAAACACATGTGCCTCTATGGGCATCCAGGCTCACTTACACAAATCAAGGCACACTGCGTGTCCATAGCTTGTATTGCACAGCAAACACTAAATGACCTCCATTCTATTTTGAATAAACTTTAAGTTTTCCTTTGCACAAACACTATAGATACCATAGATCTGACTGAATACCAAATCTAAGTTATAAGTGAAGATACTGCAAATGACAAATGGTTAGGGGCCCTTAGGGCGTGGTATGGGTGGAGCAACTGGAGCACGTGCTCCAAGTGCCAGTCTCCCAGTTGGGTGCTTCACTGGCACCTACCATTCCTGCTCAGTTACGCAACTGACTGAAGGATTTTGATTTATCATAGAAATACATGAAGATACATGTGAGAATCAAGAATCTTCTTTTCTACTAAACAGCTCACATATGATTGCTGCTAAATCCATTATATTCAAATTTGCTACACAGGTTGGCTCTGAATGCAATCTGAATCTACCAATTCAGGCTGTATCTATAGTTAATGTAAAACAAACTGGTTTGATTTTCTAATAGAAATTGTTACTTATCACTCTGTTGGGAAGTTCTAATGTGCATTTCTAATACGTCTTAGATATATTTATTAGAGGTTAGATTGCAATGAAAATAAGTTATTTTTACTCCTGAGCTCATATGCTATAAACTCACATTTTACATGTAATACTTAGGTCACTCTTGATTTTTGCTATTTAGTACATTTATCATGTATTTGTTCTTATAGTAACACCAGGGAGGACTGGCAAATTATAGCTCAAGGGGCAAAACTCGACTCAGCAGCCTATTAGGAACATTTTAAAGGTCAAAGAATGCAGGTGGCCCAGTGACATAGCTGAAGGTAGCCCACAATAGGACAGGTGCCCCCCAGCCTGCCCCTGAGTAACACTCATTCTAGCAAGGTCTATTTATATAAGCATACACTACACAGGTGACTGTGGACCTTTGGTATGGTGTGGTGTTCACACCATCTATATACATCTGTCCTTTGAGTACACTATTGGATGTGGAAGCTTGTCTGCATTATTAAATGTGTGAGATTTTCACTTTTCGCACTGGCGAGATATTCTTCTCTCAGATTCTCACAACTGCTTATGTGTATCACAATAGACTAGACATTGTGAGCACAAAGTGTCTCTGACTATGTGCTCCAGCTGTTATTTTGTCAGCATCTACATCCTGATAAAATGTGCTACAGTGCACAGTGACACAGTGGTTAGCATTGCTGCCTCACAGAGCTGGGGTTATGGGTTCAATTGAAACCAGGACCCTTTATGTGTGGAGTTTGTATGTTCTCCCCATGTTTTCATGGGTTTCCTCCCACACTCCAAAGACATGCTGGCAGGGCCAGATTAACAATGGGCCTGATGGGACTCCAGCCCCATCAGGCCCATTGTTAATCCAGCCCTGTTAATCCATTGTCATTTTCAGAGTGCATCAAAATAACCTTACCACAGAATTAGGCCCAGGACAGCCAGGAGTAAAACAAAAAATTTTGTGAGGCGGGTGGACAAACAAAAACTTACAAATTCTGACAAACTCCAAGAATTGATTAGGCAAGAATGGGCGGCCATCAGTGAATACATTGTCCTGAAGTTTACTGACAGCATGCCAAGGTGAATTGCAGAGGTCTTCAAAAAGAAGGATCAACACTACAAATATTGACTCTTTGCATAAACTTAATGTAATTGTCAATAAAAACCTTTGACACTTATGTAATGCTTGTAATTTTATTTCAGTATACCATAGCAACATCTGACAAACAGTTCTAACACTGAAGCAGCAAACTTTGTGAAAACCAATACTTGTGCTATTCTCAACATTTTTGGCCATGACTGCAGTATTCAATAGCCAATATTTTAAATCTGTATTTCCCTTTCCGGGGTGCACATTTCAATAACTATTATCACATATTTAGAACAAGAAATTGTTATTCCTTTGTTAGGACACCCCTAAATAATTTTATTATACAAAATTCTTCTAAGGATTATGGTAAACAGGGTTCACCTCTGCAAGGTATTTAATAATAAAAGATAACCCATGAAAATGAACACTACACTTTCAATTATTTAAAATCTCAGTGCAATGCTCATGAAGGTGTATTTTTGCAACTTTGTGTGCTATATTTCATTCTTTATTTGAACCATAAAATACATAATGCTTAACTTAAATTAGATTGTGTGGCTTCAGTTTAATGTAAAATGTAGTGCACCAAAGGGAATTAAGTATATTAAGTATATTTCAAATATGTAAGCTTAATATTAACTTTTTAATATTCAGATGATCTTAATACAACTTCTTCCAATATTATCATGACATGATTACAGTCACTGGTTACTTATTGCCCAGAGTTTCTTTTCTAATCTCACTTATCCCAAAAGATCACTTGTATCACAAGAAACTTTTCACTACTCAGTTTTACTGTCGGACTGATTTGATTTAGATTATATTTATTTTTAGGATTATATATGTATCCACCACAGGATTAATATCTCATTGATAGATTATTTCTTTTGCAGATAGAGATTGTGATCTCTTCCCCTCTGCAGACCACTCACACTACAATTCCTCCCTCATGGATGGTAATTGTGATTGTGTTCTATGAAGTCCTCTAAGTGATAGTAGTATTGTCTCCAAATTGAACAAAAATAATGAGAAATATTGATCTGGATTAAATAAAGAAAATGTTTGATTAATTAGTGTTATTTCTACTGTTTTAAGAAGATGTAAAGGTATAGGGGTATTGCTCATAGCAACCAATCATATCCTAGCTATCATTTATGCAGTACACGGTAGAAAATGATAGCTAAAATCTAATTGGTTGCTATGGAAACACCTACACATTTCCTTTTTAGAAGCTTTAATAAATCTACCCCAAAGTCAATTGCTGATTTAAATAAACATAGTTCTTTTACAATTGGTAAGAACACACTTGTTTCATGAAGAAATCTGAGTTCAAACAATAGCAATATGTAAAGAGAAAGGCTGGGTAAACACTACAGGTTTTCACCCAATTATCTTGCCAATCACATGATAAACAACCGCTAGGTCCATTATCGCACTAGTGTGTACGCTCCCGCGATAATGTCTTACTGTTCCAAAGCACATCATACTGTTTGATTTGATTTCATAAACAGACTAAAAATCTCTATAAATGATGGAACGATGTCCGGCAAATTCTGCAGTGTGTATGCACTCATGACCGGCAGTGTAGGCAGATCTCCATAGAGTTTACAGAGTCACAATCTTTTCAACAGATTTTTATGGCAAATCAGGAACTCAGATCTTAAAGTAAATATTGTCAAACGATTATAGTGTGTACACATGAATCCGTCGTTGGTAAAATCGTTAACGATATCACACCAGGAGAAATTTTCTGTAGTGTGTACCCAGCCAAAGACTACAGAGACTTATAGAAAAAGCATTTATTTATCTTGGTTAAGTATGCAAAACAAACTCTCAAATGGAGAGCATCTAACATTGTATCTTTTCCTGCATAGTCGACATGCACTGGGCATATGCAGTCCTCTCTCTACAGCCAGGCCCCTCCTGTGCCTCACAGTGTCATTGTGTTTGAACAGAGGAACGCAAATAGCTTTTTGTACTACTCAGTTCAAACTACAAATGTTGGCTAGATGATGTGATATAACAGGGTTTAGACAAACGACTATATGCTACAGGCACCCCGATGATTTAAAACCTTGCAGGAAAAGGTGAATGTAGAGCTGGGTACACACTACAGGGTTTTTGTACAATAATTGGCTCAACCAGCCGACATATGACCGCTCGTTCAAAAGTCGGGTCAGTGTGTGTAGTGACACGATGGTCGAAAGTCTGCCCAAATGGACGATTGTCGCCTCATTTGGTTGGTCGTACCGTTAAATATTTTCGTTCCAATCTCGTTTCCGTTGTGTAGTGTGTATAAACTTCCGACCGATCCACGACGAAATTGCAATCGTTGCTAACAACAACATGGCATAAAAAGTTGGTGGAAAATTCTGTAGTCAGTACCCAGCTTTAGATGTCTTTAACTACAGAGTGTATCTAATCAACAATTAGTTTTAGGATTAGATTTATCATTGAAAAATAGACATTCTTGGTCTATTTAGTACATTCAACCTCTATTCAATATAAAACTCCACAAAGGTGGACACATATTTTAACATGACATACTTTAGACCATCCACTTAAATACTCATAACTCTTTAAAATGCATTCCAGACTTCTTATCAGGGGAGGGCTGGCAAATTTTAGCTCGGGGGCAAGACTGGGCTCAGAAGCCTGTTAGGAACATTTTAAATGAAAAAAAAAATGCAGGTGGCCCAGTGAGCCAGCCCAAAGTAGCCCATTATGGGACTGGCCTAGGGGGCAGATGCCCCCCTACCCTCCAGCCCAGCCTGCCCATGCTTCTTATACAGGAAGGCCTTCATTTATAGTAAATTCATATTTGCAAAAAATATTCTGCAATAAGCAGTAATACATTTCCAGAAGTTCAGTGGAATACACAACAAGCATTTTTTTTAGGCAATATAGAACAACTGTGCTTAAAACCCTGGGACCCATGCTAATAATGGCCATTTTTATTATGGAAATATTTATTACATAATCCTGTAGTCTCTTATTATAACATTCATCAAACTTACAGAGTGGAACAATGGATTCAATGAGAAAATCTGTAGTACACAATTATATGAGCACTGACTGCATCCAATTTTTCTAGCATAAACATTATGTCACTGTCACATTGACAAGCTCTGAAAGAAAGTAAAAAATATGTTTACCTTAAGATGAGTTTCAACATGCTCTCACAGGGAAAGGGTCTTTTATCCTATACATGGCAAGGAAAGATGTTTTTGTCAGATTCTTTTATATAGCACAATACAGGGACTGTCAGAAAGAATCTGAAGCTGGACTTACCCCAGGCCAATTAATAAATCAAAGGTGCACAAAGTATCAGGCAGACAGGAGATAAGATAAGAACAATCATACTCGGCCCTTTGACCATTGCTTTGCCTTCAGCCATTTATGTTAAGAATCTACAGCTTAGGGTAAGAGATTTGGTAATGCAGCTCTATGTGCTAAATATAAAAAGTAGAAGATACTGTACATGCCAGGTACACAGTTTGAGGCTAAAAGAACTGTCAAATGAAATGAATGTTATCCGGAATACTGAGATAAAAGGAGTTGACTAATAAGAGTCCAAAAATGTTGCAAATATGGCTACATACAGCCACCTCAGACACAATGTGTAAGTGTTAAATATAACTGATGTTCATTCTCTCTAACTTCCCTCTCAGATTATATAGAGACAGCTCTCACAAACCTGTAAAGTAAATTCTGCCTTTGGCAAACTGAGAATAGTTAATTTTATATTAGTAAATATGTATCCTGCTTGGCCTGCATTGTGAGACCAATCCTTTTCTTTCGTTGATGGACCATAAAGACCAGCCCCAATATCTGAGTTTAATTTCCTGAATTTCCTTCAGGGCTTACAAAATTGGTGCTATAAACAGGACAAATCCAATGTATTCTAAGTTTATACAATATGCAAGTATTTTGGAATCAATTTTGGTAGTATACTCACATGGAACTACTTTACATTTGATCAAAAAATATAAGACAATAGTCTGTTGATTAAGAGGATTAGTGTTTTGGAGGGGCATGTTGTAGGATTTGATTAATATAACATGACATGTTTTAATGGTCATGGTCTGCAGTACAAGCTGTAACAGGTTTAATGGTTTTATGGAATTAACTATATAATAGAGCGTTAGGAGTTAACATAGCCATGAGTTTGGGTACTGATAAAGCTAGGGTTATTCTTCAAGAGCCCCCTGCCTTTTTCTCTCTTTTAACGAGACCATGAAGGGTGTGTGTTAAAAAGCTTGAGTGATTCCCTGTCAGGATCTGCCTTGCTTTCTCTGCAGCTCAGTGTCAGGATGCTGCTTCATCTCGGCAGCTCCTGCCTCTGGGATTGTATTGGACTTTATTATTGTGTTTTTCCAATGTATTCTCTGATCCACCAGAGGTGCTGCTATCGTGTTTTGCTCTCTGTCTTTTAGGAGTTAACCTTGCTGCACCAATTATCTCCTGCACCTGTGTGTTCCCTATTTATACCTGCCTCTCTCTTTTTCCTGTGCTTATCGTTGTTGTTGCTGTGCTGTTTCCTGCTGCGCTCCTGGTTCACCTGTTTCCTGGGATTCCTTCATATTACCTGTTTGCCTGCATCAACCGTGTTCCTGGTATTTGCTTTTTGCATCTCCGTGCAATCCTCATTCTATACTTACACCATTCGGTTTGTGCCATCCTGTAATAAACATTGTGAGTTTCACTATATTCCGGGCTCCTTAGCTGTGATTTCTACATTGGAGTGTGACACTCCCTGTATTCACTTGTTGACTTAATAAAGCCTTCAAACTTACCTAAAAGACCCCCTTTTTTTTTACTCCAGACTCAACTCTTACATTTTGGTATTAGAAGTGGGATTAAATTTTACATTTGGAAAAGCCAAAATGTTGTAAAAAAATTAAATAAATAGCTGCAGAGGGAAGTGATGCAACACTGAAAAACACAAATATGTCACAGCTCTACTGCTTAACATGAAGGAGGGTAGCAACCTATACTCATCCCTCGCAACATTTGAGTATGTGGACACAGCTCAGGGCAGACCCTCTTCCACCTGAGTTACCAGAATAATTCCATGTTTGTAGGGAGAGGCCCAAGCCATCTACTGGTGCTATCTGTGCAAACGGTTGTAGCTTATATTAAAGTGAAAGAGGCAATTGCCAACCTACTGCGGCTTATCTCAGTGTTCTTTTGACTTACATTACTATCAAAAGAATTTTCATTTACTACCAGGCTCCTGACATTTGCATAACAAGTAGAATAAATACACAAGACAGAGGTGTTGCTATTGTATAAGTTCCAATCATTATATACAACTTAATAATCAATAATATCAAGCGCTACAATCATGTTCATGGGGCAACACGGTGGCTTAGTGGTTAGGACTTCTGCCTCTCAGCACTGATTACTGACCATGTCCTTATCTGTGAGGAGTTTTTATGTTCTCCCCGTGTTTGCGTGGGTTTCCTCCGGGTGCCCTGGCTTTCTCCCACACTCCAAAAACATACTGGTAGGTTAATTGGCTGCTATCAAAATTGACGTGTGTGTGTCTGTGTGTGTTTTTTAGGGAATTTAGACTGTAAGCTCCACTGGGGCAGGGACTGATGTGAATGAGTTCTCTGTATAGAACTGTGGAATTAGTGGCGCTATATAAATAGCTGATGATAATCCAATAATCATCTAATATATATGTATTTTTTTACTGTTGGTGATAGGCCAACATTCTTCTTTCCACCCACTGCATACACAGAAAGTCTTAGTGAAGCATAAACATCACAATTTCCCCAAATAATCCAGTCCAGAACTATATACTAATAATTAGTGGTGTTTTGAATTGTGTCACGTCATGTAGATATCAGTCCCAGAATAATAGATTATTGACCTTCTGAAAAAAATCCTGTCCAATATTTATATATGAGATTTCCTCCACTCCTGGTGTGCCTATTTGTGCCTCTGTATGACTGCAGCTGGGTACACACTGCAGGTATTTCGCTCCAACAATTAATGATTATGGTTCCAAAACACATTGTATCATTTGATTTGATTTTTATACCAGAAAAAAAATCTCGATCAATGATGGACAAATGTCATTCCAATTCTACAGTGTGCATGCACTCATGACCGGCATTGTCTATAGAACTCTTTGAAGTGTGCAGAGTCACAATCTTTTCTGTCAATGGTTCTGACAGATGAGGAGCACAGATCTGAAGGTAAATCTTGTAAAACGTGTTTAGTGTGTACACATGAATCGGCGTGTGTACACATGAATCGGCATGCTGATCAGGACTTTTTTTTCCAGTCGTTGGTAAAATCGTGAACTATATTCGATCTGGAGAAATGTTCTGTGGTGTGTACACAGCCTTAGACTTTAGACATTAGCTAAAGAACAACTTATGGAGCTGTTTGTTTTGGAAGGTTTTACCCAGGCCCTCCCCCCCGCCAGCAGTTGTTGGGTCCAGTAACATAGATGTGCCAAGATGCAGCACCCTCAGCTGCATGGGCAACAAGCCTCTGTTGTATGGGTAGAAAATGAGGTAGGAGTGTCAAAACCTTTAATCCTGGATCTTCCTTTGTGCTCATTCTCTGATTTGAGAGGGACGATACAATGTTACAAAATATATATGATAAATTATGTGAAAGTAATACAAATGTTCAACATTGTTTGGGGCCATCTGATTGTTTTCCTAAAGAATTATATATGGTATAGGAGAGACCTGCACAATGAAACAGGGTTGGAGAAGCATCCTTTAGTGATTCCAAGGGTACTTAGGAACCAATAGGTTTATAAGTGCCCACCGCATAATGTAGCACCACTATGTAGACTGCACCAGGTTATAAAGGATACTTGTCTGGATTCCCAACATGAAACCACAGAGAGAGCGTAGTTAACAAAGTGGTTTTCATTAAACACCGGTTACACAGGTTTCAAGATGCAGTACGGTAGGTTATGGCGGAAATAGCAAAAGAACTCCATAAACAACAGATGCTGAATGTGATGGTCTGCAGGACTTTACCATGAAGTAGTGGCGATAACACACGAGGTGCAATAATCTGCAGAGCAAGGCACTGAAGATAACAGATACAGAATGCGATGATCTGCAAGACCTTACAACGAGGTAGTGGAGACTGCTGGTAACATTCTGCAGCAGGTTAGTCCTCTGTAACACTGGAGAGCTGAAAGCAGGTATTGTTGGTAATACTCTGCAGCAGGATAGTGCACAAACACTGGAGAGCTGAAAGCAGGTACAGAGTCACAGGCAGAGGTGCAAAAACAGAGGGACAAGCAGATCAATTCCAGAAGATCAATCAGGAGAGCACACAGGAAAAGCAACACAGGTAATGGCAACAGATGATCTGGCCAAGACTGCTGGGAAAAGCAGGCTTTTGTAGCCCAAGGACAGGTTGTTAATCATCCTGGAGTAACAAAGCAGTTCTGTAAGGTAAGAAAGCACCACAGTGGCCCCTGTGGTGGAATTATATATATATATATATATATATATATATATATACACATATATATCTCATATATCACATATCACAGGGTTTCTTACGTTATATAACATGATAACATGTGCCTTCATGGGTACTTTAACCTGATAAATGTAACTCTAAATATCATTTTAGTCAACTAGCAAATAATAAATACATACATAAATATATATGTGTGAAATAAAAAAATGTACACTACTTTCTAAAGCCATATACACATATAAATAGTAAAATAGATGAAGACCTATGTATGATATATATTAAGACCTCAAATGTCAGTAGTGTTATTAATCAATTGTAACTGTTCATGTCCCAATATGCACTCAGAAGATTGTTGAAAATCTTTAAAAATGAAAGGACATAACATATATTGAAAAAAGTCTTGGGGAATAACCTTAAGGGAGAATTTTAAGTGCAGAGATCTGATTAGCATATATGAGAGATAGTAAAATAATGACTTCCTTCTGTGCAGCAAAGCAGGTGACATGACTTGTATAATGAGACAGAAAAACATGAATGAACATCACCAGGGAAACAGAATCTACTGACAGGATATTTTACCGGTTTTTTTAGATCCAGTAATGTATATATTAGTAAAACAGTCCCCGAAAAGAAAAAAATTCCACCTTTGTCCTCATCCTGTCATTGCTGATTTATATTTTATATGTGTTGCCCCTACTCTCTTATAGAATAGACCTTTTAATCATATGTACTATTATATAATTATATATTTATAATAAATGAGTGTTATTTAGTTATAGGAAGAAAATTGTATTTTGTATTTATATTCATTGCAAGTTTGGGATTATTTCACATTGAACAAGCAAATTATCCCCCAGGCCCTCACGGTCCAGATGCTACAAAAAGAACACCCTCATGATCATCTGGCTATAAACAGATCAGAACAGCTTGCCTGTTTTGGTTTTGTTTAAAGCCTTTATGTGCATATTTGTGGGGGCGTATTTCTGGATGGTTTAGGGTATTTTCTTGTAGTACTGCGCCCCAGAGTTGAGCTTGTTACACTTTTGGAGGAGATGTGGTTGCCTTTTTTTGTGAGTTTTGTACTCAATTATTTAATATATATTGCAACCAATGTGTTTGCTTTCTCTAAAAAGTTTCAAGCCATTGCATGTTATTTGTTTGTATCATGATCCGCTCAATGTACAAAACTGTGTGCTAATATAGCACGTAATAAACAAAGGATAATAATTACAGAAAGTTACTTAAGCCAATATTGTATTTCTAGTGGCTGCTCTCATGTGTATAAAGTTACTTTCCTCTGTTAGAGTAACATTTAAATCTGATATACAGATTCCTTGTCATGACAGGTTGCCTGTAAATGAGTGCTTTTGATGCTTTTACTAGAGGAAGTTACGTCTTCAGCATTTGGCAAATGGGTGTCTGGGGGATTTTTTTTTTGTTCGTTGTATAATGATTGGCCCACCAACACTAGGGTACAAATGGATTAGAGCAATTTGCTTTTTTCCGTTTATTTCACTTTAAAGGGACAATTCAATTAGCTGCAATGTTTTTCTGGTACTACAGTACCACAACATCGCAGATTTCACCTTGTTGCGGTAATGCATTGTGTATTTGCGACCGTTCCTGAGGCACTCCACGTATAATTGGATTCCACCCTAACGCTGTAAGTTATACATCTTTATAGTTCCTGTGAAAAGTAGTTATTACCTGAGGAGCACAGTGATATCATCATAAGTAGACCAATTTCTGTGACCCTCTAATGTCTGAATATGGAAGTTGTGTTATGGAGGGAAAAAAGCAGCCTGTTGGAAGAGTAGGACATTATGGGAGCATACAGATTAGACAGTCTAGTTTTTGCTATTATATGTGTTGTAAATAAAGGCCTATCCAACTATCTTTGCTCCTTATACTGCTGCTCCTTCCATTCTGAGGCAAGGTAATCATCTTGCCTCATAGCAGGTATTCCCGTGGGGTGAATTACTGGCACCAGTCCGTATATAAGTCAACTCATATCCACATTTTCCATGAAGTGGTCTGGTTGTAGTTTCTTAAAAACAATATTAGATATATAGATGTATCTCCATCCTTTTGAATAATCACGGTAGGACACAAGCTAATGTAATTTTTAAATAGAATGTTTTTATGGACTGACAGAGCTTATTGCATTATAGTATTGCATCTCTGGAGAGAACATTAATTTCTCTCTTACTTTCCAATGAAGGAAAGAGTAAAGGGAAGTGAAACCATTTTACCCATTAAATTGCCTTGTTTTGAGAAAGCTGGTGCACTCATATATCCAGACCCAGGAGGAATAGAGGTGAAACTGTAGGAAGCCTTTCTCATAGCGGTAGTGTCATTGCACAGTATGGGAAAAACACAGAACATTGGGAACCATTGAAAGCGGTAGCATGAAGAAAATGATAATGATGCTAAGTATCCCATTGCAGATTTTTTTATACTACACATATATAATATAGTGCATTAAAAAACCTTTAACAGCTTAAATTAGAATCGCCGTGGTCTAGAATATATTAGACTACAGAAATTTAAATTAGTTTATATAGCAAGACAAAACAATCTACACTTCCAATCAATATGTTCCACAAGAAATCAAAAGCAAGTGAAGAGAGAGCAGCTGGTACAAATATCATACTATTTACGGCACACATTTAATGGACACTATCACCATAATAAAAAAATAAAACAAACTTCTAGTGGTTAACACATCTCTAAGTACTGCTTTCCTGATCCGTCAGTCATTTCAATAAGCCATCTTTATCAATTTGGTTTCTTTTGTCATTGTATGTAATTTGTTTGTATCATGAACCCCTCAATGCACAGCACTGCATAATATGACGGTGCTTTAACAATAAAATGTACTAATAATAATGATATTTATCCAATCATTGTTTAGATCTGTGCATATCATAGCTTGGTGACAGCTGCTTAGATCCTTTCTGACATTTGCACTCTTGTTCTCAGGGGCCGGCTCTTACTTCATGGCTCCTGCAAAACAATTTGAATAAGACCAATTTGTTGTTAATTTTAGATTATAGCAATGCTAGAGCTGCCAGTGAGAACAATAGGCAGCTGATGAGAATGACATGTAAAACTTGCACGTTTTATAAAGGGACAAGAACATTATTTGAGAGCCGTGGATCTTTTCTTTTAAAAAGAAACTAGAAAAACAAAATGTGTCATTTAAAGCTGCACTACCACCTAAGTGGCAGAACATTTAAATTTTCCATTTTAAAATGGCTGTGCAGGGAGCTTGTGACAGGGATGACAAATAAGAAGCCATAATCTTACATTCACACCCCCACCACCATCTGCATGGTGATGTAAGATTCTTCACACAAAGAAAATAGAAACCTGAGAGTAAATTACAGCATACAAAAAACAAAATTCATAAGGTAATTGAATATGCTGTTGCACCACCAACAGCGCTTAAGGATTCAAACCGGGTCTGATAGACTGAAAAAGTAAATTACACCCAACCTTCTTACATAAATACATGTTAATTGAACAAAATGCACACACTCCCCACTGCCCTCTTTCAAAATAAGAATGTTTATTAAAAAAAAAAGTTTTATCTGAAATAATCCAGTACAGACTTTGCTTCCAATAACAATTCGTGGAAAAACCACATAATAATTCTGGAATTAAAGCGGGAGTTCGGGAAGCGTAGTATGGAACAATTAGGCAACACGAGGCTCTACTTCTATTGTTGAATTACTTATAGTCATACAACAGTTGACAGTTGCTTAAAGCAATAAAGCATGGTTAGACTCTCCAAATGTTGGGGATCTGAAAGAACCACAACACATGTAGCGAAAGGTTGCCTATCTGACCAGCTTACTTGTGCAGAGGCCAGTGAGTGCAGAACCTATGGTGGAGACTAGGTGAAGTGATGAGACCTGTACGAAAAGCCACCCTTTGTCTGTTAATGATATGGGCTTCCTGGTGACGGGGGGAGTGGTGGAAACGCTGCATACAGTATTAAATAGAGGTCAATATGGATATAGCTCTTCAGGTAGCACAGTGACAACAGCAGTGGTCACAAAAATTGACAAATTGAATAGCTGGAGTAAAATTCGAGAAGGAGGATGTACTGATGTCACTACACTACACATATCTCCATTATAATACAGTGCTGCACTGTCCCTAGTAAATACAATACACATTTGCAAAAACATTCAAATAAAGATAAATAATAAAATATCATTATCATCATCATCATCATTTATTTATATAGCGCCAGTAAATTCCGTAGCGCTTTACAATTGGGAACAAACATTAATAAAACAATACTGGGTAATACATACAGATAGAGAGGTAAAAGAACCCTGATCGCAAGCTTACAATCTATGGGACAATAAGAGTTTGAAACACAAGAGCATGTGCTACATCATATTGCACACTGGACCAGCTAGGATGCAAGGGTAAAAGTATTGAGTGGGCTGTGTGTGGTCAATGTTGGTCAGAGGGTTGTTGTCTTGTGTTAGCTGTGTAGAGGATGGTAATAGGGTTATCTAGGGAGATTAAGATGGTGGTTGAGGAATATCATAAGCTTGTCTGAAGAGGTGGATTTTCAGAGAACGCTTGAAGGTTTGAAGACTAGATGAAAGTCTTACTGTGCGAGGGAGGGAATCCCTCAAAGTGGATGCAGCCCAAAATAAGTCCTGTAACCGGGAATAGAAGGATGTGATGAGAGTGGAAGAGAGACGCAGATCTTGTGCAGAACGGAGGTGTCGAGTAGGGAGATATTTTGAGACAAGTGAGGAAATGTATGTCGGTGCAATTTTGTTGACGGCTTTGTATGTTAGTAGAAGAATTTTATATTGGATTCGTTGAAATACAAACATAACATTTTTCACAAAAATTGTTCGGTGATAGAGTCTCTTTAACTTCATTTATTCAGTTCAACTTAATAACCACTCAGAGCCTAACATGAAAATAAATATTCAGACCTTGGTCCCTAGTGCCCTATGACACTATGTCCCATTATCCAATCTCATTAACTTTCTGCTAGGATAACCTCTTGTGTATATGTGCAATCACCGATCACTGAAAAATTGAAGAAGAATATTATTATAAAAAGAGTTCACATTTGCATGATATTATAATTTAGAAACCATGCTCTAGAAAATGTTAAAGTAGCATGGGAAAGAGGAGAGAATTATTTATAACTAGAATCTGCTTGGTTGCTGTAGGCAACATCTCCACTTTTTCAGCCAACAAGATCCATGGCTACCCTGTCAAACGGGACCTCTATAATAAGCATAGGCATTAGGAGGCTCCTGATATGGGGGTTGGGAGCATGATACTGGCACCTGGGACAGGAAGAACAATATTCTGACACCTCTTTATGCACCCCTGGCCCAAAGCTTTAAAATCCTTTCAGTGGTCTTTTCTGTCTCAAAGTGTCTTGCTGTGATGTGACCATGAGCTAGGTCTAATATTGTCCTCCTATATGGCTGTGGAACTACCAGCTGTTCTACCAGATCATCACCCCTTTTAGTCGTTTGGTGAAAAAGCTTATTACAAATGGCCCTGTGTGGGTATGCCATCCTATCGCCAGGTTCTACGGGCTCCTCATTAATAACTTTCACATTTTCTCTGGGTTATAGTGGGGTCTTTTAAACTGTTCTAATGCAAACATTTTCTTCCTCACCTCAAGGTTAGGCATAATTTCAGCTCTGTCTACAGCTTCACCTTCCCCCATAGGAGGTGCCTCATTTTGTCACTCATCATTCTCTAGCCATACTAGCAAATGAAAATGACTCTGGGAGTTCACAGGACACACCCACTGCCAGCAGATCATCAGTGCAATCAAACGGCTCTATACCATTCACACTTGAGACCATATGGGTTTCCCATAATTTACAAAAATTGAAAAAATCTCTCCCTAATATAACGCAACATAATGCCCAGAGTCACTATGTATACAAGTTACACCAACAGTTGTTCACTGGAATTTAGAGGAGTCTAGTAACACCACTTTCACAAGAGTAATTAAACTTCCTGAGTCTAACAATGCTTCTATCTGGTTGTCCATCATAAAATTACACACATTTGTTTTTCTGGCTCATCCAGAGGTAAACAGTACAAGCTAACCTGTTAAAGAAAGATGTTCTGCGATATTCAAAGCCAGCATCACATTGCATGGGTTTTTAAAATAACTGGACAACTAGCAATAACATGTCCTGACGTACAACACCTAAAACATTTAAGCACATTATTGCCAAGGTTTTTCTGTGGCAGGGAACTTCCTGGTCTCACTGGCCACTGTCCAGGCCTAGTGCCAACAGTTTCTTAATTTATACATTCTCTTAATTGCCCCCACACAGGCCCGGCGTTCCCATTAGGCAAGGTTAGGCACTTGCCTAGGGCGCCGGGCTCTGGAGGGCGCCTGGAGGGCACAGAACTGGAAATTAATTTTAAAACTGTGCGGCGACCGCTGACCATACCTATCACGGCCGCCGCACAGCATGCAGATGCACAAGGGAGGGGGGAGAGGCTACTGCTCACCACCGCCGCCTCTCTGCTCCGTCTCCTCCCCTCCACTCACTAGTGGAGTGGAGGGGAGGAGACGGAGCAGAGAGGCGGCGGTGGTGAGACAAGGTAAGAAAAGACGGGGTGAGGGGGAGGAGGGAGGAGGGCGCCGATTTTTGCGGGGGGGGAGAGGGCGCCGATTTTGCCTAGGGCGCCATGGCCCTGCCCCCACACCCTTTTCCTATGGAACAGTCTTACCAGATGTTACTGAAGTGCGCTTTCGCGGACTTAAGAGGCACTGCGGTGCAGCCAGTAGCTCCTCTGGCTCCAGATACCTGTCCAACATCTCCACCAACATGTCAGCAGTCTGAGTTTCAACATGGCTTAGTCACATGCACAAAACCATGGGCAAAGACCTCAAATAACTGTTCATGGCAACTCTTTCAATCATCTGCGGACTGGTTAAGGTTTCAGGCTGTAACCATTTCTTGGTCAGGTGGATAAGTTTGAGAATTTATGAGTGAAGTGGCTTGTCAATGGAGTATACCCAGCGGTGCACTCGTTGCGCTGGAACATACAACGTAACTCCCAGATGAGTCAGAATTTCAGTTTTTAGCTTTCATAGTCCTTAGCATCTGCAGTGCTTAAATCGAAGTAGGCTGTTTGAGGTTCTTTTACAAGAAAAGGTACCAAGAGGTCAGCCCACTGTTCTTTAGGCCAACTCTCACACTCAGCAGTTCTCTCAAAGGTGAGACACGCCTCCACGTTGCCAGCCATAGTCATTTTTTAATGAAATTGACTAGCTCGTATGGAACTAGATCTAGTCACTTAGCAGGAGGACACATATTTAGCTACTGCTGCCAGCTGCTGTACAACCTCAGTAGCCTTTGCGGCCTTAATGCTGTTTGTTGTCTATGGTTTTCATCGATCGCCAATTGCTGCACCCTGGTAGCTTCCTGCTGAGCTCTGATGGCTGCCTGCTGAATAGAAGTAGCCTGTAGCAATGCCCTAACTATGTCTTCCTATGTTTTCTGGTTTTACTGGCAACTTTGTAGCCATTTTTACCCAGGACATGTATCAGCACTGTTTTCCAAAAAGGAGGGTCTGGCCCTTTAAACTCTAAAAAATTCCACAGTCATGAAGACCAAACACCATTTGGCCAAGAAATCACACAAGTCCAAGGTTTTGGTAAAACTGACCTTAGTCAGTTTTATTAAGCAGAGAAATGAAAGAAAAACTTCAAAATAAACGCCTTGCTTGTCTGTTACTAATCAAACACAAGTCGTTCCTGATTGGTAAACTATAAAAAGAAATTATTAGCAGTTCCAGAAGATATAGTTTACTTACAACACATATCAGGCTTTCTCTTATAGAGACTCTGCAGTCCCTTCCCCCAGGCAGAGCAGACAGAATGTCTAGCTTGACTGCCTTTTAACACCCTTACACAGGTGCAAGTGCTAATCAGCCTAACCTCAGTCTGGAGGCCCAAACAACTCAAAATGGGGCCTAATGGATGGAGCTTGCCATCACTCTCCATCCATAACAACAGGAACAATTTTAGCAAGACGTTTAAATGCAGAATGCAGACAAATAGCTTCTTGGGGTTTTTAAAAATGTAGTAGGTCAAAAGCCTGGAACAAACATACCTGCGCAAAAACAATATTCCAGTGTTTATATATATATATATATATATATATATATATAAATACATATATATATATTGCGACAAAGTCACTGGATTAATGCTAAATCACAGAGATATTTGTTCCAGGTCTTCTGCCTTGTATACGCTAACAGCAGGGAGATTGTTTAGCCCTGTGGGGAAAGGCTTCCCAGAGTATGTTTCACAGTAGACTAATTATGAGTTGCACCTGTGTAAGGCCTGTAAAAGGTTGCAGCCCTGATCACTCCGTCTCTCAGACCTGGGGAGGAGACATCCTGAGAGAACCTGCTAAGGGTGAGCAAATAACCATTGTTGGCATTTGAGTCTGGGACACAAAGTCTCAGACTTGAGAGAGGACCTCTAAGGAATGTCTAGTTAGTGCTGGACAGGCAAGACTTTTGTTTTTGTTTTGTTTATTCTCACATGCTCAATAAAACTGACTGAGATCAGTTCTACCAGAAATCCTATTTTCATGATTCATGATATTCATGATTTATAGCTGCTGTTCAAAGTCATCCACCCCAGGTGATAGCAACTGTTCTCCTGATTATGTCTTTTATATATATATATATATATATATATATATATATATATATATATATATATATATATATATATATATATATATACACATATACATATATACATATATACATTTTCCCTTGATGTTTTCAATGTCATAAGATCTCTATTCTTTCACTTTTCTCCCACAGGTCTCTTCTTGTCCCAGAGATCTCTTTTCTTTTTTACCCAAGTGTTTTTTCTCATCAAAACATTCACTCACTACTGTTTAACCTGCAAACTGGGAAAAATCCCAGGCAGCAAGTTTTATTTTCATGGATAAGAAGCTAGAACTCAAAATATTTGTAATGATTCTAGCAAACATTTAGTATAACATTAATTACATTAAATTGTCATAACACACACTGAGAGACGTATCAAATATACACACGGGTATAGCTGTGCTAGGAGAGACCACAAAATTAAGTTTTTGTTTGAATATTTTCCCTTTTCACATAAGCATGCTGTTTATATAAATGTGTTGGCACAAGAATGTCATTGACGTGTGGACACTGTTGGGGCATATGCTTCAAACTGATTTGTTTACTGGCATGGAAGGAATGATAAATAGGCCTAGTGGTTGGTGTCTGCTATCCAGTGTATAAGGCATCAGCATGAAATAGGCTGATGACAAAAAAAAATCTGCATTTCCTTCACTAAATACATGTTTCTTTCACTCATTATATCCATGCCTTTGGCATGTATCTAATGAGCAGCAAATTACTTTTAAAAGATTTCTAGTGGTAACTTCTCTACTTGACAAAAAAAAAGCAGGTTATGTTATTGTAGGTTTGCTCATCAGACATGCCAACAGTTCCTCAGCAAGACATTTATCTTTTATTGAATTTACTTATTTATTTCTGAATTCCACTAGACTCCATTAATGGATTTTGTGTAAGAATCTTGATATATACATTTATTTTTACTTGAGTCCGGGTTAGTAAAATTAAAAACTTCCTGATGAAAAGATTATATTGGCATCTTGTCATAATTAAATTAATTGCATTCCCTCTTAAATAGTAACCCTGCTTTCATTGACATTTATGTAGCTACACAACTTGGACCTTAAAGGTCTTTTAACATAAAGTGATAACCTCTGTGGCTCCTTTTTATGGTCCGATACATTGATAGGGGCGCCTCACCATCTTCAGGTGCCACCCCTCAGGTGCTCCCCAGCATGTTACCTTGTATGGAGCTGGGGTGTTGCGGCATCTTCTGTTCCTCTGTCGCACCGGGAGTGTAGCGATAGGCTGTGACAACATACCCCATCGCCACTCTCTGCACTTGGCCAACATGGAGAAGCAGCAATCCAGAGTTCACAGGTAAGAAGCTGTTAGCTGCCACTCAATGTCAGTGGCTGAATCCCAAACTAGAGGTGCTGCTGGGAAGATAAAGACACTGTATGAGTGACATTATGTTTTTCATTTAGCGCTTTTGGAACCCCTAAACCTTGGTGTCCTGGGTAACCGCCTTGGTAGTCCTTTGGGTCCATAGCATTTCCAGTGCACTGAAGACAGTAAGGTTTCCCATGCCCTATTGGGAGAATTTCTCACATATGTGTAGTATTGTAATATAACTTAAATCTTTTAATGACTTCTAATTTTACTTACTGATAGATAAAAGTTTGCTTAATGTATTCCACCAGATGCTTGCTAGTTAGTTTTGTTTGTCCCTGCAGGTGTCCTTCTGTATTGCAGTATTGATCTGATGACTTGGCTAGCACCAACAACCACTTAAGTGCCCTAAAGATGTAGGATGTGGCTTCAGCTGTCTACATAAGTACCAACATTTTAAAAATTGGACTAAAATGAGCACAGTGGTGAACCACATAAGCCCTGTGTTTGATTCACTCTAATCTTTAAAGGAGTGACAAGCAATTGCTCTATCCCATACCTCCCAACTTTTCAAATCTTTGACAGACTGCATGTATTGCACATAAAAAGGGGCATGGTCGTATTTCATACGGGCAATGGTACTTATGTAAATAATATAATATAATATTCTGTGTACAGAGCTGCGTAATATGGTGGAGCTATAGATATAGACAGTAATAAATAAACTAAGTGCAGTGTAAATTCAGGGTAAGACCTAACAATGTATTTCACCTGCATGCTTGAAATTAAAATGTTGGGGCTTAGTGATCCCTAAAGACTTGTTCTTTGGCTATGTGCAACACGCAGAGTATATCTGGAAAACCCAGTGTATATTTTCTTATCAATCCACATTGATAAGTCAACATTAAGCTAATAACCGATAGTTACCACCTTATACTATAATAGTCAAAATACACACTTGCAATTTTATTCATGTAAAATAAATAACAAAATACATCTACTAATAACTCAATTAGAACCACTCACTGGGCCTGATTCATTGACACATAAAACTAACGTGATGGGTCATTTTTTAAAAACACACGTGAAACGGCTTTACGCATGTCCATATTCAACACAAAGTATATGTCAAGATACATGTGGTGTTGAATACCGGTGTTGGTTTCCTCTGCTCTAATAGACAGGACACTGCAGGATACTTCCAATACATATGTGGAATATCAAGTCACAAAAGAACGCACAGAAATAAAAACAACCTGTTCAATTAATGTCTCCTGTTAAAAAAATAAATTAAATTTAGATTAGAGACCGCATACCAGGTGGAGCAAGAGGTAGGACGTATAGGACCCGAGCTCCCCATCCTAATATTCTTTTCAGTTATCCTAATATAATGTATTTCTACCTTACCCAGGGGAGGGCTGGCAAATTGTAGCCCCTACGGGCAAGATTGGACTCGGCAGCCTATTTTAATGGAAATAGATGCAAGTGGCCCAGTGAACCAGCCCAAAGTAGCCCACTATGGAACCATCCCGGGGAGCAGATGTCCCCCAACCCATCATGTCCTGACCTTACCTGATCTAACTTGGTGATGGGATTCTCCATGTTGTTCTCCAGTTTTAATTGCTGATCTGATGATTGTGGAATGTGTTTGAGGCAGATGTCTGTGAACAGAGGCCAGTCTGTATCTGCTAAATTCCCCAGATATGTGAGCTGAGCACACCACTCTTTCCCTCTTGAAGCATTGGTATTAGCTGAAATGCAGGACATACAGATATTTAGCTTTTAATTGACTATATTCCTTTGGGCGTAATGTGATGTGTGAGGTACCCAACTGAAGTCAGTTGACCTTTTGTCACTGAGATAGATGAGGCGCCATTTTGGGGTAAAAGTGATCACTACAAGAGAAGAATTCCTGCAAAGGGCTACATCCAAAAAGAGGGGAAAAGAGGGGGGGGGTGATACTTGTTTGTCACTCTTCAATGCAAAAATCACAGCTAAGGAGCCTGGAATATGGTGAAAACACGCATTGTTTATTGCAGTATGGTACAAACCAGATGGTGTAGAAATAGGACAAGGATTGCAGGGAGATTCAGAAAGCAAATACCAGGAATACAGCTGATGTAGGGGAACAGTTAGTATGAAGAAAACCCAGGGAACAGGTGAAGCAGGAGCACAGCAGGGTACAGCACAGCAACATACAACAAGGACCAGCAATATACTGGGAGTGGCAGATATAAATAGAGAGACAATCAGGTGCTGGTGATAATTAGTGCAGCAAGGCAACTCTTAGTAGTAGGAATAAACAGGCAGAATAGCAGCACCTTTGGTGGATATGAGGTACTGCAGGAGAAACATTCAATGAACATAAATATAAAGTCCAATAAATCCCAGGGGCAGGAGCTACTGAAATACAGCAGCATCCTGACGATGCTGCAGAGGAAGTGAAGCAGATCCTGACATTGTTATTAATATGCCTGACCTTCTCTGATTACATTGTGGAGTACAAATACTGGATGTTTACATGTATTAACATCAGTATTTTCCCAAGACCCAGAGATCAGAGTAATAACTGTGGATACTTACACACAGAGACCACAAACAAGTAATAAAAGCAGCTGTATAACTAAATACACATTTAATATTGAGTTGCTGCACCTGTATGTATTAAGACTACATGTGTAGCCTATACTAAATATGTGTTCAATATAAGCATACAGGACAGTTATACAAGATCTCTTTTTCTTTTTATAAGTTTACTGTTAATCAATGATCCAACAGCATCCCCTTTAATTTCATCAATTAAATGCATAGTCTACCTCTCTGCCATTGCTTCCTGACTGAATCTGCTGCTCCAAATTCTTATATATCCCCTCTCCTGATTATTAATAGTGATGCATTTGATTATCTGGACTGACCTATGTGACCATCTCTCTAATACGCCTACATTATCTGTACATTTCTGTTAGTAGACACCATCATGGACAAACATTCTACAATTTCGACTGTCTCTGGGAAAGTGGACAGATTTGTATGTTCCAATTCCTCAACTACCTCGGGAGAAACCCAAGCACCTGCCTCACAGTCATCCCAGCCTTATAAGGAATTAATTGCCCCTACTGACTCAACAGCTACCCTACAGGAGGTTCTAAAACCTATTGCTACCTGTGAAAGAAAAATACAGATAAATTGGAGAAATACAGAGTGATTTATCCTTGTTGAGACAGAATTTTCAGAAAATTTGTGAATCTGTCGCAGAAACTGAGGCTCATGCTTCTATCCTTGAATATACAACATCCCCGATGACTTGTAAGATTACTAGTCTGGAATCTCAGATGGTCTTGGTCAAATAAAAGCTTTCTGATGTGGAAGTTCGCCTGTGGCGCAGAAATGTTTGGCTTGTAGGCCTACCAGAAGGAGAAAACGGAAATGATCCTAAATCATTCCTTGAAAATTGATTGATCTAGATGTTTGGTAGAGAAGAGTTCACGGCTCAGTTTGCAGTTGAGAGAGCACATCGTCTTCCAACTAAACATCCACCTGCTGGAGCGCCAATGAGCAACATTATTGCTATCTTATTGCATTATAAGGATCGGGACACTATTCTAAGCCTGGCTCGGCTCAAAGGTTCTTTAATGTTTCCAAACCAAAAAGTTGCGGTATTCCCAGATTTCTCGGTAGATGTACAAAAAAGTAGAGCCCAGTTCATGCAGGTGAAGAGGTGTCTCCAAGAATTTAAACTACCATATGCTATGGTCTTTCCAGCCAGGTTATGGGTTGTCGCAGATGGAACTACCTTCTTTTTCGACTCATCAATTGAGGTGACCTCCTGGCTGGATTAACGTACTCCTAAAGGGTCCCATTTGGAATGAAGACATTCATGATGATATATTTACCTCTTCAAATTAACTATTTTATTGTTCTTGAAGATAGTATATTAGTATTATTATAGATAGTATTATTTATGCTCATGTAGATAGAGCTTTCCCATCCATTATAGGTGGATATTCTGGGATCTTATATTTAACTATTCCTAGTATTCTATACGCATTGTTTGGGGAATTGTGAGAAGTTTAATATATTGTATTGTACATGCCTTGGTTGGGGAGCCCCTTGCTTAATGGCTTGTGGCCTTCCGTCCTCTTATAGCATTGATTAGTGCTCCCTCTTATACATAGAAATAATTCTGTATATTGTTTAAAGGGGTGGATTTTAGTTTTAAAGGGATCTGGGTATATCTAGGTTGGGGGTGGATATAAGGGGTGGGGGTTTGTTTGATAAGGGTGGGAATGATTAGGTTAAATAATATTAAGTAGAGTGTCATGATATTCTTATATGCAATTATTTTTAAATGTTGGAGTGTATTGTTCCTACAGGTATTGATGTAGATGCTAAGTGGCTGTGTATCTGTATGGACTAAACTGGGTGATTCTTTTGCAGCAATTTTTATTATGTATTCCATATTGTTATGGCAAATGGAAAGATAAATAAGGATTCTCTTAAGTTCCTTACCTGGAATGTTTGTGGTCTGAATAACAAAAAAATTAAAAGATCTATGGTCCTGTCTCAATTGAAGAAGTATGAAGCACATACTATATGTCTTACTGAAACCCACTTACTGGGAGGTAAACTACTAGCCCTTAAGTCATGGATTGGATGGGATTATCATGATGCTCATACTTCTCACTCTTGGGGATTGTGTCTTCTAATTCGAAAAAGGGTTACTTTTATATTAAAGGTAGTTGAAACTGACCCATTGGGCAGATTTATATTCCTGAGGGGCACTTTTAATTCCACACGTCTGTCTCTTATTGGTATTTATGTTCCACCCCCTTACAATAACGAAGTCCTTAAAAAGTGTAGTGATTTCATCCCTTTATCTCCTAATTCCCTTGTACTCTGTCTTGAAGACTTTACTGCTGTACTTGATCCAACTGTTAATAGATGGAGAGAGTCGGGGAATTCTATGTCTACTGGGAAGTCAAAATTTGCTGGATTAGTGGCTGAAATGAGATGGGTAGATGTATGGCGTCTGAAACACCCGGGGGAGATATGTTTTCCATGTTTTTCTACTTCTCATTGGGCTTTTTTCTGGATTGACTTGGGACTTGTGTCTAAACAACTAGTACCTATTGTTTTAGATGCCAAATATATGCCTCAGGGGATTTCCGATCACTCTCCATTAAAACTTATATTGGATTTTAATTAGAGATGGGCGGGCTCGGTTCCCCGAGAACCGAACCCACCCGAACCTCGCCCATCCGAGTGCCGAGCAGGCACGGTACTCTCCCGCCCGCTCGAAATCCAAATGGAGGCCGAACGTCATCATATCTTGGGGCTCGGTTCTCGCAATAATTGAAATCCATAAATACCCGCCTTCATAGCAATCCATCGCCATTTGACAGAGGGACAGAGCAGGGTGTAGTCACAGGCTGATTAGAGCAGGGACAGAGAATATACCTTATTCTTCATCCAATTCTGATAACAATTCTGATAACAATTGATAGAGAAGAGAGGAGGAAAGAGGAGTCTCTTTTTTCAATATTTGGCACTCCAAGTGCTTTGGGGTGTCCCCCATTCTTTTGCATTAATATTTCTGGCTGTCAAAAGTGCTATTTGTCAGCAGTCTCCAAAAATAATATTTAGCACTCCCAAGTGCTTTTGGGGTGTCCCCCATTCTTTTGCATTAATAATTCTGGCTGTCAAAAGTCCTATTTGTCAGCAGTATCTAAAACAATTTGTAGCACTACAAGTGTTTTGGGCTCATAATGGATTCAAAGCAGTCCACATATGAGCAGAATGAGCAACTAGGTTCTGTCACCAGTCCTGATGGTAGTGTTCCCAGTACATCATTTGGGAAAGGCGATGTCAAACTACACAGTCTTTTGAAATCAGTCAAAAAAACACACACCAAAATTTTTTTTACCGTGTTGAAGGGAAAAAGAAGTGTAACTGAGAAAAAGTTAACTGCCAATAAAAAAATTGCCAACATGTCATTCTACACACGCAGTGGCAAAGAAAGAATGAGGCCTTCGCCTTTCTCTATTAGTGGCAGATCATAAAAGGTTACTGAGCCTTCTTCTTCTAAGGACACTTATGACAAAGCAAAACCAAGTAATTTGGAGTCTAAAAGTGGTGCACAAGTACTGTTACGCGTGAAAGCCAAGCTGCAAGAAAACTGTAAGGCATTAGAGGATAATGTATGGTCTGAATCAGAAATGACACCAATCCCTGTGGAGAGTCCATCCACCAGTGGTATGTCTAATCGTGAGCATTCTGTTAGTGACAGTGTACCCATAAAGAAGCTTCCTTTCAGCAGTTCTGCTGATGTGTGCCTTAACAGCCCGAGTGTAGTTGGTGATACACCAATTGAGGATGCCACTTTTGAATTAGAAGAGGATGAGGGGGAGATTTGTGTAGGCGTCGAGGGCGCTAATGATGATGTTGATTATTATGATGCAGACAGATACCAAATTTCTTTTCTCAATTTCTATTTATATTCTAGACTCTATAACGGTTGAATAGTTTTCTATTTTACTCCTAGTGGAGAGGGGGTCTGATGCAGACAGATACCAAACTGCCTTTGTCCATTTCTTTTTATATTCTAGTTCTACAGTCTATGCAGGCTGCTTTTTTTCTATTCAACTTCAAGTGGAGGGCAGGGGGGGGGGCATAAATAGTCACCAAACTACCGTGGTCCATTTATTTTTACTTTCTAATTCCACAGTCTATGCAGGCTGCTTTTTTTCTATTCAACTATAAGTGGAGGGTCTAATATGCACCCAAAGACGATGGCTACATTGCCAATAATCAAAGATGGAAGAGGTAGACAACCAGGTTTGTCTGTATAATTTTCAGGCAAGTGTTTGCATTAAGGAAGGCCTACCAGGGATTAAACAGTTTTTTTTTATAATTTATTAGCTTTAGAATTACCTCCTTATCTAAGAAACTAGTGGAGCACCAAATTAGGTTATTTTAGACCAAAAGAATTGTATTTTTTTCAAAAATGGCAAAACAAAACCAAACAAAACCAAAACCAAAACACGCAATGGCGGTTTGGCAAAACCAAAACCAAAGCACAGGGGTCTGTGAGCATCTCTAATTTTAATACTCCTAGAGGTCAACTATTTTGGAAACTTAATCCTTTCTGGTTGACTTTGTAGTAAGATGGTTCTACTTTGGAATCAAAGTGGGAGGACTATTTTGTCACTAATGTTTTTACAGCCACTCCTTCCATCCTTTGGAATGCCTTTAAAGCTTTTTTGAGGGGATTCTTCATTTCTAGTGTTAGCACATTTAAAAAGGAATTGTCACGATTGGCTTACAGGAAATTGATCCCTAGGCTCTGCTGAACATTGCTAGGCCCACCTACAGGCTCGGAGTCTAACAGACAGGTGGTTTTCACCAGGAACCCCCGCAAGGAGGTATGGTCTTGGCTGCACCAAATCTGCAAGTCGCAGTCCTGTGAGTGAGTGTACAGCAGAATGATGTGGGGGAGCCAGGTGAAATGGATGAAGACAATGGAGTCCACAGACGAGTGGTATAAATACAGGCACAACAATAATATAGGCTGATCGTCAGCAGCCAATGAGTCACTAGGAGAATAGGTGCTCTGTGGTATACAACGAGAGGACAGAGGCAGTCACTATGAAGTACTCTGGAGATGGTAATGGAAGTACTGGAGCAGCAATAGTTCAACACAGCCAGAGGCTGAAGGCTGACTGGAGTGGTGGGGGTAACTCGTACTAAGAGCTGATGAGTCCCAGATGAAATAGCAGCTCTGAACGGTAGTGCTGAAAGAACTGGAGCTGTCACAATGAAGTACATTGGAGATGGTAAGTGAGGTACTGGAGCAGCGAAGGTTCAACACGGCCAGAGACTAAGAGCAGGCTGGAGTAGCGGAGATAACTGGTGATAGCAGCTGAGGAGTCAAAGGTATAGTAGCGGCTCTGAGTGGTAGCGATGAGAGAACCGGAGCTGTCACGATGAAGTACATTGGAGATAGTAAGTGAGGTACTGGAGCAGCGAAGGTACAACATGGCCAGAGACTGAGAGCAGGCTAGAGTAGCGGAGGTAACCCGTGGTAACAGCTGATGAGTCACAGATGTAGTAGCGGCTCTGAGTGGTAGCGATGAGAGAACCAGAGCTGTCACGATGAAGTACACTGGAGATAGTAAGTGAGGTACTGGAGCAGCGAAGGTTCAACATGGCCAGAGACTGAGAGCAGGCTAGAGTAGCGGAGGTAACCCGTGGTAACAGCTGATGAGTCACAGATGTAGTAGCGGCTCTGAGTGGTAGCGATGAGAGAACCAGAGCTGTCACGATGAAGTACACTGGAGATGGTAAGTGAGGTACTGGAGCAGCGAAGGTTCAGCACAGACCACGAACTGAGAGCAGACTGGAACACAGGCAAACTACAAGGAGAACAGGAACCAGAACCACAGGCTGCAGGAAGTGAGCTTGAAGAACAGGCATCAGACAGGTGAATCCAAGAGGTTTAAATAGTGCTCCAGAAGTGCTTAGCCAATGAAAAAGAAGGAGGAGGTCCTGAAGTGCAATAGGCTTGCACCTGCACAGATCTGAATATGGCTGAATGAATGAACTGGAGAATGTCTGATGTAGGGACATGGCAGTTTCCAGATGAATGGACTGCAGGTAACGAGAAAGGTACTATCTGTGGAACCGGAGCATTACAGTAATCCAGATTACGAGGAGATACCTGAGAAAAGGAAGTCTAACACCTTGAAGAATTATATTTTACTTCTCTCTTAACAGTTCACAGACATGCTTGGTTAATAGCACAGAGAGAATGGTCAGATTATTTTTAGACAAATCTAAGCGCAAATTGCTGTTTCCTAAACACACTAAATATTTTGAGACAGATAACTGTGGCAGGTTTAGCCAAATCTGAGATAGTAGCAACTGTGGTAGCAGGAATTAAAGATACCTTGGATGTTGCATGTACTTCGACTGAAGAGATTGTCACTGTTTTTATGATTATTTTAAAGATACATATGCATCCAGGGCTCATTACTCTGACTCTGACTTAAATATATACTAAACAGCCGTTTCCCTACCTAAATTAAGTTTGACTAGCAAGGAATATTTAGATTCACCCCTTATAGTTAAAGAGGTTGTGTCACGATCTGCGTCCTGCAGCTCCTGTCTGCAGGTACTTTGTTGGATTTTTTTATATATTGTAGCCTGCCTGTAGTACCACTATCCACCAAAGGGGCCACTGTGGTACTTAGACTGCTCTTACCTGCCTCGTTATTGCTGGAAGCTTAAACATCTGCTTCTGGCCTATATAAGCCTGCCTGTCCCAAGCAACCTTTGCCAGATCATCTGTTGCATTTACCTGTGTTGCTGTTCCTGTTCCTGTTCCCGTTCCCTGGCTCCTGTGCTCTGAGTTCCAAGCACATCTATCCACAGATCATCTCAGCCACTGTGTCTACTCCAGTATCTGTGGTAACGCTCTGCAGATTATTGCTACCTTTTGTCTGCAGTTCCCAGCACATCTATCTGCAGACCATCTCAGCCACTGTGTCTACTCTAGTATCCTGTGGTAACGCTCTGCAGATTATTTTTACCTGTTGTCTGCAGTTCCCAGCACATCTATTTGTAGATCATCTCAGCCACTGTGTATACTCCAGCATCCTGTTGTAAAGCTCTGCAGATTATTGCTACCTTTTGTCTGAAGTTCCCCACGCATCTATCCGCAGATCATCTGTCACTGTGTCTACTCCAGTATCCTGTGGTAACGCTCTGCAGATTATTAGTACCTGATATCTGAAGTTCCCAGCACATCTATCTGCAGATCATCTCAGCCACTGTGTCTACTCCACTATCCTGTTGTAACGCCTTGCATATTATTGCTACCTGTTCTCATCTCACCACCTTTCCAGAGGTATCTAGCCCTGCAACCCGCCAGCTACTTGTCTCACCACCTTTCCAGAGGTATCCAACCCACAGGCTACTCCTCTCACCACCTTCCCAGAAGTATCCAACCCTGCAACCCACAGGCTACTCCTCCCACCACCTTTCCAGAGGTATCCAACCCTGCAATCCACAGGCTACACATCTCTCCACCTCTTCCAGAGGTCTCCAACCCTGCAACCTGCAGGCTACTCATCTCACCACCTCTTCCATAGTTATCCATTCCTGCAACCTGCAGGCTACTCATCTCACCACCTCTTCCAGAGTTATCCAATCCTGCAATCCGCAGGCTACTCATCTCTCCACCTCCTCCAGAGGTATCCACCCTGCAACCCGCTGACTACTGGATCTCTCCATCGCTTTACAGCATTGCCTATTCCACTGTTAAGAACTGTGGTTATATTACTGCCTTACCAGTTTTGCATCCTGAACCTGTATTACTTGTGTTTCTAATAAACCACTTTGTTCACCTACCTTCTCTCGGTGGTCTTACCTAGGGAACCCTGACAGGTTTCTGCTGCTATTTCCTCTTTTCCTAATACAAGGGCTCCAGGGGTGAACGGGGTTCCCAATGAGCTATATAAGAAACATATGGAGTTCTTTATTCCCCGCCTTTGATATCCATGTTCATGTCTGAAGTTCTAATAGTACTGACCCCTAAAGTAAGGAAGGTTCTTTTGTTCCCTGACTCTTACAGATCCATATCTATTTTAACGACAGATGTAAAGATCTTGGCAAAAGTATTGGCGATATGTCTTATCTAAGTAATAGATGAGATTGTACATGCTGATCAGCCTGGTTTTGTGTCAGGTAAATCAACGGCTATCAACCTACGGAACTCTTTTTTCACTTACAACTGTCCCATCTGACCGATATGGTCATTAGATGCTGCCAAGGCCTTTGACTCTGCGGAGTGGAGGTACTTATGGACAGTTTTAATGAAATTTGGCTTTGGGCCCGTCTTCATTCAGTGGGTGAAACTGCTGTTTTCCTGTCCCAGAGCTAGAGTATGTGTTAATGGTTTTGTGTCTGAGTTTGTTCTGGGCAGAGGCACAAGACAGGGCTGTCCCTTATCTCCTACTCTTTTTGCTCTGCCCATTGGACCACCAGCGTGTGTCATTAGAGCACATACAAATATCTGTGGGCTGAATGTAAGTGCTAAGACAGATAAAGTTGCCCTATATGCTGGTGATATGCTGCTTTCTTGTCTCATCCTCTTGGCTCCCTCCCTCTGCTTTTGCAGGTGGTTAGAGCTTGTGGCATATTTAAAAAAATCCTGATTAATTGGGATAAGTCTTGTGTGTCTCTGTTCAAAGGACCTTGCCCATCAGGCCTAGTTTTACAGACCCTTTTAAAGTGGACCCCCAAATTTAAATACCTAGGTATATGGATCTCCAATGATATGAATCATTATGTTCAATATAATCTTCAACCTCAAATTGATTATCGCAAATGCTAAATTTATACATGGAGACAGTTGACAATTTATATACCCCAATCTGTTTTTCGTACTATTGATAGTTTTATTTCCTTATGAGCGTGGGCGAATAAATGAGCTTTTTTCAAGTTTACTACCTTATGTAGATCCTGAAGGTTGGGGGCCAGCCCTAACAAATCTGCCATTTTATTATTATGCCTCTGAGTTAGTACATATTAACATGTTGCTGCAGTCTTGTGGAGTATCGGGCCTTCATAGTTTTCTAATCTTTGAATCGGGCTCTAAGTACTCCTGAGCCCAATTTCTCTTAGCTGGTAGATGATATTTGGGTGATCCTCCCCTGGCAACACAGGCTCTAAGGATTTGGTGGACTTCTCTTAAAATTACAAATAATTCTGGTTATGATGCCAACAACCCATTGTGGTATAATTCAGATTTCAGTGAACTGGTTAAAACGGGGGAAGATGAGGCCTGGCGCTTATATGACATCCTCCACTTTGGACAATTACATGTAGATGGGGTATTACACTCCTTTGAACAACTTCAGAGATTGTACAGATTACCTGGAAATTAGGTGAGATTAGTGATAAGGCTTGGGGTAATATTTTAATATTTTACAAAGTTCATATCAAGTTACTGCCTCTGCCAGATTTTGTCAAATTCAATTTTTCTTTCTACATGCATCCCTCCCCTCTGACTCTCCAAATTTGGTGGAAGATAGCTAGTTTTTTTGCCCCAGATGTGGGAGCACAGAATAGGACTTTTGGCATATGATATGGAGCTGCCCAATGGTGTTTTCCTTCTGGCAAGAGGTTGGAAAATGTATTCTAAAATTAGATGTGGGAATATCCTCCATTAATCCGAGATTGTGTTTATTTGTCTTGGGTCTAAATAAGAATATGCATTGTTTCATTAGGTCATTAGGTTCATCAGGCTAGGATTATGTTAGCGAAAGTGATCATTGCCAAAAAAATCGATTGCTCCAGAGGGCCCTATTCTAATGGACTGGTTTGATCTTGTAAATGATACTGTAGGACACGAACAGTTTATGTGTCAGGATTCCCAATATGAAGACCACTGAGATTAGGGATGCAATAAATGGTAAGGCATCAAATTCAAGTCAGCAGAGTATGGCAGTTATTGCAAGGATTATTTAGGAAGCCACAGATGAAGAGGATGGTAAATGGTAATGTAGTTCAAAGAGGCAGTGCTGAGAAGCCGGAGAAACCACAGGTGTCAAGATACCTGGTTTACTCTGGCGGCACGAGGCACCACATGAGACACAGGTGTCAGGCCTGCAGGTTACTCAGGAGGCACGAGGCACCGGGTGAGTCATGGGTGTCAGGACTGCAGGTTACTTGGACTCTGGAGGCATGATGCACCGGATGATCAACAAGCCAAGAAAATGTAGTGGTCTGCAGGGCAGAGTACTCGGGGGGGTCCAGGTAGGTAAACAGCCAGGAGAATGGATCAGACACAGAGGTGTAACAACTGCAGACACAGGATCTGGATGTGTCACAAACTGTAGGTGCAGGATTGCTAGTGGTGCAATGGAATGCACTGAAAAGCAGGAGGGTCAAACAAGCAAGGGGTCAAAGCCACACGGTCCACCATGAAACCAGGGAGAAGGCAGAAGAGAAGTCACAACAAAGCCGGGTCTGGGTCATAAGATGAGGTGTAAAATGAGGAGCCAAGCAGAGGTCAAAACCAGGAAATCCATCAGGATTCATACACACAAAAAACAGCAGCAGTAAAGCAACAGATGAACTGGCAAAGGCTGCTGGGACAGGCAGGCTTTTATAGGCCAGGACAGGTGCTAAGCATCCTGGAGTAATAAGCTTAGCTCCGGCAGGTAAGAGAGCAGTCCAACCAACACAGTGACCCCTTTGGTGGAACAGTGGTACTGGAAGCTGCATACATATAAAGGCAAAAAGTCCAACATAGTAATTGGCAGACAGGAGCTGCAGGAGGCAGATTGTGACATTATGTATACTAGCCATAACTTGACTAATAAATATGAGAACATTTGTTATCGGTGGAGAATTCCTCCTTATGTTAAGGAGGGACTGCGTTAGATGGCTCTCTCTTAGGTACTATGCCCCGAAGCGACATCTAGCCACTACTATTTTAATATTTGGACAATATAGATATACATGCTTATTTCGAAATGATAAAAAAAACACTTTTTCTGACTATGGAAACGTTACAAAATAAATAAATAAATGTATTAAAATGTTTTCTTTATTCTTGTATTGCATGTTTAACCATGAATATTTTCTGATTTACACTATGTATAAATACTGTAGGTTTGATTTTATGACACAGTTACTACCCCGACATGGGTTTAGCTTTAATTTAATGTTGTTAAGGTTTTTTTTAATAATGTAAAAAAAATTCAATAAAAAGTTTAAAAAAAAAAAGTTTTTCCCCATGAAAAATATTTATTAGCATGTAATTAATGTCTGCTATATATAAGCTTAGACTAGACCCGTAAATGGAGCAAGAGATGCGGCTGAAAACCAAGTACCTTGCCTTGAGATGCCCAGAGCTTGAATCAGATGCTGCTGCGTGCACTTGAGCTTAGCACACCCTTACTGTACATTAACTACGTTCATACGCCTCTTCCCCGCCTTGTTCCCTCCAGGAATCCATTATAAGTGTCCTCCGCTCAAAGGTGAATTGAACGCTGTTGCATTCTGTGGTGTATGGTCCTGTTCTGGGCACGCGCTGAATAATTATGCTGCAAGTCCAGTCCAGTAATCACCCACCAAGTCCCTAAATGTAAAGCAGAATTGTATGGTGCTAGCATCAAAATAGCCATATATAATAAGCCATAGCTAGGCCACAAGTGCAGCATTTAGGTTATATCATACACTCGTTTAACTGCTTTCAAATAAAGATCTCTAAATTGATCTGATGCTACATGTTACAAATCTGGGTGTAAAATATAAATGAAACACAATGACAATAATTATGTATTTTCTGTAACATGTATTCAAGAACACAAGATATTCAATAATTCTATTATATTTAACACTGGTGTTAATAAAGACTCTAGAGAAGCTGAACTATACATTGCAGTAAAAATAGCCATTCATCTCCTGAGAAAGTCCTGAGAGTGTTGTCTCATTTTCACCAATGAATCATTTATAGCATCTTCTAAGGAGACAGCTTAAACTAAGGGTGTGCACCGGCCACTTTTAGTGTTTTGTGTTTTGGGTTCTGATTAGCTTGAGGTTTTGGGATACTGATTTGTTTTGCCAAAACACCTGACGAAAGGTTTTGGTTCTGATTTAGGGTTTTGGGTTCTGATTTATTTTGGAAAAAGCATAAAAAGGGTTAAAATTATGGATGTGCACCGGCCACTTTTGGTTAGGGATGTGCACCAGCCACTTTTGGTGTCTCGTGTTTTGTGTTTTGGATTCGGATTTGCTTGAGGTTTTGGGTTCGGATTTGTTTCGCAAAACACCTGACGAAAGGTTTTGGTTCGGATTTAAGGTTTTGGATTCTGATTTATTTTGGAAAAAACATAAAAAGTGCTCAAAACCAGTTTTGTGGGGTTTTTTTTCACTCCTACGCTATTATTAACCTCAATAACATTCAATAACAATCATTTCCACTAATTTCCAGTCTATTCTAAACACCTCACAATATTGTTTGTAGGCCAAAAGGTTGCGCCGAGGTAGCTTGAGCACATAATGGCAAAAAAAGAGGTACAAGATGGAATTGTTCTGGGCCCTCCCTCCCACCCCTCGCGAGATTCGACGCGAGACTTGGACGACAGAGCCTCGTTTTCATTTTTTGCCCGCCGGAAATATCCGAACAGTGCTCGGATCCCGTTCGGATCCGCACTGTTCGGGTGGGCTCGGATTAGCGGAATCCGAGCCCGATCATCTCTAGTTAAAATCAAGTTTTTTGTTTATTCTTCACTCCTACGCTATTATTAACCTCAATAACATTCAATAACAATCATTTCCACTAATTTCCAGTCTATTCGGAAAACCTCACAATATTGATTTTAGGTACAATATTTGATTTTTTGGTACAGCAGCAACAGTGAACGTATTTTGAAATAGCAGTACCTATTTTTTGGTACAGCAGCAACAGTGAACGTAATTTGGAATTGCAGTACATATTTTTTGGTACAGCAGCAACAGTGAACGTATTTTGAAATAGCAGTACCTATTTTTTGGTACAGCAGCAACAGTGAACGTAGTTTGGAATTGCAGTACCTATTTTTGGGTACAGCAGCAACAGTGAATGTAGTTTAATATCTGATACGCATCTATGTGGACTGCGTAGTGGAGTGGCCCCGGTACCCAATTTGGTACCTGGGCCACAATATATCACCCTCAACTGGTTTGAATTCCACTGCACATATGGCTGCTCCTACATCCTCTGCAGCATACAGAGGGTGTAGTTCGAGCGCGTCACTACCTCTTGTTTTTGACGACCATGGTACAGAGCATTCATCATTGAGATCCCATCAAGTATGTCAAAGACAGACAGCGTCGAAGTGTTATTTGTTGACTTTGTGAACAAAAAAACTGTCCCTGTTGCAAATCTTTGTGCAATGAAGAGTGACTTTTTCATTTAAAGGCTCAAGCTTTCAAGTGTAGTGTTTATAACATCATTACACCAACAGGTAAAAATCCTTTTAATTGGGATAATGGAGCCACAAAAGAAATTGCACATATGTAATGCCCGCACAATGTTACTGGCGTTGTCTGACACCACAAATCCCCAGGAGAGTCTAAGTGGGTTAAGCCACTGAGAGATTATTTCCCTCAGTTTCTGGACTGATGCACCACTGGACTCAGCAAGGACAGAGCACTGGACTGATGCACCACTGGACTCAGCAAGGACAGAGCACTGGACTGATGCACCACTGGACTCAGCAAGGACAGAGCACTGGACTGATGCAACACTGGACTCAGCAAGGACAGAGCACTGGACTGATGCAACACTGGACTCAGCAAGGACAGAGCACTGGGCTGATGCAACACTGGACTCAGCAAGGACAGAGCACTGGACTGATGCACCACTGGACTCAGCAAGGACAGAGCACTGGACTGATGCAACACTGGACTCAGCAAGGACAGAGCACTGGACTGATGCAACACTGGACTCAGCAAGGACAGAGCACTGGACTGATGCACCACTGGACTCAGCAAGGACAGAGCACTGGGCTGATGCACCACTGGACTCAGCAAGGACAGAGCACTGGACTGATGCACCACTGGACTCAGCAAGGACAGAGCACTGGACTGATGCATCACTGGACTCAGCAATGACTTTTTTGATTTTTTTTTTTTAGATTTTTTTTTTAAAGGATTTTTGTAGAATTTTTCTTTTTTTTTTTCTTTTTATGGAAGAATTTTTAATACTTTTAAAATAAATATGCACTTAGCAGAACAAAGCACAGGACAAAAGCACCGCTGGACTCAGCAAGGACAGAGCACTGGATTGATGCACCGCTGGACTCAGCAAGGACAGAGCACTGGATTGATGCACCACTGGACTCAGCAGGACAGAGCACTGGCCAAAGCACCACTGGACTCAGCAGGACAGAGCACAGGACAAAAGCACCACTGGACGCAGCAGGACAGAGCACTGGCAAAAGCACCACTGGACTCAGCAGGACAGAGCACAGGACAAAAGCACCACTGGACGCAGCAGGACAGAGCACTGGCAAAAGCACCACTGGACTCAGCAGGACAGAGCACAGCACAGCACAGCACGAGAAATAGCAGGACAGAGGACCACCTAACACACCCTCCCTCTTCCCTGATCAATGCCCGAGTGAAGATGGCGGTGGTAAGCTGGGAATTTAAAGGTTCCGAGTATCGCAAGATCCGACAGCGGGATTATGACTCAGAGCCTCGTTTTAAGTTTCGGAATCGGCGGGAATACCCGGACAGTGCTCGGATCCGACTCGGATCCGCACTGTTCGGGGGGGCTCGGATTCCAGGAATCCGAGTCCGCTCATCCTTCGCTTAAACACATGTGCTCTATCAATACCTAGTTAAAGTACTAGCTACTTCATGTCAATAAAAAAGGTTTTCATGAAATAAACTTGCATGCTCCAGCCCTGGATTCAAGTTTGGGTTCAGCTAAGCAACACTGTAAATTGCACGGAATTATACACAATAGACATGTGCTCTAAGTAGACAAGAAGTTAATTTAAACCATGCAATTATTTTTTCTCTCCTTCTCTTCTCTTCCTTCTTTTTTCAGTATGTTTTTGTACTTGTAGCATAGTTCCACTGCTTGCAATCAATAAGCAGTTTCTAAATGAGACTTAGTACTGGTCTGGAAATATTTTCCCAACAAAGCTGATTGATGTTGGACAAGGAATATGAGCGACACAAGTGTTTCATAGTAATATTGTAATCTACACAACTGATTGGCCGATCTGAAAAATATTCATTTTAAATACAAACACCATTCATTTATGGTAAACTACATTTTTTTTACAGATCATGGAATAACACAACAATCTAAAATACAGCAGCTGTCACAAAAGGAATTGGAATTCTGAAAAATTATAAAAATTACAGGCACCATGTAGGACTCAATCAGTATTTTTCATTATTAAATGATTGCCTTCTCTGAACATAGGGTATGGAAATGATTTTTGTCATCCAGAATCTTCATAGTTACAAAAACTGCAGGCTCCAATGAAATGGATCTCTAGAATCGTCTTGTCAGAATTATATATCCACAGTTGACTGCCCAAAGCTCAAAGAAGCAAAAATGGTTTTTGGAATGTCTCCATTGTTTCACAAGAAATTATTGCTTACAAAGGGGAAGAATGTTTCACTCACCTGAGTGAGTGGTGAAGACTTTATTTCAACTTTATTTATTTTAATCACTTAATGAACCTCTTGCTAAAGTGACAATCTCATGCAAAACAAAATATGGGCTAAAACAATTTAATTCAGGATATGTTGAAACCCTGCACTACAGCCCAATAACTAGAAGCCATACCCCTGACTGGCTATGCTTTTGTCGTTAATTCATGGAAGACAAAGTTAACGACAAGGCATCAACAACAAATGTCCACATTTGCGATATTGGGCATGGCACAGACAACTTGATATGCTTTTAAAGCTTACCAAAACATTTTGGGAATTTTTCTTGTCTAGAAACCAATCATCCAGAAAAAAGTGGAAAAAAAATAAAAAAATATTGCTCCTTTTCAATAATAATGTCAAACACACAGACACGATGAATGATAAATTCACTGTATAGACACTGTGAGGAGCACTGCCGAACAAGATAACTAGAATGGGTATGCCAGGAGCAGTGTGGGGAAAGAAATGGATGTTTTCTAAATGTGATTTAGTATCTTTAGGCACAGTGCTCCAAATCTTGGAAAACCTTATCAAGAAAACTCTAAGGGCTAGATTTACTAAGCTGCGGGTTTGAAAAAGTGGGGATGTTGCCTATAGCAACCAATCAGATTCTAGCTGTCATTTTGTAGAAGGTACTAAATAAATGAAAGCTAGAATCTGATTGGTTGCTATAGGCAACATCCCCACTTTTTAAAACCCGCAGCTTAGTAAATCTAGCCCTAAATCACATGCATCCTGGATTATAGATCCCATACCTGTATATCTAATAAAGATAAAGACAGGGGTTTTTTTAATTGTAAATGAGATTCATGCTGATAAATCAATGCAATCACTTTCTAGTGCTTCACTGTATATTATTAATCCCAAGGTGACACCTACAAGTACCATAATGCTGTCATGTTAGGACCTGCTACAAGCACCATATTGCCCCACAAGTTTATGTGACACAGCAGGAAACTAATGCTCATTCTTAAACAGTAAGAGGAAGTGTTAATAGCACTGGAAGGATTATCCTGATGTTGTTTATCATTATTATTATTATATAAATAGAAAGAACGTCATGCGGTATAACAGATTGTATCCACTTTTTTGTGGAATGTACATTTTACATTTTAAGCAATTAGCTGAAACCTTAATTTCATTTTGTATTTTATTACAGCACAGCAGATAATTTTTGCAATGTGCTATCTCTCCATAGCACCAGCCGTACAGTAGGCAATAATACAGAACAAATGTATGTGGCAGATTGTGGAGAAGGATGAATGAGACGGTTAGCAGCCCCATCACAAAGTCTCCCAGGACACTTTCTTTTTAATTTGCAAACACACTGCCAATCACATAGGTTATTTAAAATGCTATTTGGATTGCTTAAATTATGTATATTGCAAAGGTAATTTCTGTTTTTATAAATAGTCAATTAATGTGTTTAACTGAATTTAATATATCAAAAGAAAAGTTATGTATTTTCTACCAGATATTTAATGTGGCTAATTTGATCTGCACATATTCAGTGTCCTAGATTCTGGCTCATGCTGGTTTGCAGCAGGGATAACATTGGCATGGATACACTGTACCTTCATATCAGTAACATGCTTATTACAAGAGACCTTTACACGTATAGCACATGCAAATTAGTAAATGACAAAACTGCATACCAAGATTATCTTCACATATTAGAAATAGAAAATGTATCCATACAAAAATAAATACAATGGATTACCATAACTCATTTATCTAGTGTGAGAAACAGTCAGGGCCGGCGCTCCCATTAGGCAGCCTTAGGCAGCTGCCTAGGGCGCCGGCCTCTGGAGGGCGGCACTAAGGACTTCTTTATACATAAATAATGCGGGCCGAGGACAGATCGCCTGCCCGCCCGAACGCCCGCCCGAACGCCCGCCCGAACACCCGCCCGCAATAATGCGGTGCTGCACTGTAGCAGCACCGCATTTTGAAATTTACCTGGCGCCTAGTTCCCGGCTTCTGGCGCCGGGTAGTGACGTCACGCCACTGCCGCTGCGAGTGTAGAGTGTAGAGGAGCAGAAGACAGAGAAAGAAGCAAGCAAGAAGAGAAAGGAAAGAAAATGAAGAAACTAAGGTGAGTACAGGAAAGAGGAGGCTACAGAAAACAGGAGAGGACGGGGGACGGATGCTATACATATGGGGGAGAGAACGGAGGCTACATAAAGGGGGGGGGATGGAGGCTACAGTAAGGAGGCAGAATGGTGGCTATACAAGGAGTGGGGGATGGAGGCTACAGCAAGGAGGGAGAATGGAGGCTATACAAGGAGGGGGGGATGGAGGCTATACAAGGAGGGGGGGGGATGGAGGCTACAGCAAGGAGGCAGAATGGTGGCTATACAAGGAGGGGGGATGGAGGCTACAGCAAGGAGGCAGAATGGTGGCTATACAAGGAGTGGGGGATGGAGGCTACAGCAAGAAGGGAGAATGGAGGCTATACAAGGAGGGGGGGATGAAGGCTATACAAGGAGGGGGGGATGGAGGCTACAGCAAGAAGGGAGAATGGAGGCTATACAAGGAGGGGGGGATGGAGGCTATACAAGGAGGGGGGATGGAGGCTACAGCAAGGAGGCAGAATGGTGGCTATACAAGGAGGGGGGATGGAGGCTACAGCAAGGAGGGAGAATGGTGGCTATACAAGGAGGGGGGATGGAGGCTACAGCAAGGATGGAGAATGGAGGCTATACAAGGAGGGAGAATGGAGGCTATACAAGGAGGGAGAATGGAGGCTATACAAGGAGGGAGAATGGAGGCTATACAAGGGGGGAATGGAGGCTATACAAGGGGGGGAATGGAGGCTATACAAGGGGGGGGGGAAATGGAGGCTATACAAAGGGGGGGAATGGAGGCTATACAAAGGGGGGGAATGGAGGCTATACAAGGGGGGGAATGGAGGCTATACAAGGGGGGGGGGGAAATGGAGGCTATACAAAGGGGGGGGAATGGAGGCTATACAAAGGGGGAGAGAGAACAGAGGCTACAGAAAGGGGGCGAGAGGAGAGAACAGAGGCTACAAAAAGGGGGGAAGAATGGAGGCTACAAAAAGAGGGGGATAATGGAGGCTACAAAAAGGGGGGAAGAATGGAGGCTACAAAAAGGGGGGGAGAATGGAGGCTACAGAAAGGGGGGGGGAATGGAGTATATAGAAAGGGGAGAGAATGGAGGATACAGAAAGGGGGGGAATGAATGCTACAGAAAGGGGGAGAATGGATGATACAGTAAATGTGTGTGGGGGAGAATGGATGCTACAGAATATTGGGGAGGGGGAGGAGGCTGGAGAAAATAGGGAATTGGGGGATAACAATTAGAAATGTCCTTGAGTTAGAGACTCTGGGGTCTTGTACTAAAATAGTGTCATGACAAAATGCAGCTATGCATAATGAAGCACAGCTTTAATTCACCTTGCTGGGGCTACTCTAGGATAGTTAAGGAACCATTTATGTGTTTTAGTATTTGCCCTCTATTTGGCTCTCCTCTGTTGCCCTCTATTAGTATAATTAATTTTACATCTGCAGAATACATTAACAAATGCAAATAAAATAGAACGGTCTAGATTATCTGTCATTTAGATTACCTTTCTCTATTTATTTGCATGTGTTAGTATATTTAATATATCATCTACAGAATACATTAATAGACAGCAACAGAGGAGAGCCAAGTAGTGGGCAGGGGGGCATGTGAGTAAATCTGGTGTTATGCGGCTGGCATATGTGACACAAGCTGATGGGCAAGGGGTGACATATGTGAGAACAGCTAGTGGGCAGATGGGCATGTGTGAGTGAAGTTGGTGGGCAGGGTGGTACATGTCAGTGTGTAACAGGTGAGTGATGTCATGTTTTCTTTTCTTTCCTTTGTTTTGTTCTGAAGTCTAGCATTTGGAGCCTCCCCTCTAGATATCCTGGTGTTGCTCCTGGGCAGCAGTGAAGCCTGGACAGCATTCTGCATCAGACATCAGTGCTGCGTCAGACATCTGGACTGCATCCTAGCCAGCCAAGAGGAGGTAAGAGTTATTATTTTTAGTGTGTTAGGGGCTGGGAAAATAGATTTTTTTTTTTTTTTTTGGGGGGGGGGGGGGGCGGCAAGCTTCAGCTTTGCCTAGGGTGCTGGGCAACCTTGCACCGGCCCTGGAAACAGTGCAGCCAGCAGATGACAGCATGTAATATATTTAAGATTAAGTCCAGAGGGAGGACAATAATCTTTTAAATTAGAAGGCAATTCACCCCATCCTGCACTTTGGCAGAATGCCATTATAGATGCTAAGCTCACAGATAGGTCACTGTGTCGTCAGAAGGCCCAGATGTAGTTCCTTCCAAGAGTGGGCAAGCGGTAATGGTTCCTATACTTCTAGGAAGCCCAGAAGAAGAGGACCTACCTAAAGGATTTCCAGCACACTCCCTCAGCAAAAGCGGCAGCAGTCATTAAGGCTTTAAATGGGTGCAGATAAAGTAGTAATTTTTATTATGTTTCAGCCTGTAATAAAATGGTTAGGTAAAAATAAGGTTTAATAAAATAAAATAAGGTTCCACTTACAATGCTTTAATATTTTGATTGATCTTTACCCATTATAGAGAGATCTGAAGGCGATATAATCAATGAGAGATTAGTAAATAACTCTGTGATGAATGTGGTACTCAGGTTAAAAATTATAGTTTGGTGTTAATGTGGTCTCCATAACTCCTTTGTGATGTTTGAGAGCACCTTATTACATGAGATTTCATTTTAAGGGGCATATTCAATTAGATGTCCGGTCCGCGGTAACGGGCCAGAATGGGCCGCGAAGTCAATTCACGGTATCGCAATAACGTGGATTTTCGTTCGCGGCCCGTTTCGGCGTGTTACAGAGGACCAGAAACCTAATTGAATATGCCCCATTGTCTTTTATAATGTACTTAACCAGGCAATGGGCAAATAGCAGTCATCCAGGGTTCTAGAAATGAAAGAGAAGCTGCTGATATAATTATTATTATTATTATTATTAATTTTTATTTATAGGGCGCCACAAGTTGTCCGTGGAGCCGTACAGGGACAAAAACGAATTACAATACAAGGTGAGACAGCACAGTACAGTAAACATATAGCACAGTAACTCAGTAAGCTCAATGCACAGCTAGTGAGGGCGGGAGGAGTATCCGCAAATGATGGGGCCCAAAAGGAGGGCGCGGAAGACAGGGAGACCCCCAGAAGGGGGAGGAGGGCCCTCGAGGAGGAGGGCAAAGTAGCTGGAGAGCAGAGTTAGAAGTGGTGGAAACAGGAGGAGAGATGGCCCTGCTCAGAGGAGCGTACAATCTAAGGGATATAAGCATTAGCAGGTTCATTACACTTAGATATCTCAGTATAAATTGTATTGCACTTCATTCTTTGGTCGTCAGAGCAGCTCTGTTTCCTTAAATATTCAGTTAATTCTGCTTGTTGAAGTTCAATCCCATTCATTTTAATAATTTAGGTTAATTATATTAACTGCTTTACCACATTATTATAACAGATTTTTCACTGTTTAAAATCCAAATAAAGATACTCAGGGAAATTCGATGTTATTGCTGATTCAAGTGATGTGGCCTACGTGGAACCTCAATGACTGTGTCCCATCTGTCGACACATGTCCTTTGCACTTCTCCATCCCTTCCCAAGTTGCAGACTGGACTTTTTTTTCTGGACTGTTTTGATTTCACTCATGGGATTATGGTGAATCAAGGAAGTATCATGTCAGGAGCTGTCCCTGCATGCACATTAGGTGCCAGGGACAGCTGCCTTCTGAGTCTCCCCTGGTGCATCCCGTTGCTAGGCAACGAGATGCTACTTGCGGTTTTCGGCCTGGCAACGGAGACGCTAGAGGCCTCTTCCTATCGGCGGTCAGCTGTTCTGACCACCGATTCCACTGCCAGCAATGAAAGAGCTTCTTCCTCTATTTATATCTGGCTCTGGTGCCATTTGGGTACCAGAGTATCTAGTTCAAACTAGTCTCCAGCATACTTGTATGTTTCCAAGCAATCTGCTGACTCCCTGGATTCTGACCCGGTTCTGCCTAACTATCCCTCTGGACATATTGATCTTCTGGTATTGAGCCCCAGCTTCCTGACCCTGCTCTTGTCTGCTCCCTTGGTACCTGAATTGGCCACACGGTTTGACCTTGGCCTGCACGACAACACTTGTTCACCTACGCTTCGCTGGCAGCTTTGTGGGAGGGCGTCACCTGCACGTCTTTGCAGCGAACCCCAAACTCTCTTGTGAGGGTCCATAGCAAAGACCAGAGGCATGTTAGACTCTTCGCCTCCTAGCTTAGCAGCGCCAATACCAGCAGGTAAGACCTTCAGAGCAAGTATATTCTTGACAGATCAAAGGTTTCAATGAAGATATACTCTTACTAGTACTTATGGAGAATGAGGACAGTGCTTTGATTGACCATATTTAGAGAATAGACTAGTTAGCTTTGAGGAGTCTAACAAAGAATCTTATAAATTGCAGAGGGGAGTTTGTATTTTTAACATATTTTTATCAGGTGTATGATGAATAGGAGTCCTGGTGTTTCCTAATTCAGTATATAGATCCCATCCTCCAACATCATGGGGAATACAGAGTATCATTCATTACTATATCTTCTCGCCCCACCTCTTGCAGCAGATAGATGCAGTATCTCTGCAACAAACATAACGACTGAGCACCTTAGCTTAGAAAACATGGTAAAAGCGGGACTTAGATGTAATGAAGATTGGTATAACCTCTGTCTGTGCTGACATGACATTTTAGTTAGAGGGACAAGTAGGTGTGATATCATCATCATCATCATCGCTAATTTATAAGGCGCCACAAAAACTCTGCCACGCCTCACAATAGGCAAAACAAATCACACAACCAAACAGGACAAGGACATACCAGGGTGATGGAGAAGGTGCAGTCATGAAACAAAGGGTAGAAGGGGACCTGCTCATGAGAGCTTGCAAACTAAAGGGCAAATCTGACACAATAGTAGAATCAGGTGAGGCTAGCATAGGTTATAGTGAAGGGATCGGTTTTTAGAGAGCGCTTGAAAGGCTAAAGGTTGGGGGAGAATCTGGTCAATTAGGGTAGGAAGCTCTATAAGTGGGGAGCAGTGTCATATGGTGGCACAGCTTAGTCAAAATGACACCTATATTTAAACTAAAATGACATATTTTCAGTTAAGTATTGCTTAGAAAATCAGGCTTGTTCTGACAGTTGATAGACAGTGAACCATTATAGACATAATTAGTAAGCATATTCTTCATCTTATTCACTTTGTAGCAGCCTGTCACAGCAATCATCCCAAAAGAAATAATTGTCATGAATATCAAAAGGCCAACTAAATCTCTTCCTCCTAGCTTTATTTGTATGACATAATGTCACCTGCAGCACACTCTGCTCAGATTTCCCTACCAGCAATGTTTGTATTTTTTAAGTGCTTTGGGTCCCACTGACCTTTTGTGCATCTTCATATCATCTCATTTGCCTCTGCTGCACATTTGGAATAGCCTATTGATTCTAAACAGAGGTGCAGCATTGCATTGCTAATGTTATAGTTTAGAGAAAGGTAACTTCCAAAATGACACAGAAAATGAAAAATACATGCTTCTTGCACTGTATTATATTTTCAATGTAAACAACTTTCTGTGAATGATCTTGTTTCTGACAGATTAAAGGAAGGCGTCACACTGGCAATTTTCACTTCATGTTTAAAGAACAGTCTGTAATCATTCCATGTTGAAATCGTTATTTATTTCTGAATAAAATGAGAGAGGAAATCAATCTAGCGCTTCAATCACTCAAGCAGTTTTTAAAATGCTGACAGTAGCATTTTGGATAAACGTCCAAAACGCTCAGTACAAACGTTTTCCAATTAGCTTTGAGCTTAGGCATGAGTGATGCTGAAGCTGTAAAAGTGTAAACAGTGTCAGTGTAGCACCTCCATAAAATAAGTAGTTACATTGCAGAATTTGTTGGTCTCATGCAATTACTCTGTAAATTACACAAATGAACTGTGAAAGACCTTCCAAAGTAAGTTCAGTACATCAAACTCTTTATTCAGTTCATGGTAACTATTTCATAATTCCATTGTAAACAGTAATATATATATATATATATATATATATATATATATATATATATATATATAATTATGCTTGATACAGAAATTTTGCCCTTGTTCTATTTGATTGTATTTGTCCTCAGGGAACTTCATGGATTTTCTGCTCTGCAATTACAAGCTCATTGTGTTAGGCAGCAAACGCTCATCTGATTTATTACCTAATGTAAATGAGTAAGTGGTAAAGTTAACGTGCTTAATGGTCAGAGTTGTTAATTATTACAACCATGTTTTCTGGCTTTCCATATTTATGTAAGAAGATTAACTGAATTTTCTGAACTAAGCCCTGCCAAAAGACAAACAAAAATGTATTAAAAGTGATAATCAAATCTGTACTGTGCTGCCCTAGATCTAAGCATTCTTCACCTATACAGTTGGTACAGACTCTTTTCCTTTTCCCCAAAACATTTCTTCCTCTCTACTACTGCTGTCTGCAGCCCAGTGGTGGAACTATCACTGGGGACACTCATCAGTCAGACATCCTTTTTTTGTGGACTAGTAACTGATATTCAGGGTATTGAATTGCCAGAGATGCTTGACCTGTTGACTATGTGCAGAGGCAGGGGTGATTCTATATTAATTGCTGGAGGGGGTGAGGGAGACGGAGACACCATCACCGTGACTGGTGCACCCTCAAATCACTCCTTGCAGGGGCTGTCTGCCTGTTGCCACACACTTGTGCATGTGTCTGATGGCCGAGAAGCAGGCAGAGGATGTTGATCAGATGCTCTGATTGTGTTTAAAAAACAATCGGAGCAGCCTGGCAGAATTCTCTGCCTGCCCCACATATGTGGATCTGAAGGGTCATTACGGAGAGCAAAGCAAAAAAAAATCATAATAACTTTGCACCTTGGTAAATCCATGTTGCAATGGACTGGGAGATACATTTAAAATGGTGGTACAGATTTATACTTGGGATAGGGCATGTCCTAGATCAGTGGTCAGGGAACTTTTTTACCTTTTACCCCAAAATATATTTAGATACGCCGAGGTTACCCCCTTGATTTGAAAGGAAGGAAATCATATATTATTAATTATTGGAATTCAAAATTTTATTGAATCTATTCAAAATTTCTTTGAAAGCTTCAACTTAAAAACTTCAGGTTTTGGAGAAATGATGTTGCTTCATTTTTTATACAAGAGCATCAATATTGGGGCATTTTGTCAGAGCAATTTGGATACAGTCTTCTCTGCTTTGTTTTTATGTTTGTTAAAAGTGGAAAAATCCTTGTTTGCAAAGGTAGGTTGTTGCAAAAGGCAGCAACTTGTTGACTGTCTCCTCATGTGCAATTCTGAATGCCTTTGCAGCTGCTGACATCCAAAAATATAACAGATCTGCTTTGTTTTTAAATGCAATACGTGCTTCATTATTGCATCGAAGCTCAAGAAGTGCCACTGCCAACCCTTGAGGCTCTTCTGGTACAACAGCAATTTCACATTTAAATGGGTCCACAATCCAACTGACAGCACATGAATCGGCAGCAATACCCCCAGGAATTTCATTTTTCCTAGATCAGCTTTAAATTTCAGGGTAAAAATAAAACCCTCAAGTATTTGTGTGCTGCATGAAAATGCAGGCAGTATTTAACTTGTATGCAAAATAATAAACAAATTTGCACCCCTTACATTGTAACATGGTTTGTCCAGGACCAAATTTACTCCTTATTTTTGCCTTGCTGTCCTTAAGGACTCAGGCCCAGTGTGTGCCCCTTCTAGGGGGGACGATCTGGATCCACCTTTGCATGGAGGCAAGGGAGTGTAAGCGCATTATCTCATGACACATAGGGTAGTTCTCCTTCAGAGCTTACAGAGGGGGTGAACAATACAAATATGCTGTGTTTGCATCTGTAGACTCCAGGTACCAGAAACCGTGTACAGGCACAGAGTGTAATTGACATAGAGGGAGTAAGCATTGGTGAACGAGCAGAATGGAGACAGAGGTGGTGATTTGGCTGATTAAATTTGCTCATGTATACATATGCATCTGCATAATTATGTGTCTGCGTCTGCTTTATTAGCTATGTAAAACTTAACATATAGCATATACATGGGTGCAAATATAAGGCTTATTTTAAGATTGACATATAAATGCCCTAGACAAAATTATGTATGTTACAGCTATGCAAATCACAAATTTGTAGTCAACATTGTATATGATGCATTTTCCCTGACAATGTAGCGTAATATTATGTTATGCATATGAAGCATTTTGCCTAAATAATATAGTAAAATATTGTGTTGGCAAAACAAGTCCCATTATATATTTTCTAGAATGTATCTCATGGCTGCTAGATTACTTTGCAGGGCCATGAGATACATTATTTTGGATGATTTTTCATCCTACTTCTCATCTTGATGTGGCTCAGACTGTGCCTGTGCTGGAGTTATCTATTCTGTTACTGTCATAGTCTCCAACACCTCTGAATGAGCATTAGGTAACACAATAAAATATTATATTAAGTGTGTGTGTATTACAATTATTTTACTTGTAATTTTATTAATATTGTTTTGATTTTTACATCAAATGCATTTATGTTCTGTTTTTCAACACTGCAAATTCATATGTTTTTGCATAAAGACACAAATTGAACAGGTTCTATTGCAACACACAACAAGTCTATACCAATAGTACTCAAGATTCTAAGGATAACACTGCTTTTTCCATATGTGCCTTCATTTTTATTTTTTGTTTTCTTTGTAATAATCATGTATCTTGCAAAATGGCAGTCTTAAAAAAAATCTTTATTTAATTAATGCCTTGGATGTCAATAAAAAGAACTGAAATGCATTAACAAATATTCAGGTACATAAAACCAGTGAATGTGGACATAAAGGTATAAATTCATAGCATTTATGGAACACCATTTAAAACTTAAAAAAGTGGGAGGAGGGGGGGCGTGGCCAGGACGCCATACTATGCGGGCACGTTTCTGAGGAGCTCCGCTGCACAAACTGTTTAAAAACACCCCAGCAGAGAAGGTTTTGCCCCAAACTCAAATCCCCGCTCTCCCTTATTCCATCTGGGAGGCGGGGGAGTCTCTGTGGCTGCCGGAGGGACCTCCGGTCTGTCTTTCACCCCCGTGGGGGGAACTGCCGCTGCGGACGATCTCAGGCGGCCTGGGGGAGGACCGCTACCGCCTGTCCCACTGCCCGCTCTGCTCCTGGACCCTGGGAGACACCCCATCGCCGGAGAAGCTGATCCCGACGTGGCCTGAAGGAGGAAGGGCCTACTTCCGGTCCGGAGGCCTCGGGGCTGGGTGACTGCTGCCCCGTCGGCGCGCTACTTCCGGTGGGGACAGGACAAGGCGGCGCTAGGGAGATTCAACCCATCCCTCCTCTGGGGTAAGTGGACTCCCAGACCTGGTGCCTAAACATCAGAAATAGTCCCACGGATTCCCTGGCATCTCCCCCCTGGCCAAGCTCTACAGGGAGCAACTGATCCTACCTGGTTGGAGGCAGCATCCTTCAGCAGGCTTCCACATCTGACAGGCAGCAGGGACTCTGGATCTCCTGTGAAGTGTGCTGAACGCTCCCCTGTGTGTTGCACCTGCCTTACAATCTTGGTCCAATCTCATTTACACAGAGCTGGTCGCAAGCTGAGTCCAATATTACTCTGCTGCCCTCCAGTGGCTGATTGCTGGTACTGCAATTTCTATTACCAAAGCTGCAGATCTCTATCTACATACAGTGGCTCTGAAGCTGCAGGAGTTAAATAGAAGCCATAATATCAGCCCTCTTTTATCTCCCAACATTCTCCCCGGAGATTCTTCGCAAAGAGGGTCTATCTCCAGGACAGCGTTCTCTTCCTGTCTCTGGGTAATTGCTCCATTCAAGTCGCAGCATTCCTCGGTCATCTTTCCTCATATTCGTAATCGAAGAGGTCTGGACTGCTACCTGGCTGGACATTGTTCTGCTTTAATATAAACCGCGACATGGAGTAAGCTACGACACTCCGCATGGCCCCCGTGCCAGGGTTCTCGCTTGGAAAGTCGTGGGGATGTCTTCTTCTCTAATCTAAACACAGAAACTTTCACAACAGCCCTCTCTGGTTGATCTATTGGCGACTGACCCCCTGAGTACACAATGCCGAAGGGTGGCAGGAAGGCGGGTGGTCCGGATCTCTCTCAGGGCCTCAAGAAATTTGGGTTTTCAGAGACAAAGACCCCAAGCACCTCTTCTCCACATCGTGAAGCTCACTCCGACTCTGACGACTCTGATTCCTCGCCATTGACTCGCAAGGATCTACAATCCTTGTTTCGGGAGGTTAAGGAGACAAGGAAATCAGTGCAGGCGGTTCAAACAGAAGTTCAAAAAGCTATCGGCTCACTAAGGGCGGAGGTCCAGGATCTAGGGAATAGGACAGACCTCCTGGAAACTAAAATGGATGAAGCTGCCTCTTCCCACAGGGATACGGTGACTGACATCCAACAATTGAAGCAAGACATGCTTCATATGCAGGAACAACAAGAAGATCAAGAGAACAGGGCCAGGCGTAACAACCTACGCATCAGAGGTATCCCTGAGGAAGTGGATCAATCCCTCCTAGACCAATATCTTAAAAGACTCTTTGCTGGCCTAGCTCCTGCTACCCCAGAGGATCAGCTTCTCCTGGACAGAGCCCACAGAGCTCTCCGCCCTCGCTCTCAAGAGTCCTCTCAACCCCGGGATGTCATCCTCCGTTGTCACTATTATACTACTAAGGAAGCGATACTACGGGAGTCTCGTAAGACTGACTCAATTTCATTTGAGGATGCCTCCTTGCAAATTTTCCAGGACATTGCTCCACTTACGCTCCTCAAGAGGCGTGAACTGAAGCCGGTGACATCTATTCTCAGGGACAATAACATTCGCTATCGATGGGGCTTCCCTTTCCGCCTCCTGGTCTGGCATCAGAACAAGCTTCATTCTGCTCGCTCAATGGTGGAAGCGGTCCAGCTCCTTGGGACTCTGGGTCTCCCGGCCCCGACTTCTCTTTCCCATCCGGTAGCTTCGGGATCGCAGCCCAGCTCTATGGGATCCACATCGGCCTCCCGAAAGCTTCCAACTAAAGAGTGGACGACTGTGACGAAAACCGCTAAACCATCTGTTGCTGTCCCCCCGCCTTGATAAATGCTCACTGTATTTCCTTGTTTTCCTATTTGTTTCAGAAACTACCCTGTTTCATGTTCCTTCTCTCTACATGACTGATCGCTGGTTTTCGGTCCCTCTCATGTAGACTAGAAGAAAGTAGGGGCCACTGGCTCCAGATGTTGAGTTAATCCGTTTTCTTACTAACTTTCTGTGTGATTACTTTATTGTTTTGTTCTCTAACTGTTTCAATATGCTACTCATCTACTGCCCTAGGATCATTTTCCTTATCTATGTTTGGCTGCTTCACTGATTGTGAGTAGTGAATTTGATCTCCTTCCCTCACGACATTCCCGTTCCACCTAGCTTGCTATATTGCTTCCATGACCCTGGCTGGGAGGTAATGTGGGCGTCCACACTTCACGGCTGGTTTCCCAGGCCCTGTAGGTGTTCGTATCCCTGGCCACGTTCCCATAATGGGTATATTGCCCTCGCCCGGCCCTTTTGTGCCACTGGCACTGCCCCGTATCTTCCCTGGCCGGCATCATGGACCAGGTGTGCCCTCGAACGCTGGCCCTGCCCACTACCCTTCCTCCCTCTTTTCCTCCACCTTTCCTTCCTTTCCTTTTTTACCTCAGGCACTTCTTCATACTTTTTGTCTTTATTGCATTTGTGTTAACTTGGGACTGTTCTTTTTTTCTTCTGTAGTGCAACCGGTCCTCGCTGGGGGACCCGAGGCGGCCCTGTCTTCACCTCCCGATGGCTCTTAGGATCTTCTCATTGAACGTTAAAGGTTTGAACAGCCCACAAAAGCGTACAACACTCTATCTTACACTTAAACAACATAGAGCAGATATAGTTTTTCTTCAGGAAACACATTTTACCCGTCACTTACATCCAGAACTGAAATCTAAACGGTACCCTTCTGCTTTCCATGCTTGTGACCCCAGACAAAAAAAGCGAGGAGTAGCTACACTTATTGCATCCCACGTAACCTTTGAGCTTTTGACATCTCATTCTGACCCTGAAGGTCGATTTCTAATCCTAGTGGGCAAACTCAATAATACTATATGCACCCTAGTTAATGTATATGGCCCAAATCAAAACCAGCGTTCATTCCTGGCTGCCCTAGACTCTTTGCTCTCTCAGGTACGCCAGGGAGAAGTGATTATGGCAGGGGACTTTAATGTTGTAGTAGATGATACCATAGATAGATCGTCCACTTTGCTCCCCCCCGTCAGCAGCTCGGAGTCTCGTAAATCTAAGGCTTTGGTATCCCTTCTTTCCCATCATCTCCTCTTTGACTCCTGGAGGCTCAGGGAACCCTCATCCCGAGATTACACATTTTACTCCCCGGTTCATGGTACCTACTCACGAGTAGACATGGTCTTCCTCAGCCACGATTTGTCTTTAAAACTCAGGGCAGCTCACATACACCCGATGGTTTGGTCTGACCACTCTCCTATATCAGCTGACCTATCAGACATAGTACCCCGTCCTCGCCCCGCCTCGTGGCGTATTAATGACTCCATTCTCCATGATCAGTCACTTATTCTAGAGCTCCGGACCCTTCTTGATGAGTATTTTCTCTTTAATGACCTTCCTGATACTTCCCCCATGACCCTCTGGGAAGCCCATAAGGCAGTGGTTCGAGGCCATCTTATCAGCATGGCCTCGCGCCGTAAGAAGCTGGCCACCTCTAACCGTGCGTCATTAACTATTCAACTCCAGACTCTGGAGAGACAGCATAAACTCTCCCCCAATAAAGAGGTATTGACCAAACTTCTAAAGGTGAGATCTGATCTGAACCTCCTTCTCTCTGAATCCACTGCCTCGGCCTTGAAACGGCTAAGGCAGACGTTCTACGAAAAGGGAGATAAAGCTGACAGAATACTAGCATCCCGTCTGAGGGCCCAGAGATCTCAAAACAACGTCATGGCCCTGAAGTCTCCCTCCGGCTTACCTATTTACCGTCCCGACCAGATAGGGCGAGAGTTTCAGAAATTTTATTCTTCACTGTATAACCTGGATGCTCAGAATCCCAGGAGAGCCCCTCCTGCGGATACAATAGCAGCTTTCTTGAGGCAAGCGAACCTCCCTACCCTTTCCAGCAGCCTAATCCAACAACTAAATGAGGAGATTACTTCGGAGGAAATACTGGCAGTTATCAAGGCCCAAAAGACCTCCAAGGCCCCAGGACCTGATGGCTTTTCAGCAGCCTACTATAAAAGATTTTCCCAGACCTTGGTTCCTCACCTCCGCTCCCTGTTCAATGCTGTCTTACATGGCGAACCTTTCCCGAAATCAATGTTAGAGGCGCGTATTGTAGTTATACATAAGGAGGGAAAAGACCCTAGCGACTGTGCAAGCTACCGTCCCATTTCCCTTCTCAATGTAGACATTAAGTTATATGCAAAGATCCTGGCTACCCGTCTGAATGGAGTCCTTCCGGGTCTAATCCACTATGATCAAGTGGGTTTCATCCCAGGTCGCCAGGCCAGGGATAATACTCGCCGTGCGATTGACCTTGTTCAAATCATCAATCAAAGGTGCCTCCCGGCCATGATGCTCTCACTGGATGCCGAGAAGGCGTTCGATCGCATCTCTTGGGATTTTATGACCCTAGCTTTGAAGGCGTACGGCTTCACGGCTGAATTCCTGACCGGGGTATCGGCCCTCTATAACTCTCCCTCAGCTAGGGTTCTGGTTAATGGGTCTCTTTCCGACCCTCTTTCCCTCTCCAACGGGACGAGGCAGGGCTGCCCCCTTTCGCCCTTAATTTTTGCCCTAGTGATAGAACCCTTGGCGGCGATGATCAGACAGTCAACGTCAATCTCAGGTGTGACAGTGGGACCGCGGGAATTCAAGGTATCTCTCTTCGCGGATGACATACTTCTTTCTCTGACAAATCCTCAGGAGTCTTTACCTGCCCTATATAAACTTATGGATGAATATGGCCTCCTGTCTGGCTATAAAATTAATTTTGTTAAATCCGAGGCCATGCTCCTCCATGCTTCCCCTTCCCTTAGGTCCAGTTTACAGACTAATTTTGCACTACGCTGGCAGGTCAATAAGATCAAATATCTTGGAGTTTATATCACCTCATCCTATGAGAAATTGTATCGGGAAAATTTCCCCCCCCTTCTGTCAAAAATCAAACAGGACTTAGAGACTTGGAAGAGCTACATCATATCGTGGCTGGGGAGGATTATTGCTATTAAGATGAACTTGGTCCCTAAGCTTCTGTATCTTTTCCAGACTCTTCCAGTGAGGGTTCCCGACTCTGTGTTTAGGGATTTGCATTCCTCCTTTCTAAAGTTTATATGGCGTGCCAAGCCCCCTAGAATTTCGATAGCAGTGCTTAAGAAGCCCAGGGCCCGAGGAGGCAGGGGATTTCCAGACATTAAATTGTATTATTTGGCATCCCACTTGACCCAGGTGGCGGTAACTTATGCGCCTTATCAGTCCATAGCCTGGGTGGACCTGGAGACCCACTATGTTGGGGTCCCCTCCATGGCATCACTCTGGGGTTTGGCTAATATAGATAGGCCACCAGCAGCTTCCTCTCTCCAATCTCTTAAATTCTGCTTATCCCTCTGGGACTCATGTCGGGTCAAATATAAATTGTCCTCCCCTATTTCACCTCTGACTCCCCTTTGGGGCAACCCACACTTCCCTCCTGGCAACTCAACCCAACAATTTAAAAACTGGATAAAGGCGGGATTACGGGTGGTCTCGGACTTGGTGGTTAATCAAACTTGGGCTTCTATGTCTGAACTTCATCATAAATTTGAACCGTTATGTCCGCTCTTTTTTGAGTACTTCCAGGTCCGACACTACGCCATGTCTTTGCCCCCCCAGGAGGCTCTTCGGGCCCCGACCTCCTTCGAGTACATGTGTTTACATTCACCTCTCACTAAGGGGATGATCTCCCAGATCTATAATTGGCTCATAGATTATACCTTTGATACTCCAGGCCGACATGAGCGGGAATGGGAAAATGACTTGGGTCCTCCTCCAGACGACTTATGCTGGGAGGAGGTCAGGGAGGGGATTGCCAAGAGCTCGATCTCTACATTAATTAAGGAAACTGCCTATAAAGTGTACTATAGGTGGTACTATACTCCTGATAAGTTGTCTCGAATGTTTCCTACGGCCACTCCGAGCTGCTGGCGGGAATGTGGCCAGAGAGGTACGATGCTACACATATGGTGGACCTGCCCTCGCATAGTTCCTTTCTGGAACATGGTTCTTACACTCATAAACTCTGTGTCAGAACAACAGATAAGTAAGGATCCCTGGTCATTCCTTCTCTCCCGCCCTATACCTGATGAGAGCGCGCCCTCTAACAAGCTTATCTCTCATTTTCTGGCAGCCGCTAAATCCCTAATAGCAAAGCACTGGAAAGACCCTAGGGCTCCCTCTATGCAGGAGTTATGGTCGTACATAGGACATGTCGCAAGCATGGAAAGTATAACGTGCTACCTTCATGATAAATCATATAACTTTGATAAGGTGTGGGCCCCGTGGTACTTTCTAGAAAGCCGTAGCTGCCTTTCCAGTACGGCTCCTCCTCCTGCAGATGGAACATAGCTCTTGGGCCGCCTCTGGACCCCCCAGGCTGGAATTGGTGCGCGGATGGTGAGTAATGTCTGTATGCTACCCCTCTCTCGTGCAGTCATTGTAACTGTGTGCCCTAGCTTTTCCTAGCAATGTTCCAAGTTTGCGTGCCTATTGGTTTATTAGTTATATTGTTGACAATATTTGTGCCTTTCTACCCCCCACCCTCCCTTCCCTTCTCTTTCCCCCACCGATATAAAAGTATAAAACTCAGAGGAAACACTTTGATTATTAATATTTTTCTTGTCCAAAATATTATCTGTACTGTTCCTGTTGTTTCCTCTACAAATAAAGAGTTTAAAAAAAAAAAAAAGTGGGAGGAGAAAAGGCAGAGAGAGGGGTAGGGGGGATTTAGAGCAAAAGATTGTACACAAAGGAAACCAGAACCTGAAAATGTTGAATAGAACAAGTGATTTGGGGGTTGAGCATATCAGAGATAGGGTCCCACAAGACAGGTTTGGAAAATTTTGGTTCTAGTTTAGGCACTCTGGGTGGATAGAAGTGGAGAGATTGTATATACATAGTCTCACAATTCTTTAAAAACTCCAACCACCTAAACCATGTGGACTTGAAGATCGAGTGTTTATCTACTATTGATAGGATATAATCCATTAACATATAAAATTCAATCCAGTTATGCTATTCTCCAATTGACGGCGTCGTCCGAGAGCACCAATGGACTGAAACAACAGCTCTAGCCATGTTGTTCAAGTGTTTCAATAAAAACATTTTTTGTACTTGGCGATTGGGATACTTGTATGAGATAGAAGCTAGAAGCCAGGGTGAGTCAGGAACTCTTGTCCAAATAAGTTTCCCACCAAATAGATACAACGAAGCAGGCGCTGCATTGCATCTCCAACAGGTTGATGGGGTGCTTTGGTAATACTTGTGTAAGGCTGATGGACATCTGTACCATATGGGTAGAAGTTTATATTGTGTATCTACCACCAAGATGCTGGGGGAGCTTCAATGGATAACTTGAAATATCTTTGGCCAGGTGACTTTGATTCCAGCTGGTGATAGGTCTCTGTCCCATGCCTCTGTAAAATGGGCTTTGGGATTAAAAAACTAATCTAAACATTTCTTATAGATGCTAGTATTGTATGTGTAGGGGATAAGACCATGACAAAAGTATTTGCTTCTCCTGCTGACCTAAGGAAATGTTCCAATTGAATGTATCTCCAGGACTCCTGGTCTTCAAGAGGTTATTTCACCTGTAGCTCTGTAATAGAGCACACGTTTCCATTGACCACCAGTTGGCCTAGGCTTCTGATTCCCTCATTAGTCCACTTTCTGAATGTCCTGTTTTTTAAAGTGGTTTATACTGTAGTAGACGCTGTGTGTGTGATTTTGCAAATGCAGCTACTGAGTATTTCCACATGAACAAATCAGCACATAGATAGAGAAAATCTAAAATTCACAATATCTGAAGTTGCACATATACACTCATGTAGATTCTGCAACACTTTAACGTGAAATGCATACAGTATCATGCATACAGGATGTAAGATTTGCACTATGTATTGTATGGGTTATCTCTAAAAATTATGTTTTTGGGGTTCCTGTGGTGGCTCCTCCTACTTCATATATACAGTCATGGCCAAAAGTTTTGAGAATGACACAAGTATTGGTTTTCACAAAGTTTTCTGCTTCGGTGTTTTTAGACCTTTTTGTCAGATGTTGCTATGATATACTGAAGTAAAATTACAAGCATTTCATAAGTGTCAAAGGCTTTTATTGACAATTACATTAAGTTTATACAAAGAGTCAATATTTGCAGTGTTAACCCTTCTTTTTGAAGAGCTCTGCAATTCATCCTGGCATGGTTTCAATCAACTTCTGGGCCACATACCCACTGATGGCCGCCCATTCTTGCCTAATCAATGCTTGGAGTTTATCAGAATTTGTGGGTTTTTGTTTGTTCACCCGCCTCTTGAGGATTGACTACAAGTTCTCAATGGGATTAAGGTCTGGGGAGTTTCTTGGCCATGGACCCAAAATTTCGATGTTTTGATCACCAAGCCACTTAGTTATTAATTTTTCCTTATGGCAAGGTGCTCCATCATGCTGGAAAAGGCATTGCTCGTCAACAAACTGTTCTTGGATGGTTGGGAGAAGTTGTTTTTAGTCAAAATTGTGAGTGAGCCCACTCCCTTGCCTGAGAAGCAACCCTACACATGAATGGCCTCAGGATGCTTTACTGTGGGCATGACACAGGACTAATGGTAATGCTCACCTTTCCTTCTCCGGACAAGCGTTTTTCCAGATGCCCCAAACAATCTGAAAGGGGATTCATAATAGAAAATTACTTTACCCCAGTCCTCAGCAGTCCAATCTCTGCACCTTTTGCAGAATATCAGTCTGTCCCTGATGTTTTTCCTAGAGATAAGTGGCTTCTTTGCTGGCATTCTTGACACCAGGCCAGCCTCCAAAAGTCTTCACCTCACTCTACGTGCAGATGCATTCACACCTGCCTGCTGCCATTCCTGAGCAAGCTCTGAACTGGTGTTGCCCCAATCCCACAGCTGAATCAACTTAAGAAGCCGGTCCTGGTGCTTGCTGGATGATCTTGGGAGCCCTGAAGCCTTCTTCACAACTATTGAACCTCTCTTCTTTAAGTTTTTGATGATCCGATAAATTGTTGATTTAGGTGCAATCTTACTAGCAGCAATATTCTTGAATATTGAATATAAATCAGGAGTCATAGCATGAAACTGAAATGTTGTCAGAATCATACATTGAACAGCATCATGCCATCAACTCATCAGAAGCTGAAGAGGAGAGAGGCTGCCTCTCAAGTTAATGACCAATGCTTACAACAGGAGTCAAGGAAGTGAACCAGATATAAGATATCCAGCTCCTCATCTCATTTCAAGTGGAGCAGAATGTCATATCTCACTGCATTTTCCACAATATAGAAAAAGTATATGAATTTCAAAAATGAAGCATGTTCATGTAACACAAAAAAAAAATCACAATGTTGCGATCAAACAGGTTACAGAGATCATCATCATCATTGTGAGGATACCACACTTAGCTGGGATGACAGTTACCCTCTTTGGGATTCAACTCACTCGGGTAGACCAGAATATATCCAAAATAAGACTTTATTACGACAACACAACACCACAAGATGTTCACAAGTTACAGGGTAAATGGTAGCATGTATCCTCCAGCAGCCTCGTGCAATCAGCACTCCAAAGTAATAATCTCAGTCTCTTTCATAGTCTTATCCTCCCGCAATATTACCACTACCGATTAGCAAAACAGTTATGGTGTCACACCAACCATGTCCTGGTAGGGTTTCCTCCAGCGGCACCACGATGCCTGGCCCAGAGTTGTTTTCGCTGATGTCTTGTACACCAGGATCCTCCAAGCAAGAATAGCTCCCCTGCTCTCCCTATAATCTTCCCTGTATACACAGGAAGTAAGGTCAAATGTCTCAAACCTCCCCCTTACAGCAGGGACACTTTAGCTGCTAGACATACTGTCCCTGTTACCTTGATTATACAATAAAATGGCTTAACTCAATTAGCTATTTTGACTGGAAACACTAAACATGGGGTTACAATATTACAGCAGAGAATGACACTGCACGCTTACATGAAACAATAAGACTTTTACACATTGTATTAGCAGTGTTACGCCATCTGAATCTGTGATACATTTTGATGCAATAACATTTATATTGATACATATTGATACATTTTCCAATGCTAGTTCACCCAATATATTACTGTGGAGGCACATTGAATATCATTTAGAAGTTGTAACCTCATTACCTCTCAGATTACCTGTTGACCTAGCTAATTCACATGGGCTGCCAGCTAGTTAATTCAGACATTGTTCTGACTACAAACCAAATCTAAGCTGCCCCTCATAACAATGGACATGAAACAATAATACACATAATACACCAATGCTCTGGTGTATATACTTAGACTGGGCCAAGGATTAAAAAGTACATTAAACCGCGAGAATCGGGTGATGAATACAAAGTTCTCAGTCCAGTAGCACCCCGTTTCCTCACAATCATCATCATCACCATTTATTTATATATGATGTCATCCACTTCTACTGGGATAAAGAAGAAGGTCCAGGGAAAAAGATAACCAGAAAAGTAAAGACACATATATCACAGAATATTTATCATTTATATATATGTTTCTTTACTTATCATAATGTTTGATTGTCACATGTGATTAACTGTATTATGACCTCAACATATACCTTGGCATGGCTTATTTTAAGTTTTCACAATCAAATAGTACATTATAATTTTTCAGTTATTTTTTACTTTAAAAAAAGTGCAACTACCAACAAATGTTTACTTAGACATCTTTAATCAGACATATGTACTACTGGATTGCCCACTTCTACCTGTGGTCAATCTTCTTATGATGCTCTATATTGCAACCTCTGTACTGGTCATCATTGGTATTACAATCTGCACATCTACACAAAGTGCAAAAGTATCAAGTTGAGATTTGCACGATTTTCAGTGATTTTTCCTGTCGGAATTAAAAAGGCAAAAAACCCAGGGTGTTGGGTTGAGAAATCTCTCTCGCTCTCTCATCTACTGAAGTTTTCTTATTTGCAAATTTTCTATATACACATTTGACTATGTTTGCACAGTGTTATTTAATATGTAATTCGCCTTATCTTTTAATATCTACTAAGTGCATTACTTTTGGTTACCAGATATTGCCAGTAAAACAAATCACATTTTAACATGTACCACCATATGCCTGGATTTTTGTTTGCAATTCATATGCAAAGAGCTTACCACGAAATTCCAATCTAACTTGGGATCGGGTGGAGTTCAAGTTGTGGCAGTGGTGGTTACTAGGTTGGTGGAAACTCTGGGGGGGTAAGGGTGTCGGTAAGAGAAGGGTATAGGGCAGTGTTTGGCAGTATCATACCATGGATTATGGAACCCATGATTTCTAAAGTTGTGTTATGTCAGAAAAGTATACACTCAGACAACCTCAGGAGAATTTTTCAGGTTGCTGTAAGTGAACGTCTGGCGAGACCAACTCCATCTCCGATCGTCATGAGTAGCATGTATTCAGTAGCTCTATTCCAGCAGGAAACTATGAACAAGTAATTGATTTTAAATTAAATATCCTAAACAGACTTGGAAGAGTTAGTACTTTATTTGTCACTAGCAGAATGCCCGGCGTTGCCCGGGATTTAAAGAATTTTAAGACACAACTGTGTTACAAAGTGTTTCTCTGAGTTTGAAGAGACCAGTTACTGGATGAAGCGGCATTAAACCATTCCCAATATTTAAGAAATGATCAGCAAACTGACCGTCCATTGTGTTGCCATGCAGAGAAACTCTCATATTTGTGGTTAGTCGCAAAGTGCGAACATGCCTGCAAAGATGTGATGATTTAAGGCATGCATTAATGTCATCCGCCATTGTTCCTTTTGGAATGACCGGCAATGTTTGTGGAAAATCTCCAGCCAATACAACAGTGACTCCACCCATTAGTAAATCATTGCCTCTTAAAAATTGAAGTGTTTGATTGAGGGCCTGTAAAGCATTTTTGTGTGACATGGTGCATTTATCCCATACAATGACCTGACATTGCTGCAGAATCTGAGTTTTTTCTGTTCGTTTAGTGATATTACAGACGGGAGTTTCACTTCGGGCCAGATTAAGCGGTAACTTGAAAGCTGAATGTGCTGTTCTTCCACCAGGGAACAAAGTTGCAGCAATTCCAGAAGAGGCCACAGCAATAGCTATCTTGGAATGTACTCGAATTTTAGCAAGTAACAACTTGATGAGAAACGTCTTACCTGTTCCTCCGGGTGCATCCAGAAAAAATATAGTTCCCCTTTTTTTTGGAACTTCTTCCAAGACATTGTTCCAGACATTCCAGAGTTATGGTCGTTTTAGATGATTTTTAGGTGTTACCCCCCTCGCCACCCCCACCCCGTAATGAATTTCAATTTTACATTTTTTTAGTTGCCTCCGTCATGTTTTAATACACTCGTATGCAAAATTTCATGATCTTCGCTTGAAAAATGTGGATTTGTATAGAAAGACAGACAGAAGGACAGAAGGACAAATTTTCTCTTTTATATATTATATTAAATATAACATGTTAAATCCACAAGGATACTTCAAGTTGGTGCAAGTAAATGTCCTTGACTATGAATAACTAAGCTGCATATACCTAATTGAAGTTTGCTCAAGCTTATATATATTCAAGAAGCTTTGTAGCCAAGAAGCATTATTCTGCCAAAGCACAGACATGTAGGAGCCATTGAGCTACATTTATGTAACACATGTTTCTTCCCCTTTATCCCACAAAGGTACACCAGTACCTCACACAGCCACTTTTTGCTCAGTATACTAGAGTTACTGTATTTACTGTAGATGGTTACCTCTACTGAAAGAGGAATTTATCTGTCACAGGGGCAAAATGATAGCCAGGTCCTGATTGAACAAATGCAGCCAAGAACTCATCAAAAGCAACCTGGCATTTCTATCACCTTGTTGGGCCCATATGTTGGATCCTGCAATGTTATAGCACAAATCCAGCCAGTGTGTCTTGTCACAATAAGTACAGATCATGTTGCATTGAGGAAATGATGGGGAATTCCAGGGGAAGTAATCTCACTCATATACTAGCATTGGTAAAGTAAACAACAACAAAGTTGGTAAACCCCATTAACAGTAGTCAAAGGGGGGAATTCAGTTCCCCCCTTTGATTACGGTAATATTTTTAACACTGTGGTAAGCCATTTTAACGCAGTTTTCACTCATTCTGGAGCACGCTAACTTTACCCCTTATTCAAATCTATTTTTAACACTCCGGTTTGTTAGCGAAAACTGTACCATTGCGGACAAGTAGATGATCTATTGAAAGTATGGGGAGGGAGAAGTGTTAAAAGCTATTCAATTGGCCAAAATGAGGCGATTCGAGACGCCCCGCCCTCTCCCGCCCATTAGTCAGACCCCTATCCCGGACATCTGTCACGAGCCGCGGTGGTACGCCACATCCTGGCGTGATCTAGCAGCCGGGCGCGTGCTCTATTTCTATGCTCTGGTTTTATTCTTTGGGATTATCCTTGTTGCATAGATGCAGGAGGGTGTAGTGACATTCTCCAACTCCAGGGGGAGCTCTCATATTATTTAAACTGGTTCATTTATATTTGTATACATGCTTCCTGGTTATCTTTACCTATGCTAGTTCCCAGCTAGTAATTAATTAGCAGCCTCCTGAGACTCATTGTCAGCCCTGTCCTCCTCCTTTCTGATTTGTCCATCATAGTATTTAAGGCAGTGAGGACTGGGCCTCACTGCTGGTTATAGTTCCTGCTCTGTGCATACTTACCTGCTCCCTGCTCAGTTCCCCTTCTCTGCCTTTGGATTGATCTTGCTGTGTATGACCTTGGACTGTGTACTGGACTCTGCTGTATTGCCTGTGACCTCAATCTCTGCCTGTTTCCTGGATTTGTTGTTTGCCGCCAGCCCTGACCTTTTTGCCTGGACTTCACCACCGCTGTATGCTATTTCACAATATCCCTGGGCTCTCCCCAGTCAGTACACATCTCACGACCCTCTGTCTGTCTGCAGCCAAGTCTGTCCCCACCACTAGGGGCTCCAGTGAACACCAGACTTTCGGAGAAGATTCCGGGTTTTGTTGTACTGGCTGGAGGGGTTCCTGACTACTGAAAGTAGGCAAGTTGTGCATTAACTTACATATATTTATCCTATCTTCAGTTAGATCATGATCCTCAGCTTATCCAAACGACAGATATTATAACATTCCACCACCTGAGTGATGCAACCTAATTTTGACTCATGTAAGTTAAGTCACACACACACACACACACACACACACACACACACACACACACACACACAGGGCCATCTTTTCCATTGGGCCCCAAAAACCTGCAAAAAAAACCTACAAGGGTCACTGAGCAAGTACATCTATCCATCTCTATCTCTATATATTTATATCTATATCTGTATCTGTATACATCTATATAACTATATCTATATCTATATCTAGGGGCCCCGGTGCACTGCTTTGCCCAGGGGCCCATAATGTTGTTAAGATGGCCCTGCACACACACACATAATACAAATACTCTGGCCCCTCACACACACACACACACAGAGACACACACAATACAAATACACTGGCCTCACACACACACACACACACACACATACACACACACAAAATACAAATACACTGGCCTCACACACACACAAACACAGAGACACACACAATACAAATACACTGTCCTTTTTCTCAACCGTAAAGGGTCCAATGAATTGGGATCCTAGTTTCCTACAGGGTTGCCTCAATTTGATGTTCCGTGTAGACAACCAGACTAGATCCCCCACTTTCAATAAACACGAACCACGATGATGGTCAGCAAAGGATTTAGAATTGTAAGAAGCTTGATGTAGTGCGGAGTGCACCTTTCTCCAGATGGACTTTAGCCGAGATGTAAAAGCAGGAGTCCCGGAATCACAAGTGAAAACAACAGAGGAGAAGGAGTTCGCTTTCGGTTGGAACCCAAGGTTACAGAAGAACGGGGATGTACATGTTGGAGAATGGCAGGAATTGTTATATGCAAATTCCGCCCAAGGTAAGAGAGAGAACCAGTTGTCATGAAACTTGGAAAATATATACGCAGGAACTGTTCCAGGGATTGGTTGGTTCTTTCCGTCTGGCCATTTGATTGTGGTTGGTAAACTGAAGACAAACTGATTTTGATCCCGAGAGAGTTGCAAAAAGACCTCCAGGACTGTGCAATAAACTGGGACAATGTCTTCTGGAAGGCCGTGGAGATGGAAAATATGAGCAATGAATAGAGAGGCCAAACTTCTGGCATCCAGAAGCTTGGGTAACAGTACAAAGTGTGCCATTATGCTGAATTGGTCAACAACCACCCAGATGGTGTTATGACCCGAAGACAATGGGAGATCGACAATAAAGTCCTTTGAAAGATTGGACCGTTGCCTGCTTGGAGTCGGCAAAGGTAGCAGTTGACCAGGAGGGCGGTCCCTAGAAGATTTGTTTCAACATTCAGCATCAAAGGCTAGCTTTGAAGTGGCCTGGTTGATTGTCCGGAACAAAAAACCTTATACCATTGAGGAGGAATTGGTTAAACCAGCAGCTATGAAAATGGCAGAGATTATGTGTGGTCATAATGAAGCTAAGAAACTAAATTCAGTGCCCTTGTCTGCAAGAGTTGTTAAAGAAAGAATTTCTATTTTAGCAGAAAATGTGAGGCAATAAGTTATTACCTCAATAAAACAGAGTAAATACTTTGCTATTGAGCTTGATGAGACTATAGATGTTAGTAGTAATTCGCAGCTGATGGTATATGTCCGCTACAAAGGTTTACATTTTTTTGAAGAGGAATTGTTGTGAAACATTTGGAACCTGCACTGGAAGCCGTCATCCATAATGTTATCAAGATTGTCAATCTTATCAAAGGAAATGCACTAAACACACAATTATTTTGTGAATTATGTAAAGATGGTGAGGCTAAATATAGAGACCTACTTTATCATACAGAAGTGAGCTGGCTCTCACGTGGAAATGTTCTGAACCGGGTGTGGGCTCTCAAAACTGAACTTGAAATTTTTATGGTTGATCAAAAGCATGTTCTCGCAGAGAAGTTTACAAACTCCTCGTGGGTTGCACATCTCGCAAATTTAGCTATGTTTGAGCATTTTAATGCATTGAACAAAGAATTGCAAGGAAAAAACATAAATATAATTTCAGCCAGAGAAAAGATTTCTGTGTTTGGATCAAAGCTTTTATATTGGAGACAGAAAGCTGAACAGAAAAAGATAGCTACCTTATCAAAGTTAGCTTTGTTCTTGGAAGATTGTGAAAATATTACTTTTGAAGACATCAAGGATACAGTTATAAGGCATCTTACCAAACTCAAAGAGCGGTTCTCTGATTACTTTCCAGATCTTGATTCACATGCTGTCAGTTGGATTGTAGACCCCTTTAAATGTGAAATTGCTGTTGTACTAGAAATGCCTCAAGGGTTGACAGAAGCACTTCTTGAGCTTCAATGCAATAATGAAGCACGTATTGCATTTGAAAACAAAGCAGATCTGTCATATTTTTGGATGTCAACAGCTGCAAAGGCATTCAAAATTGCACATGAGGAGGCAGTCAAAAAGTTGCTGCCTTTTGCAACAACCTACCTTTGCGAACAAGGATTTTCCACTCTAATGAACATAAAAACAAAGCAGAGAAATCGATTGGACGCTGAAGACTGTATCCAAATTGCTCTGACATCAAAATGCCCCAATATTGATGCTCTCGTATCAAAAATGAAGCAACATCATTTCTCCAAAACCTGAAGTTTTGAAGTTGAAGCTTTCAAAGAAATTTGGAATAGATTCAATAAAATTTTGAATTCCAATAATTAATAATATATGATTTCCTTCCTTTCAAATCAAGGGGGTAACGTCGGCGTATCTAAATATATTTTGGGGTAAAAGGTAAAAAAGTTCCCTGACCCCTGTTTTAGACAGTCTAGTGAACAAGATAGACAGACTACACTTCCAGTAACACATTCTCATGCTTTAGAGTGCTAAATGTCTATATAAATGTAAGATTTGGTACTAGCACCTCCTTAAGCTTGGACAGCTAGAATGGAGGGAGGAAATGAGTGTGCAAACGCGGACCAATTACATTAAGGGCATGTTCATGTAATTGCTAATCGAAGAGGACCCACAAGTAGATGTGGATACATGTGTCAGTAGTATTAATTGCGGATGCCTGAGGGCTGATGCAAACATGCAGTAGCCAGGACCAGCTAGCTGTTTTTGTTTGGCTTATTGAGGATTCACCTCTGAATAATAGGCACTTTCTTTATTGCTCGTACCTATATTATATGATTTTGTCGGCATACTTTAATATTAATTTTTGCTACTTTCATTTGAAGCTTATCGGCTTCAGGGATATGTATCCCTGAGGAAGCTCATTATTGAGTGAAACGCGTAGGTTTACATATCTTGAACTCCATTCATATCACATTATCCCCCTGGCGGGGATAATGGAGATGAGCTGTACATCCACGGAAGGTCCCCTGCTGCGCTCTAGACAAAATGTCTGAACTAGTAATTTTGAGAACAATGGATACTAATTGGAGTTCCCCCTCACCTGTATACTGCAATCTGATCTTTACCCACAACCCACCTGGCTTCACTTTAAGGGCAATGAATAACAGCTTCCATGCAATATCAACAAGATAAAATAAACAATATACATATTTACAATGAGCTATAATATACCCTTATCCACCTGTAATTAGAAACTGCAGTGGTATACTGTTGAGCTGGGGAACAAAAGCAAGGGCTATAAATAGTACATGCTATAGTCCACATTTTGTGAGAAATGAGGGAAAGACTGGTTAGGGTGATATTAATACCTCGTTTCACCACAACTAACAACAAACTTTTAAATATAACTCTACTAGAAAATATTAACAAAAAATTAACACTTGATTTTCGGTTCAAAATAAACAAAAATACTAGCATAAGTGTGTTTTGTAAAATGTATTGCAAGTGAGACGATGCCGACATTTTACTGTTTTGAATACAAATTTACCCAGTACTAGATTTACATATACAAAAAATTCAGGATCTTACTGACATTACAATGTAATCTATAAAATATACTCCTGACTGCTTTATCACCATCCTTCATCATCCTCGTTCTTCCTACTGTACCCATCAACTCCTTCTTGAATCATTGTGCATCTGGGGTGGTATATATTCCCGTTTGGGCAGGAGTTAGCGGACAGAACCTCAGCATGGACAGGAGGAGGCGACTAGGACCTAAGCAAAGACAGGATATGGCATACAAAATCTCTTCATGGGCAGAGTTTGCAAGCCAGAAACTCAGCATGAGTAGAAGGCCGATATTGCAACCTTTGCACGGACAAGAGGTTGCACACTGAAGCTCAGCATGACAAAGGCAGCGACAGGAACCTTAGCATGAACAGGAATCAGCGAACGAAACCACAGTATTGACAGGAGGTGGCGCCCGAAACTGCAGCACATTGACTTTAGGGATTCCTTGTTCCTTCATAAAGACTAATCAGAGTACTGTTGATTACTATTTCTAGGGTTGGATCCTGTAACAATTTCCCGCTGGTTTATTCTACATACTAAAATAAAAAAAATTAAAAAAATTACATTGCCTCTTTGTATCTTTAAACAAAAGTAAATGATTTCCCAGGCTAGCGGTTAGCAGACCCTTGACCCCAAGAAGAAGTTCCTCCATCCAATGCCCTTCTTGGGAACAGCGTTGGCTGTTAATGATACAACAACATACTTTTAAATATAACTTTAAATACTAGAAAACAATTACAAAAATTCAACACATGACTTTCGGTTCAAAAGAAACAAAAATACAGCAATGAATGTGCTTTGTAAAATGTATTGCAAGTAAGACAATGCAGGCAGTTTACTATTTTGAATACAAATTTGCCCAGAACTAGAAAAAGATATACGACAAAGTGTTGATCTTAGTGACATTACAATGTAATACATAAAATCTACTCCTGTCTGCTTTATGATCATCCTTCATCATCCTCGTTCTTTCTACTTTACCTATCAACTCCTTCCTGAATCATTGTGCATCTGGGGTGGTATATATTTCCGTTCCGACAGGTGTTGGTATATTTGTGGGCAGATGATTATGTGGCAGGTAGGACACAGAGCGGATCTAACGTGTGGCCATCTCCAGCTGCCGCCCACATGCCACCAATAACAATAGTGCAGGCCTGGCCAACCATTGGCTCTCCAGCTGTTGTGATACTACCCAGTATGCCCTGCTAGATATCTGATGGCTATCTACTGGCAAAGCATGCTGGGGCTTGTAGTTTCACAACACCCGAAGAGCCACAGTTTGGACAGACCTGCAATATAATAATAATATGGAAAGTAGGTATGGTTTTTAATATATGTGTTGAGACAGAGACGGGTGGGAGAGTGTGATCTGTATATTAAATGACAATATCGGTAACAGGCTAATGCTAAGTAACCATACACATAAAATAGATTTGTAACTTAGAAATAATTATTGATGGTCAATGGTCCAATTTGGAAGGAACATACTACACTATATTATGTTCCTTGTTTTTTATCCCCTCATACTTCATAATTGAGTGGATGAATTGCAAGACATTGGAAGATGAAGACATCAGTTAAAAGAAAGACAAAATTGTAAAAGGACTATTTAAAGGGACATTGTGGATGACTTAAATTACTATTTTTGATTGTAAGCTAAGAGCAATATTCTACGTATCTGTCTGTGAAAGTGTAAGCACATATATTTTAGAATTTATGATTAGATTTAGGTTAGAACTCTTGTGTATATTTATTGGGCTGCATAACACTTGATCACTTAGAGGAGTATATCACTGTTTATTTTTAAATATTACAAAAAATTGCATTAGTATTTTTTTCAGCACTATCAACTTCCTCGACAAGCTGACAGCAACTAGCCAGGTAGATGATTTATAAGAGTTTTCTTTGTTATGAATGAACTAAAAAGTCAAAGTAGGTAGATTGGCATTAGAGATGATCCTTCTGGAGACATTTCAAATGAAGCAAATTCACATATGCGTGGTTTTAAGAGCTTATCATTTTGTACCAGAATAAGGATGTTCTTCACAGAGAAAAAATATTTCAGTTACCCTTCACTGGTTCAAACCATACATATTAATGAGCCTCCGAAGAGGTATTAACCACGGTAAATACCCAGAAAACAACGTCTTAAAGTAACAAGACAATTTATTATAGGAAGATTGCAGCAAATATCTCTTACAACCTCTTCACTCACAATTGCAGTCCCCATATGTGTCCATAGGTGTCTATGGGGTCTGCGAAAATGGTCTATTTAATACGCTTCAAATTTTGGAGCTTGATCCCGACAGCTAACACCATCTGAAAATGACGTTAGCCATTCTATCCTATGGGGAGAGCATTGCAGGGATCTTCAGACCCCTCTCTGGCAGGTCTCCTGCTCCTCCCATCCCAAACTGTGCAAGGCCATAACAACCTGTAAGTAAAGTTATTGTGATTATTTTAATACAGATTATTCCCCTGGACAAGCTCCTATCAGAGCTGCTGTCCCGGATTTTCAATTTTAATAAATTCCCAGGTTAATTAACTTCTTATCATTATGATAAGAAATGATAATTAATATGAGCAATATGTGATTTTATTTTTATGTAAAGGACATTGAATGAGTGAGATAATTACAATATACTGGTACCATGACATTTGTCAGCAATAACAGTTGACCTCACCTGATCCAGCAGCTGAATGGAGATGGTATGGACTTGTCCTTGGAGTGTTGATGGCACTGCTTGGCACCCTCACAATAATTTCCCACTGTCTTAACAAGATTTCAGTTGATTTATATATGTGGGCAGATGATTATGTGGGAGGTGGACAGAGTGGATCTAACATGCGGCCATCTCCAACTGCCGCCAACATGCCACCAGTAACAATAGAAGAAGACTGGCCAACCTGTGAATCTCCAGCTGTTGTGAAACTACAAGTCCAATCATGCCCTCCCAGATATCTGATGGCTATCTAGTGGCAAAGCATGCTGGGACTTGTAGTTCCACAACACCCGGAGAGCCACAGGTTGGCCAGACCTGCAATAGAATAATAATATAGTGAGTAGGTATGGTTTATAAATATATGTGTTGAGATAGGGAAGGATGTCCTGCTCTGTAATGCATTAAAATTTTGGTGGTATATGCATTTCATTTTGGTTGAGGACAAGTCTCTGAAGTTGCTGAAAACCTGGGACTGTCCTGTGAAAATCAGGCATGTCGGCAGGTACTATACTGTAAGGTTAACATCTCATTTTACCTTGACAGAGCAAACAGCACGCCCACTGCCACGTGTTACAAATGCGCATGAAAAGTGTGTAGCTCCCAAAAGTGCTGATTTTGAGTGTGGCTTTGTGGGAATCTGGGTGTACTTGGGTGGATCTGGTTGGGATTTGGGAAAATCATGGGCAGAGCATATTTTGTCCTATTTTTACTTTTTAATGAATTATGAGATATAAAATTGGTCTCTATACAGACAATGACTACAACATATGTTTTATTGAACATATATTGAATAACAAAACACATGTATAGGCTTCTCATGAACATCTATTTTGAGGTAAATAGACAAGTATAATTTCCTATTTACATCCAACTGTTAAGTCCATTTATACTTTCCAAAATGAGTTGTTAATGTATAGATATAAATCTGCAATGTTTCAGCATGTATGAAGGAAAATAATAATTTTGTACCTCCTATGTATAACTTTTGTTACTTATTGTCAGCTGTGCCTGGGGCCGCCACGACTTTCTCTGTGCTGTTCGCGATGTCCTGGAACGCATCGGGCTCCCTGGCTCCCTGCCGGTTATAGCGTTCTGTCCCAGTACTGCTGCCTGCTCCTGTACTTGTTTGGTGTTGAACCTTGGATTGGTTTATCTGTGTATGACCTCTGCCTGTCCCTGGACCCTGAACCATTGCCTGTGACCTTGACCTATTGCCTGTACCCGGATTCTGAACCATTGCCTGTGACCCTGATCCTTTGCCTGTCCCCGGATTCTGAACCATTGCCTGTGACCCTGACCTTTTGCCTGTACCCAGACTCGGAACCATTGCCGGTGACCCTGACCCTGCTAGTACCTGACATCTCCTCTGGTGCTCTGTCCAGTCCGCAGATCTCTGGCCTGCCTCTGCTCCGTGTGCTACCTCCTGTACCTGTGCATTGCCATGTGAGCATAAACTTATACTACTCTGAGCCTGTGGGTGTCCGAGTACCTGTGAGCATAACCAGTCTCTACGGGAAAGGTGGCTACTAAAGGTGAAGACCTCTTCTACTAGTTCTATGAGTTTATGCTGCACTGGTTGCCGGAACACTTATAAGTTATTTAAACAAAAAAATCCCTCCTGATATGTTTTCCCTGTAAGAGTGACAGCTAGGAAGTGCGATCAATATACTAGTTCTAAATAGCACTATGTCCCTCCACCACCAGCCTCATATTTTTATTTTACAGACACTCTATGGTAACTATGTATTTTATGTAAAATTTACCTCCCTTCCTGTTATGTGTCTGCTCTATTATCAATGTTGACACAGTTCCATTTTTACTGGCTAGTTGGAAATCAAACACAGTCACTGACCTTCTGGTGTAGATTAATAAAATACATTGTAGGGGTGATACACATTTATGAGTTTTGCAATTTCTGACTAATTATATCTAAAATAACTAATTGGACAGCAAAATTGCAGTGTGTATGGCCACCTCAACAAAGATGAGGATATCCTGAGTAAATTCATTGTAATAGTATACAGATAACAAGAAAGTATACCAACATTTTGGTTACAATGTAAAAGACTTATTTCTATCACTTAGATCCCCCTGGCATTAACAAGCACCTAAAGCTTTATCAATAAACTTAACATTTTTTACAGTTAGAAGTTTACTTTAGACTGTGCTATGTAAAATCTAGCAGAGGCAGCTACTGAAAATACACAGTAAATATATACAGTGCACACTGGCTCACAGGCAGCTGAGTGACATCACAACAGCACTTTATGATGTAAGCCAGTCACATGATCAGCCTAGTAAAAACTGCTCAGTCTCAGCCTGCCTGATTTTTGTAACTAGATGAAGGGAAGTTGTATTTCTGATTAGTGGATAATCACATCTCCTGTCTAGTAAGAAGCAATCTGCATCCAAATATGTTTTAAAGAATTTTGTACTAGTATATGGATATTCTTCACAGAGAAAAATATTTCAGTTAAATTTGTTCAGATATTGCATAATTAGCCTTTGAATTATATTTAAAGAACATTGAATAAGTGAGATAAATAAAATATACTGGTACCATGACATTTATAGCAATGACGGTGAAACTCACTGGGTCCAGCAGCTGAATGGAGATGGTATGGCCTTGTGCTTGGTGTGATGATGACACTGCTTGGCACTCCCATAATAAGTTCCCACTATCTTCACAAGCTTTCAGATGTTTTGTATTTGTGGGCAGATGATTATGTGGGAGGTAGGACACAAAGCTGATCTAACGTACTGCCATCTCCAACTGCCGTCCGCATGCCACCAATAACAATAGAATAATGATATAGAAAGTAGGTATGGTTTGTAAATATAGGTGTTGAAAAAGGTTGAAGAGAGTCATCTGTATATTAAATATCAATTTGCATCGGTAACAGGGTAATGCTAAGTAACCATAGAAATAAAATAGATTTGTAGCTTAGAAAGAATTATTGGTCAATGATCCAATTTGGAAAGAACATGGTACACTATATTATGTTCTTTCTTTTTTTCCCCCTCATACTTCATAATTGAGTGGATGAATTGCAAAGCAAATTATAAAAGGACGATTTAAAGGCACATTGCGGAAGACTTTTAAATTACTATGTTTGATTATAAGTTAAGAGCAATATTCCACATACTTTTATCTGTTTCTGATAGTATAAGCACATATATTTTAAATTGTATAGTTTGATTTAAGTTGGAATTCTTGTATATGTACATTTGGCTGCATAACACTGGATCACTTAGAGGAGTATATCACTGTTTGTTTGTTTCTATTACAAAACATGACATTACTATTTCTTTCAGCACTACCAACTCCTCGACAAGCAGACAACAACAAGCCAGGTAGATGATTTGCAAGGGTTTTCTTTGTTATGATAGAGGTAGGTTGGCGTTAGAGATGATCCTTCTGTTCAAGTTATACATTTCGGACCTGGTTCATGAAGGCACGCATACTGAGTGCAATGTGCATTTGTTTAACAAACACACGTAAATCGGCTCTGTGCACTCCCGAATTCAATGAGGAATGGATCTGAAGATGTGTACGCTGATGAATTCGGGTGTAGGTCTGCCCTGCTCTACTACATAAGACCTTACACAATACGTCCAATACATATGTAGATTATAAAGTGGCAAAATAATGCACAGAAAAAATATAGATATTGAATTAGTCATTTGTTTATCAGATAGGCATTAATGATAAAACAGTAAAAATTAAAAAAAAGTTTTAATTGTTTTGGCCCATGAATACATTTATTTCGATGTCTTTAATGTCTACTGAACATAAAATACATCGGTACAGTTGCTCTTGGTTGCAAACACATGTTATAGCATGCATACGAAACTGTAATGACTACTGATCAGGACTACAGCAGAAAAAACAGGTAAATGTGAGATGCCCAGAACTTGACACTGACGTGGCTGCATGCGCTTGAGCTTGGTACTCCATTACTGTAAATTGACGCTCATCCCCATCCCGATCCCTCTCAGAAATCATAGACTGTAGTAAATGTCCTTTGCATATGAAGTTGGAGCAAACATGGCTGCGTTTACTGGCGTATGGTCTGCTTCTGGGCAAGCACAGAGTGATTTTTCGTACAATAAGCTGAAAATCGACAGATGTGTGCCTTGATGAATCACGCCCTCCAAATTGAGCAAATTGATTTAGATATGTTTGGTGTAAAGAGCTTATTGTTAGGTTCTCCATTTTAGTCAAGCATCTCATGAAAATATAAATACTGATGTAAGCCACTTCCTATGGTCTTAACATTAGTTTATTTTAAACCTTTGTCTGTGTTTTCATTACATTTTTCCCTATAGTGGAAACAACCCTACCTGGAAAAGCCTAGTGCTGGTACTAGTACATTGCAGTTGAACTCATTACGCGCCAGGAGCTCTTCATAGAAGAGCTAGTTTAGCATAATTCTAAAGAGTTTTTTTCTGCCAAGTCAGGAGCCCATGGATGTATTGTGGTTATTTTTATTGTTTTTGCCAAGCAGGAAGTCCATGTATGTATTTTGTTGTTTTGTGTGGACAAGCATGGATAATTGTAAGTATTACAGATGGAGACCCTGGATGTAGGTGAGTACTACATAGGGTGTTTTTACTTATTTCAAATAAAGTAATCTTTCAAAATGATGTAGAGCAACTAAAATAGTGCATGACTTACAGCACAAACTTACCTAGAGAGACTAAAATAACCTAATATGTTTGGAGCAGAGAAGGGAAAAGGGGGCGTAATAGAAACTTTCAAATATATCCAGAGTTTTAACAATGTACAGGAGGGAAACATTCTTCAAAGGAACAAAAATATTAGAACATGAGGACATGCACTGAAACTGAAGGGAAGTAGATTCAGAGGGAGTTTGAGAAAAAATTACTTTACAGAAAGGGTAGTGGATAAGTGGAATAGCCTCCTATCAGAGGTGGTTGAGGCTAATACAGTAGATCAATTTAAAAATGTTTGGGATAGACATAAGAATATCCTTACAAAGAATAAAGGATCAAATAAGGTTTGAGATTACCATAGGTTAAAAATTGAGCTGACTAGTTGGGCCAAGCGGTTCTTATCTGCCATCAAATTATATGTTTCTATGCTACTTTGGAACTTGTTAACGTGCAACAGGATGGGGGATAACTGTGGATCTGAAAATGTTACAATGTGTTAAACAAAATAATGAGGAGAATGATGTATGTATCCAAGTAAGTCAGTCACCAGTAGTACCACCTCGTGATAAGTGCATTATCATGCAATAGACCAAAAAATTCACCTTTTGCATGAAGAAATATTTTTATCCCAATCCAGACAACATTAGTCAAAGCATCTGTAACCTTTTATTGCCACAATAAGTAGATATAGGCACCTGCTACCTCCATTATCATCATTTATTTATGTAGTGCCTGCAAATTCAGTAGCTGTGAACATTTGGGAACAAACACAGTAATAAAACAATAATTGTTAATATAGACAGACAAGAGTTACTATTGCGAGTCCTCGGAACTGAAAACAAGGCAAAACGTCATTGTTGTACCACCCTCCATGGAGATCTGGGGGTAAAGGTATCAAGCTGAGAGTTTTCTGGCAGGTTTGAAAAGTGGAGATGTTGCCTATAGCAACCAATCAGATTCTAGCTTTCATTTTGCAGAATGCACTAAATAAATGATAGCTAGAATCTAAATGGATTTTCAAACCCACCAGAAAACTCTCAGCTTGATACATTTACCCCCTGGCGCCATTTCAGACAGACACAGAAGGGGTAACAGCGTTCTTGGCGGTCTCCAGTGCAGTTAGCCAGCGTCATAGCTAAAACAGAAAGAGAAGGGGTGGCAGTGTTCTTGGCAGTCTCCAGTGACATTGTACTGTGCCATAGCTCACACAGAAAAAGGAGGGAAGGCAGTGTTTTTTTTTATCAGTCTCCCGTGACATTGCTCTGTGCCATTGCTCATTCAGAAACAGGAGGGCTGGTAGTGTTCTTATAAGTCTCCACTGACATTGTTCTGTGCCATTGCTCATACAGAAACAGGAGGGGTGGCAGTGTTCATATAAGTATCCAGTGATATTACTCTATGCCATTGCTCATACAGAAAGAGGAGAAGTGGTAGTGTTCTTATAAGTCTCCAGTGACATTGCTCTGTGCCATTGCTCATACAGATACAGGAGGGGCGGTAGTGTTCTTATAAGTCTCCAGTGACATTGCTCTGTGTGATTGCTTGTACAGAAACAGAAGGGGTGGCAGTGACCTTGACACTCTCCATTTACATTGCTCTGTGCCAGTGTTCATACAGAAACAGGCGGAGTGGTAGTGTTCTTATAAGTCTCCAGTGAGTTTGCTCTGTTCCATTGCTCATACAGAAACAGGAGAGGTGGTGGCGTTCTTATAAGTCTCCAGTCCCATTGTTCTTGTCACTCTTCAGTCTCAGTGTCATTGGTTACACAGTAACAGGGGTAGCAGTGTTCTTGACACTCTCCGGTCTCCAGTCACATTGTTCTTGTCACTCTCCAGTCTCCAGTCACATCGCTCTGTGCCATCAATATGGATTCACATCAGTCCACAGAAGACAAGGAGCACCAAACAACTGCCTGCATCAGTCATGATTATACTAATCCCTGTACGTCATCTGATAAAGCCTATGTTCAAGTGCATTCTGGTTTTAAGTCTGGGAAAAAAATGTAAAAGAAAAAGCTTTTAATTTTTTAAAGAAAAGAACACCTCTCTAGGGGATTAATTAGTATTGTGTGAGGATGATGTACACACTGATGAGGGTGAGGATGATGACAGTGTAGATTGCAGGGGGTGGGATCTAGGTGAGAGAAGGAAGCTAGCTGATGCTGGAATGCTTACTAATATTTTGGGTATAATGGCATGTCGGCAATTTTATGATTTGCAACATTAAACTTTCACCTTTATTAAAGATATATTTTTTTCTTTAAAAAGGTAAAAGCTTTTTTTCCTACATTTTTGGTCTTTATATTGATGATACAGAGACTTCTGTAAGGGTGGATTCCAGCGGGGATGAATTAATATTTTGTGAGGATGATGTACACACTGATGAGGGTGAGGATGAGGCTGAAGATGATGACAACAACATCTTGCCACTGTAAAGTTCATTGACAGTACTGTTAGCTTAGCTGCCTTAAGCCCATTGTTAGCTTGTTTTGTGGGGTGCCCAATCAAACCAAGCAGTTCAGCCACAAAAGTGGCACCTCTTGTCGCTAAAGTGCTTGGTTTGTTAAACTGTGTGTGTCCTTTTTAAAATCCAATATAAGGGCCAGTGGGAGGGCCCATGGACAATTTCATCTTGCACCACTTTTCTTTACCTGACACTGCTGTGTGGCACTGGCAATGTTTCCTAGATGTGATATAAACTGTTGTGTGTTTGTGTCATTGCTCTAACCAGCCTATTGCTGCAGTCTTACAGTGCATTGACAGTACTGTTGGCTTGTTTTGTGGTGGCCCAAACAAGCCAAGCACTTCAGATATAAAAGAGGTACTCCTTGTCCCTGAAGTGCTTGCTTTGTTAAACTGTACCTGCTACCCCTCCTGGATGGTGTGTGTTTGTTAAAGCTTTCTAACATATGGGTGAGTGGGAAGTCACAAAGACAATTCCATCTTGCACCACTTTTCTGTTTCCTAGATGTGATATAAACTGCAGTGTTTGTGTCGTTGCTCTGTCGCTTAGCATCCAGCCAGCTCGCTGCAGTCTTTGGCCGAAAGTGTATGAAAATAATATGACCTGTGATGTGGTCAAAATTGACTGGAAATTACTGGAAATTACTGTTATTGAGGTTAATAATAGTGTAGGAACAAAAAAAAAAAGAGTAAAATTATGTGATTTTAGCATATTTTATCAATTTTTCTAAAAAATACAGATCCAAAACCAAAACACGTGAGGTTGGTTTTGCCAAAACCAAAACACGAACTTAATACAGATACAAACCAAAGCCAAAACCAAAACACTGGGGTCAATGAGCATCTCCAACTAAATGTGATTTTATTTTATATGGTATACATATTTTCCTTAATCTTTCAAAGTATATTTTTGCTGGTAAATTATTATTTTTGTTTATAATGAACATTAAACATTTAAAGTGTTGTTGGGAATAGTGGGAGAATAGAACTACATTGGGTCCTCTGCATTACTAACTGTGGGTCCCATTTGCCTTCCTCAGTTTTTTTCTATGCGGTTTTACATAAAAGCAGTCACACACAATTATAGGTACCACAGGTCTAGATCTGAAAACTATGATGGGCATATTCCAATTAATGACTGTTAAAGTAGTTTCAATGATCTCACTTTATCCAACTCTACGATACTATTAATAATAAATGCATTTTTTTCTGAATTCTTCTAATTCTTTGCCACCCGAGTGATTATTAAATTTTTATTACAGCATTTAATCTAAATTCCTAAGGAATATAATTTACTACTTACCCCCCAAAGTTTTAGTCCCTCAGTAAGTTTAGGCATCTATTTATCAATAATCATAAAGCATGATAAAAATAACTCAATATTTTTTTTTCTTTTTCACTGCACCAGAAAATATTTATTTCTTTTTGCAAATTAAAGAAATAAAACTGTAAAAATTATAATTTTCACAGTCAGTATGAAGGCAAGCTAGTGATGTTGTATAGTGATGTAACTATAGCACCACAAGAGCAGGGGAGCAAAGTAGATTTGGAGAGAAAAGTGTATGTGATTGAAGAGTAGATGTTGCCAAACCATTGGTGGGTTAAGGAGTCATTGGGACAGGTGGGACAAGGGTACCTATGCCAGTGTCTCTAAAATACTTTTCTCTGGCAATTTTATATTGTGAATGGATGTCCATCTACGGTTGGGCAGGCAGCATCTTTCAGTGTCAGGCAAAGTGAATTTAATCAGAGACTGTCATGATGAGCCAGAAGGCACCATGGGCAACAAGGAAGACGACGCGCTCAAGGACTTACATATGGTATAAGCCAGAAGACGCTGATGTTGAAGAAGGGCGGTGCAGAGACAGAGAGGCAGCAGAAAGAGACAAGACCTGCAACTCCGGCAGGAAGAAGAAGGTGGACCCCTGCACAATCCAGGAGCAGCTGCAAGTGCACTTGCATCCAACTCTATATGAGCCTCTATCGCAATCCTTACTACAAGAGAACAGCGTGGGTTAATCAACTGTATGTCATACATGTAGTCTCAACTGTCCTAAATGCCCTAATTATAAACACAGTACATGCAAGGATGATGATAATACATCATTGTTTTTAAGCTGCATTATGAGCAGCAGTTACCAGTCCTTGACTTAAACTTCCTTCAAATGCTCAGATGTTATCCTTTTGACATTCAGGAAATGGTGCAGTGGTTTGGGAGTTTGTTGACTCCTGCAAAGAGAAACACAAATACATTTCATTCAGTTTTTGTTGTAAAAATTATAGTTTCAGTTAGGAATTGTTCAAATGGGGAATCACATATTTAGTAATATGAGATAACAATATTGGCATTTCCAAATTGCACATAAATGGCAGTCTTTTAGCATGATCCTTACTATAGGACAATGGTGTGGGTTACATGTAGTCACCGCCTTGTAAAGCCCAAATAAGGTGTATTTAGTATGCTGAGGATTCTCCTAACCTGTTTCAAACCAGTGTTGTTGTATAACTGTTTGTAACAGTTGTAACTGTTACTGTTTACAAGGTGAAAGAGAAGTACACATTTGAAAGAGAAACCAAACTTAAAAATTAAACTACAGTCTGTTAATCATCATAATTAACTTAAGTGTGAACGTGCAAGTCTTGTTTTGGAACCAAGGTATGTATGTATATAAATTTAAAATGTATTATTGATGATTACAAATCACAATATGTCATTTTGAAATATGGAAAACACAGTGAACCACATAATTGTGGAAAGGTTAGGTGATATATGATAGGGAATCTAATATAGATTCCCTATTACAGGAAAACCGGTTACAACAGATGATCATGACCATAATAAGTAAAATACATTTAAACAGTAAAGTTTCCTCTGAATTGAAATTATTTTCCATTCTACCTTGAAAATGTCACAATGACTTCAATTACATCTCTTTGGCCAATTCTTTCATTTTCTTATGACTGGTCTAAACAGGCAAAACGTTTTAGTGAAAAAATGGATAAAGAAAAAAGCTTTAAAGACATATTGTTATGACTTCAGTATTGTATTTTTTATATATGCATTTATTTCTGTGTAAACGCCACCTAGTGGCCAGTCTAGTATCAGCTTAACTGACCAACTCAAGCCTCCGTAGTTACTTCTCAATGCACCCTGGGTAGAGGATAGGAGGGCTCCATCTTAGATCACACATGGTCAGTAAGATGAGCAGTATACTTCTTTCCTCAGCACAGCTTCGATGGTAAGATCTTCTGACAGGTTATGCAGTTATGCCATGATTTCATCTTTGCATTGCATCACCTGTTCATATTGTAATTGCATTCTACAATTTGTTTGTTACAGTTTTACCACTTGAATTCACATGTTCTTCTACTACTATAATAAACACCATTCTTCACATCTAGCTTGGATTATTCAAGTAGGAGTGGTTATGCTGTCTGCTGATTATATTCAGACCAAAGGGAAGTTTATAGTGAGGACAGAACACACATCTATGGTTTATACGCATGTCACAATGAGCACATTTTATCTGAAGATTGGACTTTGATGTTGTATTTCAGCAAAAATGAAAAGCCTCAATAATTCTGTTTGGCATTGTAAAGCTTTTTTTGTAGAGAATAAAATTAGTGAAGAGATTTATCATGGTGGAAACCATGTAGAAACATAATTTCTACAATAAAAGGTCCACTAAACGCTAAACTAAAAGTACAACTCGTTAGTTTAAAAGAGCTACTGTTAGTATTCACAAATATAAAAGTTACTATACCTTGACAAAACTTAAGATGTTTTTCCATTTAATGTCCCGACAAGCGCGACTATTGTTTCCTGCAGTAAATTATTTTTGGCTAAAGGTGGCTGAAAGAGGTTAACTGTTATGTCATTCAATGGGATTACTGTCATCTAGTCTGCTATGTGCAGGAAAAAATTTCCACTCATTCATAAATTTATCTCAGATATCTACTATCTAAAATGTTTATGTATGTATTTGTGAATGTTACATGGTAGATTGTTTATATAAGAAAATTAATTGGTACTGTAAGTGCTGTAATTACAATGTTGAAAGTACATACTTTCATCATCTCACTGTATTTTATGTTATACAAAATGCAAAAACCATATAGAAAGGCCCACCAAACCCAAAATACAAGTTGACTTATATGAAAGTAAATAAGGCTCCTTTGCACTTGAAGATTAATTGGACATCGCTATGTTCTCTGGGTATGCACAGATCGTTTTTACGTGAAATGTGCAATGTATCAGCATTTACGCTAAATGATTCAGGCCCATAATCAGGACAAAGAGTCCTGCCCCAATTCACCCAAATGATGCCCCAATCCACCCAACCATGCTTGTTTTAGACACAGCCATATTCACTTTTTAAATTATGCCCATCTTACGGTCTGTGAATCAGGCCAGTCCCGCCACAATTGGACTATTGAAAATATCTGAGATCAAGTGAGTATGGGGAAGCTTTTCTTTCTATACAGCCCAAACTTCCTGTCAGTAATACCATTGAAGAGCATTACCTGCAACCACTTTTTTGTCTGATAGAAGAACTAAATAGCTTTTACTCTGCAAAGCAAATATAAACACAATGTTAAATAGCTTTAGTTCTGTCAAGGTATGGGGGGAGGGTTATATATGTCAGAATGTTAACAGTAGCCTTTGTTTGTATAGTAGTTTGAATTTTAGGGTTAATTATCCTTTAAACATAGATTTATAGCCAAATGGGACATATTTGTTGACTATATAGTGTGATTATTTTTAGGTCTAGCTTTGTTGCTGGGAAGATTAAATACAGGCTATTAGTTATAGACTTCTAGATTCTCAATACTATATAATCCTCAAACCATATTTATGGAATTATTTGCCACTATGATCCTATGAAACTTTCTAAAAAGATTTCTCCTGGACGGGAGCTAAGGATTATGTCTGATTAATGCAGGAATCTCTATTAATGATATGCTTGAAGCTTAAAGTATGCAATTTCTCTGGAGAGAGATATAAACACATTGCCTATTTATTTTTAGCTCTTGCTCCAATCAGTTATAAAAATTTACTTAACCATTTCTTGCATTGATGGAGGTTTGCTGTCCATAACGTCATTTTCACACAGTACATCATCAAAGGAAAGTTTTGGTGTAATATGCAGTCAACCAATTCTCTACAGCAAGAATGAGTAACCTTAACTTCCTAAGCTTTTGCTGAATAATTTCCCCCTGATATTCAGCCTTGCTACCAAAATAATGTGCTCAGCATTGGTGTTCTCACCACCAAAATAATGGTCCAGACATGTGGAAGAGTAGAAAACAGAAAGAAAACATATTGGGGCTCATGTTTATTTCCATAAAATATGCATTTTCCTAATGCGCATACTTACAAAAATAGTATTCATATATCTAAATGCAGCTTTTGACACATCTTACACTTACGACTGGAGAAGCAGAACAGTGGGAAAGGTATTTCCCATTGGACTGCGTCAAATATTTGAATTTCATTGAATTTAAATTTTATTTGAACATACAGTTTATATGGTAAATGCAAATTTTTATATCTTAATAGCAAAATAAAATTATTCTCTTTTGTGTAAATGGCACTTTATATTATTATATTCAAGTAGGGTGATGAAACTTTAGCATTTCCTGCTAACACTGTCAAGCAAAATCTGCGTAATTTTTCTATGCTATTGTGGGTCATATGTGCACAATTGTTACAACAGAAGAAAAACTTGGCATAAATGCTAGTGATGTACCGTTAGACGCATCTTGAGATGCATTTACCAGAACTTATGCATGTAAATGTGCTTTTTTTTTTACTTGCGTCTTTTTTTGCATGCGGTCACTTTAAACTGCTAGTCTAAGTAGATTTGTACAGTGATTTTTTTTTATCACAATGCAATATTTGCTACATACAAATCAATCCTGATATTAAGTTCTGCTATGCCCTCCATGCCCCCTCCAAGTTGTGGTCATATGGGCACCGTGTTATCGATCTACAATGTGCTGCTGATAGGAGCAATTAAAGCATTATCACGGCCAACTTACTCAGGTGGAACGTCAGAACCTCCATTTTTTATATACTTAATAAATATTTAACTTATATAACTCCACCGATACCATTCCTACAAAGAAAGGAATTCAATCTAGTTCCAAATAAACCTGAATCTGTCATTACAGCCACCAATGCTAGTAAGAAACCCTGACTATTGAACACCACATATGTTGTAATGTGTTTGTTTGTCACAAAACTACTAAACGACCACAAGTGAACAGTTTGGCTCTACACATGAATGTCTAAATTGCATTAATCTTAATTCAGAAGCCACACTAAACAACCAAAACACAATGTTGCATCTTTTATTGACCACACTGCACCCATCAATAAGGTCTGCGTTCCACCTATTTTAACTCAATATCCGATTAAATCCACTGGAACTGAAATTTGAGAATGAATTCACATCAGTCAAATTTTTCTCACAAAAATTACCCAATGTGCACATGCATGGCTGCGTTCTCTTCATTGCATCCACGTCATCATCGATAAGTTCTAGCATTGTGTTTCAGGTGTCCATTGACTTGACGTAATTGTCACTGCAACCACCGCACAGATATTTTTTAGGTATTTGGCAAAGGGTTATGACATCACATATTACTCGTACCTCCGTGCCTGCTATTCAAGACGCCTGTTGTCAGCATTCCCTGCCTGAACAAACTTGGACATAGTTCCAAGGTCCAAGTCAGTTAGTTTTGTCCCTACCTGTGCCTGACAGATTCTACTCCTATGTAATATGTGCAGCATTATAGTTTGCTCAGATTGGTCATGGATTCTGCACATGTAGGGCAGGCTTTTCCAATCCATAGGCAATTACTGAGTCTCCATGAGGCTTGCCTCTCAGAGTAAGGCCTCCAGTTGGATGAGATTGCCAGGGCCATGGCAATTACTATCAGTATAGAGTGCTTCCTTGTGCTTGTATTGTGCCTGCAACAGCACTTCGACCAAAAGCATCTGCTCCCATAACAGACATTTCCATTGAAACTTGCAGGGACTTAGTCATTAAGGAGAGCAAGGCAATAAAAGGAGTACATTTGGAACCTGGACAAACCATGTTACAATGCAAGGGGTGCAAATTAGTTTATTATTTTGCATGTAAGGAAAATACTGGCTGCTTTTTTCATGTAGCACACAATTACTTGATAGCTTATTTTTACATTGACATTTAAAGTTTATCTAGGACATGCCCTACCCCAATATAAATCTGTCCCCACATTTTAAATTGACCTTCCCCTCCAATGCAACATGGTTTTGCCAAGGTGCGAAGTTACTCCTTTTTTTTGCTTTGCTCTTCTTAATGACTAAGGCCGGCAGTCTGCTAACTCCCTCTTATAATGGAGAGGCTTTGATAATCATTACTCCAGTCAAATTGAGGTGCAGCTATCCATGTTCAAGTCTCACCGTTCCTGTGTGGCATAGATAATATTATTATGTAATATTGCTACTCACCAAGGAAGATATGGCATGGGCATCACAATGGCATGGTCAACAATTACACCAAATATGTTTTCCTTCCACAGGTTTCTGATAATCAAGGCTGCACAACTTCAGCTCCTGCTTTACTCCTGTGCTCAGGATAACCATACTATTTGGAAGTATGCTAATAAACTTTGCACCCTTGCAGCTGAAACGGGTTGGAACACTGAGTCCTTGGCTCAGTGGCTGCTTTTTGGCAAGAACTTTCTTAAAGACAAGGTGATCTGACATGCTTTACCTATTGTTAGAATCTTAGAAGATTGCATAGATATCACAACTGGGCATTCACAGGGAAAAGATGAAATAAATATGAGTCATTGGGCATGCTCAATTGCTTTTTAGGGGGGATTTGTAAATCCCTATGTGTGCTCAGTATGCATATCTTTGGGGAGGAACCTTTGTATATAGAAGGCACAGACCTTTCTAATGAAGAAAGCCAACAAAGATGCTCCTGTCAACTTACTTACTCACTTAGACTGTGGTACTAAGGACCATCTCATCTCCACCTGCAATGTCAGGAAATTTTACTGACTTATCTCGTGCTACCCTAGATAATCTTTCAGCCCTCTCTAAACAGGTTCAATAAACTGTAGCAGTTGTTGATGGGAGACTTTAGTGAGACTTCATCACATCTGAAACAGCCCAGCTGAAGGTCAAAGTATAAGTACTTCATAAGGAGTCCATGTTCTTCAACCTTATCCAGGTGTACATCATGCACCATCAAGCACCATTATCTTCTGATATCGGTGATTCTAAAGCACAATCCCAGTATTGACTAGTGTAAGGTTTAAAATACCTCTTGGAGCAATTGCTGCAGGAAACCATGTTTGCAGGATCCATACCTATTGCTTCTACCTTGTCCTCTTAGTGCTTCCAACTTTATTCTTTCCCAATATGCAGCATATGCCGATATTTTGACAAAAAAGGAGAAATTCTATCATCTCAGACAGCTGGAGACTCTGTTATATACCTTTATACAGTAGCCTATAGAGAAATAACAAGTAAGTAAAAAACAGTTATCATCTTTCTCTGACTACTAAGCTATTAGACCATGTATATGGAGAGAAATCCTTTACTAAATTGGATTTGCTAGGTGTCTATAAAATCATCAGTATTAAAAAGTCTGCACAAGAATATCATCTTTTCAACCGTATGCCGGCTCTAATTTAAAAAAAAAATAAAGCTGTTAATAGACGTGAAGATAATATATTACAGATAAAAGTCAATGAAACGTATAGATGTCATGGATCTACTTATGTTCTTAATTCATACAGTGATACAGAAATGAGTGTAATATAATATCCACTAAAGATATGAGGAAGGACAAATTATATGACTATTAAATTCCCATGATCTTTTAATTAAAATGGATTTCCTTAATAAACATAAATCAAACCTCTTTTTCTTCTTTTTTATACTGTGTTTTTTTTCATCATTATACAAAGTTGACATAAATAATAATGGTACCAATGAGTTGCTCTGAGAACCATGGAAAGCCATATTGGCATACTAATTACTTCCAAAGTAGAGGATTACGTGGAACATCCTGATAGGTTGGTAAGGTATTAAAAAGGACTATTCTGATACTCTTCTGATTTTTTCCTTGAGAAAGCAGTAAGCGAAATGCGCATCATCATTTCTGTGGCTGTGAGAATGTCTGTTTAATAATAACATTAAGCGTGATGGCAATGCACAATAGGACATCATTTATTCTGAGAAGGAAGAGCTCAATACCAATTATAGGGACAGAATAGTTTAATTTGTAGCTTTCCCTGCCCAAGAAAGTTTAATGAGAATTGATAAGTGTAAAACTGATATGAATGAAGGAGGAGCTCACCAAGTTAATCAAATTGTGCTCAAAAGGGTGTGTAAATCAAAGAAATATACTTAACAAATTGATGAATAGTAACCTATGACTGGTTATCGGAATGAATGAATGTATACATACCCTGTGGGAATAAAATAACTAGGAGCTGACATGTTTATGATTCAGAATTCACCTGAGCCGTTAAATACCTCAGAACCTGAGCCGCAAATACGTTTAGTATCTGGGTTACTTATTAACGATACTAAATCAGGTCAATTATTAAGGTTTAACAATTTTCCTATTTGTGCTATTACAGCTACATAATATCAGACAACGTGTGATCTACATAATTCACAACCCCATTATTTCTTTTTTTAATCACTATTATCATATTCGTCACCTGAACTAATTCTTGTCATCTTTATTTTATATTCCGCTGCTTATATTTTTTCTGGTAATAATTTGACACTGTTTAAGAGAGAATGAATAAAAGCTATATTTTAGAATTATAGATAGTGCTATCCGTTTAAATGACTTACTTTTCTCTAGTGTTTGTATTGTAGAACTCTTACTAGACGCCTTAAACTCCCTGTTTCACAATCCGTCCATTAGGTCCCTTTTCAAGCCATCCATTATCAAATATTTTTCCAGCCCTACCATTTTTTTTTATCTCTTATATTCTAAGTGAGGATCATATGGAGTATGAAGTGCAGAGTATCCTAACAAAACTTCAACCAAAAAACAGGTCTTTGGTTGATGACTCAGATTTTCATCCTCCCTAGTTGACAAGAGCATTTCAACACAACAATTCCACCAAGACATCTAGAGGTCACCCATTGCCACTGTACTGGGGAAATGTGTGACAACATTTAACTTAACTGATGTTCATGTCCCTCTTCCCATCGCCCTGTCATTGTCACTAAGTTCCAATGTTATATTTCACATTCACTTCTTGTTGATACACAAAGGCATCATTTGTTTATTACTGCAACTGTTGCACTCCCATGTTTGGTGTTGGGCATAGGATTATAGCATTAGTTCCCATTAGAGCCTGCATCTGCATTCCTTCTAATTAAGAACCCTGTCCTCAGCATGCATTGTCTGGTCCTTCAGAGAGGACAGAAAAGATAATACCTTCTCCAGTCCCTGACCTCAGCTAGTCTATTTGGCTATTCTGCTCTCTAGAATTACTTCCTGCATCTTTGGACAGGACAGGATAGTTTTCAGGACCAGTTTCATTATTTTATTCCCTACCTGTGCACTTCTGTATGGTACGAGCAGCATATTTTCATTACAATCTTTTAATGTAATTAAGCTTATGCTATTTATGACATGAACTATGACTTAACAAAAAAATAGAATGTTTCTTTCATTCCACCTCTGGAATTGTTTGGTCTCAGACATGGATACATGTCACCCTATAAAATCTGACTGTAGCAAATTAGTCAAAATGTTTCAGAGCTTTCTGAGTGAACTTTAACAATGTCTAATGTTTAAATATGAAGTCTGCAGACTATGAGAAATGGTTACAAAACTGTGTCAAATTTTAATGGAAAGAGCAAAAAAAAAACTTTAGCGGCAAAAGCTGAAGCTTTTTTTTATGCTTTAAACAGCGTTTCATACATGACCGACCTTCTGCACATATCTGTTTAATTAAAGAGAAGGGTTCTGTGAATATGTGAATTGCAGTGTCACACTAAAAGCAAACACAGATCCCTAGTGTAGCTAAAACACTGACCCAGAGTACAATCCTAATGAGCTGCTTACTAGGGACTTTCTTCCATTGGTAATATTTGTCATATTCTCTGCCAGTCAGCAGCAGCAATTTGAGGCTATCACTTTGGTGACATCTAAAATTTTCAGCTTGATGGCTGAGAAATGTATATATATATATATATATATATATATATATATATATATATATATATATATATATATTTATTTGAAAATAAGAAAAATAAAAACTGGTAAGGATTAAGGAGATGATGTTAGAAATAGCAATCAGCTTATACTTTTCCAGTCTACAGCTCAACACATCAACACATCAACACATCATGCTCTTGTGTTGCAAATTAGGCAATATCAGAATGCTTGTACCTAAAATGCAGCATAAATATTTCATCTGACTAAAATAGCAACAACATTTGCAATTTAAATTGTAATCTTCAGGCAATACACACAGATTCTTCAAAGCTTATTTTTAAAGACCAAAGCATCATACATTTATTGGTAGATTCCTAGATTCTAAAAGAAAAATTACAGACATTTTCCTTTAATATGCTATTGTTATATTTACATATATTTCTATAACAAAATATATTAAGCAATAAATATATAATTTTTACAGTATCCCCACAACACTAAAAATAAGTCTAGATACACTTGGTAATAGAAAAGGAAAGCAGGAAGACTCATGTACTAAATTATAAAACAGAATTTTTATTGGAATGTTAAAATTGTAATTTTATTTTATTCTCTCCTATAAAATATAAAGCTGTACAAGACGTAACCTGGAATTGATAGGAGGATCTATGAAACAGTAGTCTGCACTTTGATTAAACAACTACCAATAGAAAGTAGAATGTCGGCAGGGGCTGAATGGGCAATATCGTCAGTTCAGCCATAGACATATGTATGCGAGAAATTAGTGAAAATAAGGTGTGCTTCTTTATATTAATGAAATGTGTATAAGTGAATAAAGTGAATAAAATCATTTGAAGAAGTGCAGCCAGGACCACAATGCATTTGAGAACAAAAGAAAATATAGTCTGGCACTCTACATCAGACAATATAGAAATCACTATGGGGGAATTCAATTGGCCGCGTTAAAATGTAATATATATATATGTATATATGTGTGTGTGTGTGTGTGTGTGTATATATATATATATATATATATATATATATATATATATATATATATATGTGTGTGTATTTATATATATCACATCATATATATTGTATTTTATTATGTCTTACTTTATTATGCTAATTTCATAATGTTAATAGTAATGGGACCAGCCAAGAAACGTTAATAAATGTTATGCCACACACTATTGCCCCAGTTCAATTTATGTCACATAATAGTACCCTCATTTCATATTATGCCACATAGTTGTGCCCCCGATTCATAGTATACTACATAGTTGTGACCAAATACATAGTATGCCACAGAGTTGTGCCTCCAATACATAGTATGCCACAGAGTTGTGACCAAATACATGGTATGTGACAGAGTTGTGCCCCCAATTCATAGTATACCACAGTTGTGCCCCCAATTCATAGTATACTACAGAGTTGTACCCCCAGTTCATAGTATGCCACAGAGTTGTGTCCCCAATTAATAGTATGCCATATAGTTGTACCCTCAATTCATAGTATGTCACATACTTGTGTCTCTAATACATAGTATGCCACAGAGTTGTGCCTCCAATACATAGTATGCCACAGAGTTGTGCCTCCAATACATAGTATGCCACAGAGTTGTGACCAAATACATGGTATGTGACAGAGTTGTGCCCCCAATTCATAGTATACCACAGTTGTGCCCCCAATTCATAGTATACTACAGAGTTGTACCCCCAGTTCATAGTATGCCACAGAGTTGTGTCCCCAATTCATAGTATGCCATATAGTTGTACCCTCAAATCATAGTATGTCACATACTTGTGTCTCTAATACATAGTATGCCACAGAGTTGTGCCTCCAATACATAGTATGCCACAGAGTTGTGCCTCCAATACATAGTAAACCACAGTTGTACCCCCAATTCATAGTATGCCACATACTTGTGTCTCCAATACATAGTATGTCACAGAGTTGTGCCCCCAATTCATAGTATACCACAGTTGTACCCCCAATTCATAGTATGCCACATACTTGTGTCTCCAATACATAGTATGTCACATAGTTGTGCCCCATACTTGTGCCTCCAATACATAGTATACCACATAGTTGTGCCCCCCAATACATAGTATACCACATAGTTGTGCCCCCAATACATAGTATGCCACATAGTTGTCCCCCCAATTCATAGTGTGCCACATACTTGTGTCTCCAATACATAGTATGTCACATAGTTGTGCCCCATACTTGTGCCTCCAATACATAGTATACCACATAGTTGTGCCCCCCAATACATAGTATACCACATAGTTGTGCCCCCAATACATAGTATGCCACATAGTTGTCCCCCCAATTCATAGTGTGCCTCATACTTACCTTTGGAGTCAGCACACACGTCTTCCGTTTCACAGCAACACCTGGTTGCCGCTTCACTAAAGCAGCCGATGAAGGACAAATCTGAAGTGCTGCACATGCGTACCAGCTCCATTTAGGCCATCTTCAGCTGCTTTGGTAAGGCAGCTGCGAAGCTCCCGCGTGTCAGGCAAATTGGTCCCCATGCCGGGGGTTGCCAACTCCTGGTATAGAGATTCAGAAGTCAATATTTAAGTGGTTAATTAATTTATTATCACATTGATAATGCTCAATATTGAAATGTTACTACTATGACATTATTCTAATTGCAGTTGGAGCTTTCAATACTGCTCATAGTCACCGGGTTAACGAAATAATTAACCACTGAACTAAATAGTTCCAAACTGCTATTGAATCGAAATACAGTGCAGTCCCCATAGGTGTCTATGGGGACTGCTATGTACTGCTATTTCAGAAGTAATGAAAAGCTATTTACACATACAGTAATGTACGCCAGCTCAGGCTGTTCCTGTTGAAGTTGCTATAAGGATTGAAAGGGATTGTGTTAAAAATGCCCTCTTTAATAAATATGCCCCCAAGTGTCTAAAAACTTTGTTTAGGAGGGTTTGACAGTTTGTGATGGCGAAGGGAGGAAATAATTAAGTATTACCTTTTAACAAAGCTCAGTTGCTTTACCTTTACCATTTCTGAACATTTCAAGTTTGAGATTTAGTTGTACTTTAATGTAACACAGTTATCGGTACACATGGAAGTGATATTTAATACTAATTTCCTTGATTGCATTTACCATGATTGAGAAATGTGAAGCATAATTTGCCAATAATTGATTGAAATGTTCTTGAAGACGATTAGCAAACTTTTGGTCAGTAAATTGTCAAAACTAAAACTAATAAGTCAGAAAAATCTAAATCTATATACATTTTTCTAAATAATTCTTAAAATATAAAAGGGGAAAGCGTCAGAAACTTTCCATATTTCCCAATCAGAACCTGGTTGTACATTGACCCCACAAATGAAGAGGAAATTTCTTCTCTCTTCTTATCTTCCTACTCTACCTCCTGTCCTCTTGATCCTATTCCCTCGCAAATTGGTAGATCCCTGTCTCCTGTGCTCATTTCACCTCTTAACTAAAATCTGTAATCTCTCGCTCTCTACTGGCATCTTTCCATCACTACACAAGCACCCAGTGATTACTCCTATTCTAAAAAAACAAGATTCCGACCCTAACTCTCTCTCAAATTACCATCCCATCTCTCAGCTCCCGTGCCCCTCCAAGCTTCTAGAGAGACTTGCCTACACCCGCCTCACCCGCTTCCTTTCTGCAAACAACCTGTTGGATCCTCTTCAGTCTGGCTTTCGTTCTCAACACTCTACAGAGACTGCGTTGACTAAGGTTGTCAATGATCTGATCACTGCTAAAAATAAACGCCATTACTCTCTCCTAATTCTCCTGGATCTCTCGGCTGCATTTGACACTGCTGACCACTCTCTTCTCATACAAATGCTTCCCTAGGTCTTCAAGACACTGTTCTATCCTGGTTCTCATCCTTTCTAATCGTTCTTTCACTGTTAATTTCTCTGGGGCCACCTCTGCTCCGCTTCCTTTATCAGTTGGAGTACCGCAAGGCTCAGTACTAGGTCCTCTGCTGTTCTCTATCTATACTGCTTCTCTTGGAAATCTAATAAGTTCCTTTGGATTTCAGTATCATCTCTATGCGGATGATACCCAAATTTATCTATTCTCTCCTGATCTCTCGGCATCTGTGTTGTCCAGTGTAACTGACTGTCTTTCTGCCATTTCATCTTGGATGTCCTCTCACCAACTCAAATTTAATCTTTCTAAAACAGAGTTAATAATATTTCCACCCACCAACAAGAACGTACCTGACATTTCTATTTCTGTTGATAACATGACCATAAATCCCACCCCACAAGCTCGCTGCCCAGGTGTAATCCTCGACTCACACCTATCCTTTGTTCCCCACATTGACTCTATATCTAAATTATGATATATACCTTAATTCATGCACTTATCATCTCCCGCATTGACTATTGCAATTCCCTTCTTACTGGTCTTCCCCAAAACATACTCAAACCCCTACAATCTATTTTGCACGTAGCCGAAAAATTGATTTTCCTTGCAAATCGTTATTCCTCTGCTGAATCACTCTGTATGTCTCTACATTGGCTGCCTGTATTCTACAGAATCCAATATAAAAATACTTTTACTAACCTAAGGCCATCAACAAAGCTGCATCAACATACATCTCCTCTCTTGTCTCAAAATATCTCCCAGCTCGGCAACCCCGTTCTGCACAAGATCTGCGTCTCTCATCCACCCTCATTACATCCTCCCATTCCCGGTTACAGGACTTTTTTTCGGGCTGCACCCACTCTATAGAATTCTCTCCCTCGCACAATAAAACTCTCCTCTGGTCTATAAGCTTTCAAGCGTTCTCTGAAAACCCACCTCTTCAGACAAGCTTATAATATTCTTGAACCACCCTCTTAACCTCACTACATTACCCTATTACCATCAATCACACAATTTCACACAAGACCAACATTGTTCTGTGACAGGATCATTTAGCTTATGAGTCACTTTTACCTTTGCAGTCTGGCTGGGCCGAAATGCAAAATGTAGACTTAACCTCATGTATCAAACTCCCATTGTCCTATAGGTTGTAAGGTCGCGAGCAGGGCCTTCTCACCTCTTTGTCTGTTTGTTTATTAGTTTACTCGATTGTAAAGTGCTACAGAATATGTTGGCGCTATATAAATAAATGATGATGATGATGATGATGATGATACATACGATACATACATTGTGCCATAGGTACAATTTTGCTTTAAAACATTGAGTTAATAGATAAAGACTTTTTAAAGACAATTATAGGTGTAGAGAAATATGCATGATTTGTTATTCTGGAGGGTCTCTGGGCTGAGATTAATACAGGAAAAACTGTGGCTTAGTGGTTAGCACTTCTGCCTCACAGCACTGGGGTCAGAAGTTCAAATCCTGACCATGTCCTTATCTGTGTGGAGTTTGTATGTTCTCTCCGTGTTTGCGTGGGTTTGCTCCAGGTGCTCCAGTTTCCTCCCAGGCTCCAAAAACATACTAGTAGGTTAATTGGCTGCTATCTCTCTGTCTGTGTGTGCATGCTAGGGAGCTTAGACTGCAAGCTCCAATGGGGAAGGTACTGATATAAGTGAGTGCTCTGTACAGTGCTGTGGAATTAGTGGTCCTATATAAATAGCTGATGATGATGATGGAGATGGCAGGAGACTGCTTTTTATACTAATGAGACTATCATAAGGAGAATAGAACTAATTTCAAATTCAAGCCAGATTTCTTTACCATTAACCAGAGGAGTTCAGTCAAATTTAAGGAAAGGGAATCTATCTATTGCAGAGAGATGGGCCCTGAAGTAATTACACGATGACCAAAATATTATTATAAAGCAAGCAGATAATGGGGGGGGTAGACTTAATGAATGCTATCAGGAGCCCAAAAGCAATTGAAAGATATTAGATGTTATCAACCTTTAGAATCTCTTCTGTGTGGATTCACAACATTTGCTCCAGATGACAGCTGTCAGAAATCAGTTCACAATGGCAGCTACAAACACCTTCTCTCAATTCCTGTAATCAGTATTCTGCTAAGAACAACAAACTAGCTAGTCACCTCAACTGGACTACTGCACAGATTTATTTTCTTTACAATGAGCCTGTCAGTTAAAAGGTCAAGTCAATCAGAACAATTTATCTCACCTATTTGTAGCCTTTAAAATGTCCTTAGTTCCACAAACTCTTGCAGGAGCAAAGTTTTGTTTTGGATTTCACAGCAAGTGCTTTGAAGAAAACTTATTATTATTATCATTTATTTTTAAGGCGCCACAATGCACCGTACACAATACAAACAGTGGATCAAACAGGGTAATACAGTACACAGCAATAAACAACTTGTCTTGTTTGACTATAAATCACGATTCTTCTTTACCAATCCTTCAACCTTGGCATCATCCCCCTTTATACTACCTTCTCCAATCCTTTGACTTCGGCTTATCCCTCACGTCCAGTTCACGCAGGACTAAGCGGCTTAGCTAGGTGTGGTGTGTCTCTAATAACTACCCCAGCCTAGTGGTTCTTTCCTTGCAGCTGTCAGCACCGTGAGGTCATCCTAGTAAAAGATATCAGGCACAGTTTCAGAGACTTCTTGACAATGCACTTTCCGAAGGACTGACCTTAATAGATAAATAACGCTTTTAATTATTAAATTTACAGTCACGCTTGTTTACTATCATCTCCCCAAATCCTTGACTTCTAATCTGTCTGTTTTTGTTGATTTTCCCCTGCAGGATTATGTAGCCTCTCTGAGGTCCCACATCTAAGACATTGGGTGGGCAGAGGTGGAGTTAGCGAGCTGTGGGCCCCGGCGCAGGGAAGCAGAAAGTATGGAATGCAGGCCCTATTATCTCCATGGGCCCCAATGCATGGCACCTGCTTCATCAATGGTAGTTCCACCACTATGGGTGGGATACAAATTTTTGATAATGATAATATCAACAGTACATATTGTGTTCCAAAAAGACCTATAATGATAAACCTGACTTAGGGAATATATAGACTTACTAGAACACACAGAGAGAACATGTGAAATCAATTCCGATTGCAGAAAAAGCCGGCTAGTGGGATTCGTGTCACTGACAATTGCGACAGGGAGATTTCTGTTTTTAAAGCTATGGATCCCAGGATGTGATGAAAGTATAAGGTGTTTATTGAGCAGGTTTTAATCAGAAAATATAGAAAATAGTACCAGCAGAGTATTGCTGATATTGCACAGGGATTTCTGAGTAAAGCTGAATACTGGTAGCAAGGGATGCAGGTAGAATGGCTGAGTGGAGAGAAATCCGGTGTAGTGATATCAGCAGCAGCATGTGAAAGAGCACGGGAGAAGCAGGAGAACACAACCAACCATAAGGAAAAGCAGCAAAGCAACAATGACCAGCACAAGTAATAGAGAGGGACAGTTATAAATAGGGAACCACCAGGTGCAGGAAATAATTGGTGCAACAGGTTACCGTTAAACCCTAGTAACGAGAAGGAAAAGGCACAATAGCAGCACCTCTGGTGAATAGAGGTACTGCCAGATAAACATTAATATAACAAGCCCAAAAGTCCTGGAGGCAGGAACTGCCAAGACAAAGCAGCATACAAATGCAGAAAGCTGCAAGCAGATCATAACAATATGGAGTACTAATTTTATGGGGTAATACAGTAACATGACACAGTGATATAAGATGATCTAGCTTGTAATAATAGTATATAAGACTGGTAACCAGTGGTGATAGGGTTTAGATACAACCCATCTAATATATAAATGCTTAGTGGCGTCTGTCTGTGTGTGTGAAAAAAAAAAAACAAGTTGCAGCGCCACCTGCTGGGCGGAGTTATACACTGACCTACTAAATTCTTAGTGTGTGTGGGAAAAAAAATTAAAAAAGGGCTGAAATTTGGTAGGGCTCAAACTCATTTTGGTGAGGTAATTTTACCTCATGAACACACATGTGTAGAGGCGTGCGTTAGTGTGTGTGTGTGTGGAAAAAACTATTTTCTCAGAAAGGGCTCATCCAATTGGCCTGAAATTTGGTATACTGACATTATTTGACAAAAAAATTAGAATAGTGAAGTCAGTTAACTTCCATCATCACCCCCTTCCCCCCGTGGGAGGGGTAGTAAAGGCTAAATTTACGAGTTGAGGGGTCAAACTCATTTTCGTGAGGTAATTTTACCTCATGAACACACATTAAAAAGGCTTCTTGCGTCGGGAAGTAACGCTATTCCCCTGAGGAGGCCTGGGCTAGGTCCAAATGCATGACAAGAACCTTTTTAAGACCTTAAGTATCTTGATTTGACTAGAACGCATGAGTATCATGCACTGGTTAACTTGTGTGTATATATATATATATATATATATATATATATATCACATTATTAAATATCATTATTTAAGCACAGTTGAATGGGTCTAATTGATACAGCACTCTATGGGATTGATCTCTCATAGATTTATATCTAGATCAAAGCATATAATTTATCCACAATCTGTAGGTTGGAAATTCATATGCATTTGGTCACTTTGTCCTAGATCCGGCATCCAATTTGCCTACTTACGATTGTTACTGTTTACTCACTGTCAATCATGAGTGAGAGACGTTCCGCAATTGGTGAGGCGGGAGTGGTTGATATGAGTGTAATAATGGAAAGGGAGGGAGAGAGTCCTTACACTATATAAGAAATGTCAAATCATGCCCTAGGGTTCAGCCTAAAAGAAGTGAGTAGCAAAACACGTGTTGGCGTTCGCCTCGCTATTTGTTATTACACCGCTTATAGCTAGGCCAGGCTTAATTTAAGTGAATTAGTGAGCCCTCATTCTAAAAGTAATTACAACAAAGATAAGAAGCTGAATGATTAACAAACTATATTGTTGCTGACCATTAAACTTTATAATAACTGCTGGTACTGTTTGTAATGGATAATATAGCACTCTGTTAGAGATATGAACAGAGTGCTTTAATGAAATAGCCACAATAACCTAGGACCACGGTAAATGTATAGTGGCTAAGGTTGAAACTCGAAGATTTATCCATTATATTTGTCTGGTATTTCCTTGAAAAATAATCTAAGTATTATGGTGTATATCTATTTATAATTAATACATAACCAAGTGGTCATATGCAGTGAATATCACTCAGGATAATAAGATGCATATAGGTGGGCATTAATATCAATAAAGAAATACACAACAGAGAAATAGTGATATTTTATTAACAGTATAATATAAAACACATAGGGAGGCTGGTGGCATTCCCATCATTATAATCCCCATTTTCTTTATTTTGCACTTTTGTACACTTAGTTTGTAATATTTTGCTACAAACTAATCTGGATGAAGTGGGAATTATTTTAAAGAATTCAATAAAGTATTAAATTGTAATAGTACTAAGGATATTATTAATTATTCACAGAGTGCCCTGTATAGAACATTCTTTGTCTTTGGGTTCTGAGATCATATCTATTTATCTCTATGTTTAATTGTACGTTACATCAGATTATGAAGTGCCTTACCAGAACACATTTATTTCAAAACAGTACCCTATTTTAGTGATTATTGTAAAACAAACCTAGAGTGATCTTTAACAAAAATCTGAATTGTAGATTACTTCTAGCACCAAGAAATTTAATGTGAAATCAAAGACCCAGAATGTATTGGATGGGAAATGATTACGACAGAGATCCAAGGGGTGCTACAAACGTAATAGATCAACATGCTTAACTTCATATAGGAAATAAAATATGCATAATCTCAACTTGTAACAATAAAAACACTTTCCAGATATATAATTTAATTAATTGTGCATCGACATATGTGATCTATGTTCTAGTATGCCTGTATTCCATTTAATATGTTGGGATAATGTAAAAAAGTAAAAAACATGGACAGATGTGGAGAAAGATTTCAAAAATTGTGTCGGAGAGAGGCCCTGTGGAGGTTGCAAACATTACATCCAGAGGGTCTCAATTAAACCACCAAATTCAGTAGTCTGGAGGGGTGAATCATGTAAGATAGTTGTTTAATTTAGTCTATTTTATTGTTTTTATCCCTTGTTTTTGTTTTTGGTCATAGTATACAAACATAGTTGGTCAAGCCTATAGTTATAGTTATAGTGCTGGGATTAACATATTGTTTATTAACGACTTTGATCGATTTTTTGTATGATAACAAATTTGAGCAAAGGTGATGCCTTTTTGCTTTCATATCAACTATTGTGAGCTCTAAATTATTTTTGGTTGCCTTTCCCTTTCCCCTCCCCTTCTTAACATTGTGCTTTTGAAAGTATCATGTGTATATAGTGCTTAAGAATGTAGTTTGGTTTTATCACACCTCCCCTTTAGTCTTTACATTGATTACATATGATGATGTTCAAAGTACAAGCCTGCTTGGAATAAGTAGTCTCTGAAGTGAGCTATCAACGGGACTTAAGAATGTATTTTGCGGTTTGTTTATTATGGGTACTTAGCTATAATTATTAGGTCTAAATATAACTATTAACAGCTAATTTTTTACTTCTGCGTTCTGGAAATATTGTGATATAATTTAAGGGAATGATACTTTCAGGTAATAACATTTATGGAATATAGCACTTTATTTTAGATGATAGAAAAGTGATTTCAATTAAAAAAAAGTTTGTATTGTGATTATTGTTATTATCTTTCATAGCAATTGTCTTGGAGATGATTGTGTATTTATTTGTATTACTTTTTTAAACCAACGCTTTTGAGCAATTGTGATTATGCTGATTTTGGGTTAAAATGATCAGAACAGGTGTATATTAATTTTAATATGGATGAGACACTCCTACCCTTGTTAATGCAGGTTAAATAATGGCATACTATGAGTTGATAGTATGCTTTGATAAAGTTCACTTCTGAACTAAACACGTCAGTGTGAGCAGTGAAGCCTCTGTCGCCTGAAGCCTTGAATTGACTAAACTGTTTAGTTTTCATCTTCATATATCTGTTTTGTGAATTTAATCAGATTTAATTTGCCCCAGAAATTTTTAGAAGAGGTGGCCACCTATACAAGTTATATCGGGTTTGCATCAGGAGGTGTAACTATTGATGTGTGGTTACCCTAACCTGCAATTGGGACTGGTTTGTGTCTAAACGCAAACCAAGACTGCTTTTGTCTAGAGACATTTGTTGTGGCAATATGTACTGCATAACCTGGGAATACAATACAACTATTCTTAGAGACAGTAATTGATGCCCAGACAATGTGAAATCATACTGTGGTATACCACTGCACAATGCGATAGTTTTAGATGCAGTGCAGCACTATAGTTTAGATTGGGCTATCTAATGAGCAACTAAGCCACACACATCACTTTCATTCTGAACACATAATTACACAGTTCTTGTATTGCTGAGGTTTCCTCCTCAACTAGTTACTGTGGTTTTTGTCCCACTAACAAATACTGGACTTTAGTTGGCCTGTTTTGTCTGCTCCTCTCAGAGAGGTTCTGAACATCTTTTGCATCTGTCTGTTTAAACTCCTGAATTTGGGCTTCATATATTTGCATATTCTCACCCTAAGAGCTGACCAAGTTTTTCATATCAGCACACAGATCTTGCATCTTTCTAGCTGAGTCTTAAGCTTAGTCTCTTTATCACAAGTAACTGAACAAGCTCCTCTTGTCTCTTAAAGCTCATGAACACTAAGGACTACTCCTTTTTCTTTTGGCAACATTAAAAGAGACTCTTTCATCATTTTCATTTCACAATCTTTCTTTTACCCACTCAGTGTGAGTCTACAACAAGCAAATGGATATCTATTTTTCCTAAAAGTACTGTTGAAGAGTGTAATATTATTCATAATCTCTATGTTTTACAGTCAGATTATCTTTCTCTAAAACCATGAGCATTAATGTGGAATTGGTTCCACTTTGCTACTATAACAGTTTCCACTCTTCTGGGAAGGCTTTCCACTAGATTTTGGAACATGGCTTTGGTGATTCCCATTCATTCAGAAATAAGAGCTTTAGTGAAGTCAGGCACTGATGATGGGCGATAATGTATGACTCGCAGTTTGCATTCCAATTCATCCCAAGGTGGTCAGTGTGGATAAGCCCAAGGTTCAGGCCAGCAAATATTGACTCTTTCCATAAACTTAATGTAATTGTCAATACAAGCTTTGACACTTATGAAATGCTTGTAATATTACTTCAGTATACCATAGCAACATCTGACAAAAAGGTCTAAAAACACTGAAGCAGCAAACTTTGTGAAAACCAATATTTGTGTCATTCTCAAAACTTTTGGCCATGACTGGAGAGGCAGATCAGGGAGGCAAGGGGTATACAAGCGTAAGCCAAGTACAGTGAGAGCATGGTCCAGTAAATGCTACCAATGTAGACATATCAGAAAATGTATCTGTTGCAGATGCTTTAGCCCTGACAGAGGCAAACGCAAGATTTGTGATATGGGTTATCATACATATACTTCCAAAGTAAACGTAACATGTAACACTATTGGGCAGATTCAATCCAGTGAGAGGTGAAACCGGTCACCACCACGATGGTTAGGATTCTTCACTCTTTTTTGGCCACCTCTATGGGGAGCAAGGAAAAATGAGCGAGGGTTTCTTGCTGGAGATGGAAGAGGAAATTTGCTGAGGTTGGGTTTATATTTTTTTTGAATGGTAGATTATTGTATCTTATTGAAGGGGGTTTGAATGTTGCTGATTATGCACTACAGCCAGACACTAATAGTATTGCTGGACATTATGCACATTGACAGCACTAATACCTGCTGCTACCAACTACACTAGAAATACCATCACTACACTATACTAATTCTACACATAGTAACACCACCACATACAACTTCCACACACTAACAACAATGACATGTTACTGCTACGTATACTACCAGCACAAGCTGCGCGCACTCCACCATTTCAACATGATACTATCACATACATCACTACATAGCACTGCAAATACACTAAATAACCAATTGATTTGACAACCATCCTGTTCCTTTCAAGTTTTATTCCTGAATTATACAGCAGAGACGTATGTTACCTGTAGTGCAGTGTAAGGATGGTATTCCAGGACAGCCCACTAGGATGCACAAAAACAAATGATTTTACTACCAGCTTCTCCTTCTAACAGCAGTCCTAGGCAGGAAACTCAGACAGCATTTACTTATGTGTGGGAGGAGTCACAGTCAACTTATGTTATTCAACTGCTGCTCTTCCCCATTCACATAACACTATGGGCAGTGAAAAAAAAGTCTTCTACAAGAGCCTGGGGAGGCCTGCACCCTGTAGGGGGGTTTCAAAACAACAAGAGAGCCCCCATAAGTGTGCCCATGGCTGGTGTAAGTTATGAACTGATAATGATGACCATCAGCTGACATGCACCATTCTCAGCAGGCTATATAGATTGAGTCTTTTTTTCTGATGCAAATTAAAAATACGTTTTAGGCTGAAATTGTTTCCATCTTTATGTAAGGCCCTCAGGGCACGTACAATGTGAGGTTCAAATTAATATTTCTCTTGCTATTTGTGGCAATTGGGTGGGCCACTGGGTCTCAGTGTATCTCGCCCTGGCAATAAATGATAACTTTGTTTCAGGTTTAAGCAGCCAGTAAATAAAAGTCCTGATGCATGTTAAACCCTTCTTTTAGAATAGCCATCTTTTCTACTCTTAGTCTGGTCCTATGTGCACATTTATATGAACAAACACTATTATCTCTACAGTTGAGTAGCTATATAGACAAATACAGATGTTATGATTACAGGAGTGTTTTGAATGATTTGCTGAGGAGTCAGGAGTAGGTTAAAGATAGGATCTTTATTTCGATACAAACATACACTTGTAAGGAAATAGCCCTGAGGCTGAAGATGGAGAATGGCATAAACAAAAAACAGGGTCAGGTTCAGGATAAAGTCTTACATAGCAGGATATAAAATCACAATCCAGGTACGGCAGGATATGTATGAATCACAGTCTCTAGAAACACACTGAACAGCAGGCCAAATACTGAAGCAGCTGAACACTTACAATGCAGGGGATATGTAGGAACAAGTGAATCATGAGTACTTAATGATGGAAAATGAAAGACAAACTGTGAGCTTGAAATAATGGTAAGCAGCCGCAGCCAGGGCCTAGGATACACAGAAAGAGAACACTGGTTGCTGGATCTCCAAAGAACAGAACATATGATCAGAATGGATGGAACATAGCAGAACACAGTTCATGGGGAAACAATCAATGAGCAGCAAGATATAGGATTATATTTACTAAACTGCGGGTTTGAGGAAGTGGAGATGTTGCTTGTAGCAACCAATCAGATTCTAGCTGTCATTTTCTAGAATGCACTAAATAAATGAAAGCTAGGATCTGATTGGTTGCTATAGGCAACATCTCCACTTTTCCAAACCCGTAGCTTAGTAAATCTAGCCCATACAGTGTCACATGTGAATATATAGTCAGGGAAGCAGGTGCAGGAGATCAAAAAAGGTGAAGTGAAAATGTCCAAAGTTCACAACAGCCGCACCTCTGATAAAACAGCGGTGCTAACACAACATAGCAACACAGTCCTAACTATAGAATATAATTCTGGAGCCCATTTTAGCCTTCTCAGGGCTAAGTTGGAAAAATTCTTGTCTTGTATGAGAATGAAAAATCTAAAAATAGGATATTATCCATCTGTGCTGTATATTGTAGAACAACAGTATATAAAGGCTGGAAATCCAACACAACACATTTAATAAGCATAACCCCACAGGCAGCATAAACTAAACATAGCTTAGATTTGTAAGAATACACAGTTGGAATGTGACCTTACTGGATTCCTAAACCACTGAACCAAAAAGTCACCAAATACCTGCAGTAACAGCAAATTAATTGGACCTGAGCTCTATAAAATGTTACACAATCCCTGCACATATTAGCAGACACTTTTTTTTCCCAGTCATAAGAGAATAGACAAGTTGCCTTGCAGACACCTCTGTTTTGAAACAACAGTATCAACATAGATTTCCATTTCTACTTTTCCAGCTGAAAAAAACAAGACATTTTAACCTCTGAATGTTTTATTAATAGAGATGACCTTTTAATACTGGTAAACAATCTATGTCTCCCCTGGAAGTGGGCTTTTGTTATGGTGGTTACTTACAAATATGAATAAACATTCAACTTCCTATATAAATAATGCGACTTATTAAAAGCGGAGAAGTGTACAAATAAAATGTGGAGGCTGTTCCATTTTAATATACATACACATTAACAGCTTCAATGAGGTGTAGGCTCATTGATACTTCAATCTGTAACACTCTCAGTCAATGCTGAAAATGACATGGTATGTGCAAGACAATTTTGATCAATAAGCAATGGATGGAGTTGTGTTTCCATTGTGCATGTGAACAGACTTAAAATGTCACATGACAAAGAGGAAATACTTCTTCTCAAGAGGTGGTGTTTTATAAAACATAGTATTCTATTAATTAAATTTTAATGCCAAAATAATCTGTTTGATCTATATTATTTGGAGAAAAGTAGGCTTTTACATGACTGTGGCAGTGTTTCTAGCATATTATTCTGTTTTTCATTTAATGGGAATAATTGCCATACAGTTAATTAAAGTAAGGGGTTTGCAATACACTTGGTATAAATATCATAGAACCATGTAATGTTGCAATTAGGATTGGTTGCCTATAGTGTCTTTTAGATGCATAAATACATCTTGGAAGTTTTATTATAATTTCAATTGTGATTATTCATCCTTGTACATTGGCCTCATCAATTTTGGCGTCCCACCACTGAGATTCAGTAAACAGTCACATGGTCACATAGAAGTCTTACCTTTCTACCAGTGGTAACCTTGTTATAGCCTATATTGTCTATCTTGTTATGTTAATAGGCTATTATATATTTAGTAGTTGTTTTTCTAAACTCTATCTTGCTTCAAAGTTGCTTATGCCCAGACAAAAAATATGAGTGCACTCGAGTGGGAGGGCAGTAGAACACATCTTCCATAGCCATGTGATCCAGGATAATCCTAGCATAGATAAGGTCTATGATATTAAGTCATCTGTTTATAAAACTGTGCCACATCCTTTTTTGTAAGAATTAAATTAGTGTAAATAATTTATGGTAAAGTGGATACAAAAGAAAGTGTACAAAACAGATCCCCTTTTTCGTGACCGGTATTTAAATTAAAGACTATTCTGATAGCTAGCACTGAATAGAAAGACAGATCTCATGGCTAATAAAAAAGCAGAGCACATTATGGGGACCAGTATACAATGTAGAACCATTTCTGGTTCTGTGTACACAGTACAGAGCCAGTTCTTCTGGCAAGTATACAAACCAGAGATAGGTATGAAATGAATAAACCATATACAAATAAATCATAGTGGCCTAGATTGCTAGAAGTTCCTGCATCTGCTCAGCACTGCCATGCTCAGTCACAATTACCTGCTCCCTGCTATTCTCCCAGCAGTCATAATACAGAGCATTTATAGTCTGCATTCCAGATGCAACAATCATAATTCACCCAGCTCCTCCCTTCGTTAGTGGTAAAAAAAACATTTTATCTGGCAAATCCATACACATCTCCATAATGGTGTATTTGTGCAAAAATGGTAGAATGATATCACAATAAGACATTTGCATGATCATCAAAAGTATGTAGCTGTCACGGTTTCAACGGATTGGTTGACCTGCTTGGCTTCACTCTACCCACTGGTAAGCGCAGTTTAACGAGGCAGAAGGTGTTCGCCAGGGACCCCCGCAAGGAAGTATGTACTTTGCTGCTTCCACCCCGCAGAATGCAGTTTTCTGAATAGGTTCCAAGCAAGACCAGATGGAGAGCACAGGGTGTAACAAGATGGAGAGAAGGAGGTATGCTAGAGGTGGTGGTGGACTGCTGGCCGGCTATGTCAGGATGTTCAGGCAAGGCAGAGAGGCCCATCATCATCATCATCATCATCATCATTTATTTATACAGCGCCACTAATTTCGCAGCGCTGTACAGAGAACTCATTCACATCAGTCCCTGCCCCATTGGAGCTTACAGTCTAAATTCCCTAACATGCACACACACACACAGACAGAGAGTGACTAGGGTCAATTTTAATAGCAGCCAATTAACCTACTAGAATGTTTCTGGGATGTGGGAGGAAACCGGAGCACCCGGAGGAAATACACGCAAACACGGGAGAACATTCAAACTCCACACAGATAAGGCTATGGCCGGGAATTGAACTCATGACTCAATGCCCCCATGCACAAAGTGAGGTCCATCATAAAATAATTTTCCAAGTTTGGTGAGGAAGAACTTGACTGGGAGTTTCCAGGCCATGGACCCAAAATTTCGATGTTTTGATCCCCGAGCCACTTAGTTATCACATTTGCCTTATGGCAAGGTGCTCCATCATGCTGGAAAAGGCATTGTTCATCACCAAATTGTTCTTGAATGGTTGGGAAAAGTTGCTCTTGGAGGATGTTTTGGTACCATTCTTTATTCATGGCTGTGTTATTAGGCAAAATTGTGAGTTCATTACTGTAAAGGTGTGTAATTCTTTAACACATGAGGCTCTGTGTCAAATTCAGTAACATATATTAAAAATACATTGGATATATTTCTTACTAGAACAAATATATGTGGCTACAATTAGTACAGGACATTATGTTTGTGATCAGGAGGGATTTTCTCTGAGTGTCTAAATTGGCAACTGTTATTCTAGAGGTTTTATTAATTTATTAACCTATATAGGACACAGTTCAAAAGGAATGCCCTCAATCCACCCATTCATTTTTCAAGTGCTGAATTTGATTACAACACATTCACTGTTTTTGATCCATTTTTCTATTGCAGGAGCCTGAATCCAACCACAAGCAGCCAAAGAGTAGGGGTTCTTGTTTTCTGGATTTTAGTTAAGTATCTTTTTAGTAATACTCTTCCAATACCAGTAGTCTTGTAGAGCCTGTGGAGGGTAAGTAACAATGTAAAGCCCAGCAGCATAGGGTCAGTGGAGCTTGTGACAAGCTATTATATACTTGATTATGATAGGGTCTTTTGTGCAACCTGTAATTCCCAGCCCCAAGGAAGTAATTCCCAGCTCCCTGAGCAATTTAAGGAGCTGATAGCCTGGATAACAAGTGTGGAGGATGTATGTGCTGTGCAGGTGGTGAAGAGAGCAAGGTCCCAGACAATTATGGACTTACAGGATCGGGGCTCCAAGAAAGAACTGAACTCTTGAGAAGATGTGAATGATCCCTCTAGTAGTAAATCTCAGGAAAAGTCAAGACTATTTAATGTAGATAATGTGGAGATACTGCTCAACCACATATATAAATCAATGGGGATGAATGAAGCATCAACTTCCGCTGCAGTTCAGAAACACCTCTCTGAGAACCGTATTAAAAGAAACTGAGTTTTTCTCATTCCCACAAGGTAATAAAGTACTTCATTTATAAAGAATGGGATCATGTGGAAATGTCTCAGTCTAACCAGGCAAATTAGAATGAATGCACCCCTTCAGGGACAAAGAGGAACAGATATGTATTTCAATTCTAAAAGTGGACGCAACAATAGCCAATTTATCAGTCAGGATCCATATTCCTTTAGAAGAGATTGATACTCTAACAGATACTATGGATAGTTGTCATATTTCTTCTGAAACTACATTAAAATCAGGGATAGCTATGGCTAGAGCACTCAGAAAATACTTGCTAAAAAGAATTAAAGTTATGCAGAGAGGAGTAGATTTCCTTTGCAAGGCATCATTGGATAACATTATCTTTTCAGCCAGTACGATAGTTTCAATGACGGTAGCTAGAAGAGCTCTCTGGCTGCAGTTGCTCAATCTAAAAATAATGTAGCAATATTCCCATTTGAAGGCACATTGCACTAAAGTAAACACCATGAGTCACATGAGCTCATGTTTTCTGGGAGTAAATCTAACTGCCTGCCATAGGATAAAAAGATTGAGTATTACCCTTCCTCCTCAACTCACCAACAGTTCAAGGATATAATCAGTTATAAGCCTTGCAGGCAATACACCAGAAAATGTGGTGCCACTGCACCCATAAAACCCTTCCAGCCTCAAATACCTAGCTATAACTTTTGCCCGGCCCAGTCCCCACTAACACCTGTGGGCAGCAGGCTCACAGAGTATGCAGAAAGGTGGACACAATCTATTCAGGCTCAATGGGTTCTGGATATCGTCAGAAGGGATAACATGGGGTCATCATGTTCACAGGGGAAATTTCTTTGTCAGATCCAGCTCCAGCTCCAGCAGAGTTGGAAGCTTTACACATCAATCTGCAAACATTATAGCTTGTGAGAGCTCTTTTGTTCTTCCAGCCCAGATGGGCACAGTTGTTCTTTCTGGTCAGAAAATCTATGGGGGGGCTCTCCACATTGTGCTATAATTTTGCAGAATCTATTACTTTGTCAATGAAAGATATTTCTGTATGGAATCTATATATTCAATTTTCTCAGCAATAAATGAAGGGGATTTTTTCGCACCCATAGATCTTTAGGATGCTTACTTCCATATCCCTGTTGGAGTTCATCCCCAAAGATATCTCTATCAAAAGAGAGATGCATCAAAATCCTATTTTTAACTTGTCAATTACAAGTTCAATATCATATTACAATATAAAGGGGCCTTCACCTTTGAGGTATGATTTCCTCCTGTTGCACACCAGCATCATTATCCGTTTGTTACTTGCCCGTCTCAGCATCAGGTGTTACCGTGCAGTAATGAGATCTCTGGCTTGATTTCCTGGCTCATTTATACTGTATACTCATGTGATCTCTCGCATCATATCCTGTTTTTAGTCACGTGATCCCTCTCACATGACAAGCCCTCTCAGCTATTTAAACCTCACTCTGTGCAGTAATCACTGCAGAGTGGAAGGTCTGTCTTGCTCTATATTTCCCTGCTGTTTGTTACATTTTTAGAATTTCTGTGAATTGACTTTGTTTGCCTTTCAATTTGAACCTGTGCCTATGACCCCGACTTCAGCTTGTCTCTCGATTTAAACCTGTGCTTGTGACACTGACCTTCGGCTTGCTTCTCACTCTGGTTTTAACTACTCATTTGGTGCCTCCCTTCTGACATCTTTTCCTAGCTAGGCATGTCAGGTGGCAGTTAGGGGGACGAGACCTGCAGTCTCTCGGCCGCAAAGTCCATTCCACCTTTTGACGGTTCCTACTGAAGGCTGGGGGATCTGTTTGCCAGTGCCAAATCTGACTGACAAACAGGAATCTTAATTCCCCAGTTTTAAGAGCGACAGTACACTCTAGCCAGTGGATTCTGCTGGTAATCCCTCTCCCCGTGACCTTTTACAACAGTTGATTGGACGAGTGGAGACAGGAAAATAATCAAAATTGATATATATATACAGTGCCTTCAAGCTCTCTCTCAGTGACTTGATGCTCTGCAGCCAGTTTCAATTGTCTGTGCCACTCCTGCTCCTTCAGCTCCTGAATCACCATCAGGTGGAGGAGCAGCGCATCAACTCCATATTCTAAACCCACTCAAATATGATGGAGACCCCAAGAATTGCAGGGAATTTCTCAATCAATGCTCCATCCATTTTGCGGAGAACTTACTTTAACTGCAAACTGCTCAACTCTTTAACCCATGTCAGGCTAGTTGGTCTCTCTTCTTTTCTCAGTTCCCCTTCTAGATTACCTTCAGGCCAGGTGCCAGGAACAGTACGACAGTCACAATGTCGAAATTCAAAGGGCAATTTCATCACAGGGCTGGATTGATTAAGGAGATTGGGTCCCCATGCTGAAAGCCTTAGCACTCTTTCCACACCTCGGGGCGGAGGTGTAATAAAATGTATTTTTATGATAAAGCTACCATTTTGTGTTGTTGCACTACAGGCCTCAACAAGCCCAGAATATTGGCAAAATAAAAAAACATGACAAAAGATGTACACTAGCTTCTGACTGCAGGAACACCTGGCGCATAATGAAAGAATTATAGCCGCTGTGAAAGAGCACAGGCGTAAAATTAATTTTTCTACCGCATACTATCCTCAGTCTAATGGACAAGCAAAAGAGTTAACCAGGACTATATTTCAGAAAGTCAGAACAACTGGGTGTAACTTTTGCCTTGGGCTGAATTTACCCACAGCAATGCTTATCATGAGGTTTCCTCTGTTACCCTTCTTCTCTGTATATAGGTGTCACCCACCTCTACCTACTCTACCTTTGCTTCCTCACTCAGGTGTTTTTTTGGCATTTGATCCACTGTTTTGGAAATTCTTAGACATCTGGGCTCGGGTCAAGTCCAGCCTTGAAAGAGCTACAGCTTGTTACAAGCTTATTACTGAAGGTATGCAAGGCCCTCAAGATTGTCTCCTGGAGATAGAGTGTGGTTATATGCGATTTATACATTTGCGAGTTCAGCAGCCAAAAGAATTTGAGGTTGATCGAATTTTTGTCTCTCGTATTACAAATGGCATCCTGTATTTTCTGGTGGATTGGGAAGGGTATGGCCCAGAACGCTCCTGGGTAAAATTTTCTGATGTCCATGCGCCACATCTTATCATGGTGTTCCATTAGAAATTTCCTGAAAAACCTTTTTGAGGGGTGTTCAGTGCCCACCCCTAAGAGGCGACGGGATACTATTACACGCCAGCGCACATATCTGTTTTTTATTTCCCGGTCTCAGAGCTGGGTGTCTCCATTTAGGCATGCATTTTCTGTGTCTGGCACTTCCTGATTCTCTGAGTTTACAATCATGTGATCTCTACCTTGACTTCCTGGCTCATTTATATTGTGTACTCATGTGGTCTCTTGACAAATTATAAAACCGCTCACCTATTTAAACCCCACTCTGTGCAGAAATCATTGCCAGAGTGGAAGGTTTAACCTGCTTTAGCTTTCCCTGCTGTTTGCTGCAGTTTAATCATTTCTGTGAATTGACTTCATTTGTCTCTCGATTTGAACCTGTATTTCTGACCCCAACTTCGGCTTATCTCTTGATTTGAACCTGTGCTTGTGACCTCTACCTTCGGCTTGTTTCTGACTCTGCTTGTGACTACTGATGTGGTGCCTGACTCCTGGCATCTTTTCCCATCTAGTCACGTCAGGTGGCAGTTAGAGGGCCGTGACCCGGCAACAAAGTCCATACCACCTTGCGGAGGTTCCTGGTGAAAACTGGGCTTTCCATTAGACTCCATCTCTCCACTCTGCCATTGCCAATCCTGACTGACGAGCAGGAATGCTAATTTCCCAGTATGTGTGTGACACCTCAACCATAGTGATTCTCATTTGGGCAAACTGGCATCTGCTATTCAATTAACAAGTACTACTAGGGAATCTCTGAATTGGTGGCAGATTAGATTAAGAGAAGATTAATTAAATACAAAGTTAACTTAGCAACAGAATAGAGAAAGGATAAATGGTTTGTTTATATTGATAATGCAGTATAGTGAAATGGATAATAGATTGGTAATGCAGTATAGTGAAATGGATAATAGATTGATATTTATTTAGTGATTAACAAATAATGACGTGAATGTCAATAGATGTGTAAAACTTGGGTGGTATATAACCCAATCAAACAAAGGAATCACATAAGTCGCTCTTAAGGATTTCTAATTGGGATGCGTTAGCATCACAACTGGATTTCCTTGTTTATGGTTGGCGTGGCACAAAGTAAATGTTTAAAAAAGGTTGTGTAAAATAATGGCTCTTAAGTACATCTGAGATGTCATGGATATGTGTTATTCTACGTGAAATAACGAAAAAGCCTCAAATCGCATCATATCCCAATAATTAAAGAGATTAGTTATTAATAAGATCAAAGGCATTGTATCATTATTATGGCGGAACACACAGTATTCTAAAACAACGTTTTTCATTTCCTGTCTCTTTGTAAACCTAGAAGGGGACTAACCCACTGTAAGGGCTACCATGGAGTATCTCAAGGTAAAGGAATTATCTGTAAGTATAATTTGCCTCTTTAAATAAACCACTGGGGTATATGAAAAGACCATTTACTCATAATGTGTGTTCAATTATCTTTATTTAATTTCACAGAAAATACTTTTATTGCACTTTAAATTAGTAAAATGAAGGCAGTTTTAGGTGATGTAAAATGCATATATGAACAAAAAGCAGTAATTCTCTATAAATAGTCCCCTTCTGCTATTTTGGCTATGTTTTTGCTTGGCTGGGATACGTCTGTTTTTGCTGACTCACTACCCTTTGATTTCTCATAAAGCTTATTCAGCTAACTATTTGTGTACACTGTAGGAATATGGGGATTCTGAAATGGTATTGCATAGCATTATCTTTGCTTTTAAAATAAAGAAACCAATATGATCTCGAGAAGACTGAGTGATAGATGTTAGATAATGTTGCTGGCTTGGAATAAACAGAGCCACGTCACATGCAATCATGAATTGTGAACCTCCGCGTAATTGATGTGCCAAATACTAAGCTTCATCTTCTTTACTTTAACATTGGGAGCCAGAATTTATGACAGCTCTCAATTACTTTTATCTGGTCCTCCAGATGTGGCTTGTTGATCCTTTATATACTGTAGCTTCATGGCAACGCTCCTCTGAAAGAATGGTGATGAACTCAAACAGGATATGATTTTGACCTCAATGTCAGACCATCCTGCAGGCTCAGCTGATGAAGCATGACACCACTCATAATGAAGACATATTTTGTAATTGTTTATTTTATTTCAGTCATAGAACGATAACCATAAATATACATAAATGTAACTTGGATAATGCAAATGCACAAATTAACGCATAACTACGAGAGCTAATAGTGCAAACTACTAAACCAATTGTTTAAACTGGATACAACACACCAGAGTTAGGCTGAAATAATAGTTGACTTAACAATTGACCAGTACTTGTGCTATTGTCATTAGGGGCCTGATTCATTAATGAACGTAAATGCTGTTATGTTCCGTATTTTGCGTAAAATTGCTCTGCGCATGCTCAGAACTGGACCTTACACCAGTGAACACAGCAATGTACAATTTATCTTCAAGCGCAAAGAAACCGTAATACAGACTATGATTTCATGGGCGTAATGGGAAGGGGAATAGGCATATGCACTTAGTCAATGTACAGTACGGGTGTACCAAGCTCGAGCACATGCAGCAACATCCAATTCAAGCTTTGGGGATATCAAAGGTACGTGTTTTTCTGTCGCATCACTTGCACCAGCTACAGGTCTGGTGTAAGTGCCAAATACTAGTGATGATGCAATAAGAAGCAACTGTAAAAATGCATTTTATGTGCAGTGGACATTAATAACATCATGATAAATATTTTGAAGTTAAACTTTTTTTATTTTTTTTTAAACAATTTGGTCATTAATGATGATATTAAACATGTGACAACCATTGGATACTTTTATTTTATTTTTTTGTGTGAATTCTTTTTTGACTTTGACTTTATATTCCGCATATGTATTGGATGTATCCTGTAGTGTATTGTCTGTTAGAGCAGAGCACACCTAGACCTGCATTCCACAACATTCCATATCATTAGATCCATTCCTTGTTGAATACGGACATGCATACACCCGCACGGTACATTTGTTTTGCATGCCTTAATAAATTAGTCCCTAATTGCCTATAATAGACAAAATAGAGGTAATTTATGAAGAGCAAAAGGCTGAGCAAAAAAAACAACTTTGTTACCACTGTGCTCCTATATTTGTGTAAAGGTGTCTAAATCTCTGTGAAATCACATACATTTACAGAGCAAATAATGACATTTGCAGAGAAGTTAGCACTGAACGGGGAGTTGGGCAGAGTACAGGCGTTCATTGGTAAGTATAGAGTAAACATTCAGTTGCGCCTAGTTTTTCAGAGCAGAGCAGAAATAAGATTTTATTTTACAGAATCAAAACTTATTGTAACAAAATAAAATAATGGAAACAATGCATTGTTGAGGTGTTCCATGCAGTGTGGAGGTGCTAATAGCCATTTTCACTCCGAATAAGGATTTGATTTTTACACCAGCTCAGAGTTAGCAGACTTTGGCTCTCATCCTCTACTTTTAGTAGAACCCAGTCTGCGCCTCCATGTTGCACTTCAGAAGAGAAGCACATTGCTATGCAGGCCCGGCGCTCCCATTAGGCAAGGTTAGGCACTTGCCTAGGGCGCCGGGCTCTGGAGGGCGCCACAGAATACTAAAAGACTTTAAAACTGTGCGGCGACCGCTGACCATACCTGTCACGGCCGCCGCACAGCATTCAGATGCACGGGGAGGGGGGGAAGAGGCTATTTTGTCACCACCGCTGCCTCTCTGCTCCGTCTCCGCCCCTCCACTTACTAGTGTCAGTGAGTGGAGGGGAGGAGACGGAGCAGAGAGGCGGCGGTGGTGAGACAAGGTAAGGAGAGGAGGGAGGAGGGCTGCGATTTTTGCGGGGGGGGGGGGGGCGATTTTTGCGGGGGGGGTCACCCCTTTTTTAAAAATGCCTAGGGCGCCGTGGACCCTAGCACCGGCCCTGTTGCTATGCACACTCCAAATAATGTAATAAAAAGAATCACACGAGTGCCACATGTAAAACTCTCATGAATAATTTAAGCCACAAACATGGTTAAACTGAGCAGCATTTTAGGAAGAAAATTGAAACGTTTACTTTAATAAGATGGCGGTTCTAAAGTGGTAAGAGGGTGTGATGTGTAACAGAGTGTGCCTCTTCAGATGTTTCTGTATTTTAAGTGTACTTCTAGATTGTGGAGGCATCTCCAGAGAGTGAGGAGTAGGCACGCTCTTGGCAGCTGTAGAAAAGAAAGACATTTTATGGTGCACTTCATATGCACTTTGTAAATGAGGCTCAAAAAATATTTGTTTCAGACTTGTATATTTGTTTTGTTATATCATTGGAAGCAAAAAAGTTACAGTTTTCACCCACTTGGGACAAATATCTGCGCTTTTCCTATACCCTTAAATACCTTTATTGTGAACTTCGACTCAAAACTTCTCTGCACAACAATCACATTACAAACACCATCATGTACTCTATAGAGTTTATTGTCTTTTTAATACAGAATTTGATCTTTATGAGACAAAGGAACAAATAGAACCACACTTTAGCTGCCAAAGTTTTTCAAGTAAAGAATGAAAATTACGTAAATATATAACAATTGCAGATATATCTTACATACATGATCATAGGTACCAACATTTTAAAATAAATTGAAAAGCAAAAGATATACAAATTGGTGCCTTAATTTAATACATAAACATAAATATCACAAGTCAATCAATAAAGTTCAACTTTCAAAATCTGCAACAGTGATTTTGTGTGAATCTTTTTGATATTCAATTTCGATCTCAAGTGTACGAAAAAAGGAAAATAAATATATACCGTATATATATATATATATATATATATATATATATATATTTACAATATATAAAATATTCATGAGTGTGTTCATCAAACTCCATCTTTTCAAACACACAGGGTCTGATTCATTAGGGCAAGTAAAGCGAAAAAAATTGAGTAACTTTGCACCTTGGCAAACCATGTTGCATTGGAGGGGAGCTAAATTAAAAATGTGGGGACAGATTTATACTTGGGGTAAGGCATGTCCTAGATCAATTTTAAATTTCAGTGTAAAAATCAAGTATGTGTGTGCTACATGAAAAAACAGCCAGTGTTTAACAAGTGTGTGCAAAATAATAATCTAATACGCACCCCATGCATTGTAACATGGTTTTGTCCAGGAGCAAACTTACTCATTTTTTTTTGCCTTACTTTCCTTAATGGATCAGCCCCAATTGTTGTGTACCCATATACATGACCTACCAACATCAAATGTGATTCACCATAATCAACACCAATAAGCGCTCTTTTTCTGAGCCAATAGTGTCCCCTATGTCTGTGCACTCACTAGAATAGGTGTCAAAAGTCGACCATTAACTTCTCAAATATATATGATCCTTGGGATCCACTTCAGAGCCTGGGAGTTCCTGAACTGCAACCTCTTTGTCCTCCCCCTATTTATTTTCCCAGAAATTAATGCAAATGTCTTTATAGATATTTATCCTGGGAAAGAAGTCCTCATATGTCCAGCAATCCTCCATTTGCTCATAGCCGGATTAAGGGGGGGCACAGGGGGCACGTGCCCTGGGCCCCCCTCTCTCCGAGGGCCCCCCGCCGCCGCGCGCATAACTTCTACTGATTTTTTTTTTACACTTTTCTTTTTAGCGGCGCCGGCGGGAGGGGGGGGGGTTGGGGTTCGGGGCTCCCTTCGTTGGTGGGGGGAGCCGGGTAGTAAAGAAAAAAAAAAGATACACTACTCACCGCGGCGCTGGCGTCCTTCCTCCTCCCTCCTCTCTGCACTGTTGATACTGAATGACAGGCGTGACGTCTTCAAGTCACGCCTGTCCTTCAGTGAGGAACAGCGCGGAGAGGACCAGGAAAGAAAAAAGAAGACAGAAGAGAGGAGAAGAAAGAAGCTAACAGAAAGGTAAGTAAAAAAAAAAAAAGGGAATAACGCAGAAAGGCACTATGGAGGAAATAGGAAAGAAGAGAGGCACAGTATGGAGGTAAAAGGAAAGAAGAGAGGCACAGTATGGAGCAAATAGGAAAGAAGAGAGGCACAGTATGGAGGAAATAGGAAAGAAGAGAGGCACAGTATGGAGGAAATAGGAAAGAAGAGAGGCACAGTATGGAGGAAATAGGAAAGAAGAGAGGCACAGTATGGAGGAAATAGGAAAGGAGAGGCACAGTATGGAGAAAATAGGAAAGAAGAGAGGCACAGTATGGAGGTAAAAGGAAAGAAGAGAGGCACAATAAGGAGGAAATAGGAAAGAAGAGAGGCACAGTATGGAGGTAAAAGGAAAGAAGAGGCACAGTATGGAGGAAATAGGAAAGAGAGGCACAGTATGGGGGTAAAAGGAAAGAAGAGAGGCACAGTATGGAGGTAAAAGGAAAGAAGAGAGGCACAGTATGGAGGAAATAGGAAAGAAGAGAGGCACAGTATGGAGGTAAAAGGAAAGAAGAGAGGCACAGTATGGAGGAAATAGGAAAGAAGAGAGGCACAGTATGGAGGAAATAGGAAAGAAGAGAGGCACAGTATGGAGGAAATAGGAAAGAAGAGAGGCACAGTATGGAGGTAAAAGGAAAGAAGAGAGGCACAATAAGGAGGAAATAGGAAAGAAGAGAGGCACAGTATGGAGGTAAAAGGAAAGAAGAGGCACAGTATGGAGGAAATAGGAAAGAAGAGAGGCACAGTATGGAGGAAATAGGAAAGAAGAGAGGCACAGTATGGAGGAAATAGGAAAGAAGAGAGGCACAGTATGGAGGAAATAGGAAAGAAGAGAGGCACAGTATGGAGGTAAAAGGAAATAAGAGAGGCACAATAAGGAGGAAATAGGAAAGAAGAGAGGCACAGTATGGAGGTAAAAGGAAAGAAGAGGCACAGTATGGAGGAAATAGGAAAGAGAGGCACAGTATGGAGGTAAAAGGAAAGAAGAGAGGCACAGTATGGAGGAAATAGGAAAGAAGAGAGGCACAGTATGGAGGAAATAGGAAAGAAGAGAGGCACAGTATGGAGGTAAAAGGAAGAGAGGCACAGTATGGAGGAAATAGGAAAGAAGAGAGGCACAGTATGGAGGAAATAGGAAAGAAGAGAGGCACAGTATGGAGGAAATAGGAAATAAGAGAGGCACAGTATGGAGGTAAAAGGAAAGAAGAGAGGCACAATAAGGAGGAAATAGGAAAGAAGAGAGGCACAGTATGGAGGTAAAAGGAAAGAAGAGGCACAGTATGGAGGAAATAGGAAAGAAGAGAGGCACAGTATGGAGGTAAAAGGAAAGAAGAGAGGCACAGTATGGAGGTAAAAGGAAAGAAGAGAGGCACAGTATGGAGGTAAAAGGGGGAGAAGAGAGGCACAGTATGGAGGAAAAAGGGGGAGAGGAGAGGCACAGTATGGAGGTAAAAGGAAAGAAGAGAGGCACAGTATGGAGGTAAAAGGAAAGAAGAGAGGCACAGTATGGAGGTAAAAGGGGGAGAAGAGAGGCACAGTATGGAGGAAAAAGGGGGAGAGGAGAGGCACACTATGGGGGAAAAAGGGGGAGAAGAAAGGCACAGTATGGAGGAAAAATGGGGAGAAGAGAGGCACACTATGGGGGAAAAAGGGGGAGAAGAGAGGCACAGTAAGGAAAAAGGGGGAGAGGCACAGCATGAGAAAAAAGGGGGGAGAAAGGCACAGTATAAGAAAAAAGGGTGAGAGACAGAGCATGAGGAAAAAGGGGGGGGAGAGACACAATAGTGGGGACAATTAATTTAAGATGGGGTGGTTTGGGGAGAATGAGGTCTTTATTAAATGTGCCTATGAATTATTTAATGGCAGTGACGGTTGCGGGAAATAGGTATATTTCTGAAATGTAAATACTATTAATTTATTGCTGGGGCTGTTTGTAGGGAGGGAAATAGGTTTATTTATTAAATGTGAATACTATTATTTTAATCCTGGGGCTGGAGGAAGGCCTAATTATTAATCATGGGTGGTACTGATTTAACGCCGGGGGTGGCTGTAATTTTCTAAATGTACCCATTTTTTTTCTCCAAAAAGGGCCCCTAATATTCCAGGATCCAGACAAGCCGCAACTAAAGAAACCTGCAGCACAGGTGGTGAAAGTGAGAAGAACAGGTAGGAGAGAGCAGCAAAGTCTGTGAAATGTTGTGATTCTAGTGTGACAATCCCAATTTTTGGTGACCGTTCACTGGTGTACACAACAATGCAGTTTTTTTGTCTGTAGGAGGGTGGCCTGGCCATGCCCAGTGATGCATTATCAATGGTATTTTAATTTGCGGTATAACTGCTAGTTTTAATGTGCATTAGAAATTTTATTTTTAAAGTGCGGTATCATTGCTAGTTTTAGCGTGCGGTATCATTGCTAGTTTTAGTGTACATTATCAATGGTATTTTTAATGTGTGATATCATTGCTAGTTTTAATGTGTGGTGTCAATACCCATTTTAATATGGTGTTTTGATGATTGTTTTAATGTACAGTATTTTAGTTTGTGGAAGCAATGATTTTTCTTATGCAGACAACCTAAGTGAGCCCTCTGGGAGAGCTGTAAGTGTCATACTGTGGGCTGTACGTGATGTAATGCAGGATGTGTCACTATGCCCTTAATTTTAGATCTTAGGGGCTCCCCTGTCTTAAGTGCCCCGGGCCCCCCGAAGCCTTAATCCAGCTCTGCACTTGCTGCTTGTGAATGTGTCTGCAACCACCCAGGAGCTCACATTTTTCAACTTGGGAATCTTTTTCAAGGTGGTGGTCCTACTTTAAGGGAGGAAGGTTGCCAGACATGGCATTAAGATGAGCCAGAGGATGAGTGGGAAGATTAATGTTCAGAACCTCTGTGTTGGTAGTATTCAGTTTATATTAAGACTCAGACTGCAGATTAGATTGTACCGCCTCACTTAACAATTGGATTGTGAGTGCAAATATTAAATGGGAGAGGTGAAGTACTATCAGATATAGGGAATCTGTGGGATGAAAAGCCTGTTTTAAATATTATACCGAAATCATTTATAGAGAGCTAGAATGGAGAACAAAATGTGAGCAGAACAGAGAACCCAAATTTAAGCAAAGTAGCTTACATATATGACCAGTGGAGCCTATCAGAGGCCTTTAAGCAGATAAGAGATTTTCAGGTAGTGGGAAATCCCCCTGTTATAAATATGACTGTACTGCCGCTAAGAGCTCATTTTCAAAGGGAGCAAGCTCTAAGCAAGCTAGAACTGCACTGTCCTATATGTTTTTCTTTTTTGCCAAGACTGGGATCTATAACAGATAAAGAGGATACCAGCAGTGCCAGCCTGAATATATGTGAGCAATAAAGAGGCTAAATGAATGTTTATTTTAAATAAATGCTGGTTTTAATAAGTGGTGTATTTTATGTTCATTTTTAACTGGTGCACTACAATTTCCAGCAGGCCCTGTAGTGCACCACAGACAAAATGGGTTATTTAATCTTTAATCAAGTAACCCACACCTATGGCCCAGGGGTGTGGGAATAGCTCTAGTGCTTTCAGAATTGAGCTAGATATACCTGGGGCGGGGGGGGGCGGTCACATTTATTTTGTGGGCCCAATCCCCATAAGGAATCCAGCCCCATGCTGACAGGCCTAGGGCTAGGTTGGCACTACAGCACAGAGACCCGACACTGTAGGTTTCCCTGCTATAGTGCCAACAGCCTGGACTGGCAAAGTATAGTGCTAGTACTGGGAACCCCATGCTTTCTGTCCCCTCAATTTTACAAGTACCATCCTAGGCCGGAGCACTAGGGTTGGTTAAGCTTTTGGGGAACACAATTTTTTAATTCTTAAAATAACTTTTTTTTTAACACAAGAATATTCGTGCTGATGATCATCATCAGCACGAATCTTACACCAGATGGGAATCAGCCGCAACAGATACATCTTCTAGAGGAGTATCTATGGCTACATTCCCCTCAGCAGAGTGTAAGCAGCATAGTGCGTAAGGTGCCCACCCACTACCACCTCCGTTTCGCTTCTCTAAGGCACAAGTGGGAGATATGTCTGGGAGCAGGCTGAGACATAGTTTCTGCTGCGCATGCACAGTTGAAGCAGTTTTTGCAAGTTGAACTTACGTCTGATTCTACATGTCCCCTTGTATCTTTCATATCAAAGAGTAGTCACATTATATATTTTAAAAAATGTTTCACTCACAAAAGTCATGCTTTGGAAATGGAGTGTTGGAGCCTTAGTGCTATACGTATAGTACTGCTTGTGTAGTACTGAGTTTTAACTATCTTTGGCCTAAAATATTTTGTTGATATGGCAGGTTGCCTAGAGGGAGGGAGAATAAGTCTCCCTTTGTGGGCTTCTGGCAATTTTACCATCCTGTGGCCTGTGATTCCGCTTGTTCTGAGGCTGGAAAAAATTGCTCCACCGGAACTGAGGTTTTTGATTTGCTCATCCTGGAGAACATGGCAATTCAATGCGAAGGGAAAGTTATTTATGAAATATTTGAGCTTGAGGGTATGTTAGCCTGTAGAGATTTGCTGCTTTCTCTGGAGCTAAACAGCCAAGTTGCCGTTATGCACAGCAGTTGGTTCCTCCCCACAAGGTTGGGTACTTTAGAATATGGTGTTAATTTCCCACCATTTACAGACAATTTAGCTTCTCTTTCTTCTTACTCCAACTTTATAGAAGGTTTTTACTGAATATTGTTAAAATAAAAAAAGAGTAAGACTAACAAAGATACTTTACACAATCTACAAGTAGATGTTTTACATCCTGAAGCTTTAGAGCTCCAAAATATGTTGATATCTGCTGTATTCCTTCATTATTCAGTATATGATTGACATGTCATTCTAATATTGTTAAATTAAAAGAGATGTCTTTAGTCAAGATCTCCATAATATAGTGATAATTTATTTAAATATAAGGTATACATGTATTTTCTATTTTATGTTGAGGTAGAATAATAACCCTGTCTTCGGAAGCTAGAACAGCACTGCATTACTAGACTGGAACCCATATATGAAACACAAAGCCCCACACTGTATATCATTCATCTCACATTCACACCATCTAACACATCATTTTAAGAAGCTGCATGTAAGATGGCAGCACATTTATATCAATCATATGTAATCTCTGCCTCCACCCTCTTGCCAAAAGAGAGAACTTCAAGGCTTCATTTGTAGCTTCCAAGATTATTACTATGGCCAGTATAAAAACACATAAAGCAATAGTATTAAATAGAAAAAAAAAGGAAGAGCTGAGAGGCTTTATTTATTTCGGGATTCATGTAAAGAAGATCGCATCATGGATTATTCATGTGAAGTTCATGAGCTTTCCAAGGGAAGTGAAGGTGTAAGCATGAGTAAACCAAGTAACTGCACAAAGTCCCACAGCACAGACTGAAATGATTTATTCATTATCTCTGCAATTTAACAAAATATTTAAAGCGATTAACTTAACCTCAAAATAACCTTATTACTAATAGAGCATACCAATGTTGTTTTTAAAGGACCTGTCACTAGTTAAATTATGTTTTATATTTTTCTGCAGTATGAAAGGGGTAGGTTACTGAGAGATAAAAAAAAATCAATATGGAACTCATTTAGACTTAGGAGTAAATTCAGTTAGAAGGTGCAATTTTACTCCTTGGCAAAACCATGTTGCTATAGTGGGGAGGTACATTTGTGTTTATGGTCAATTGAATACAGGGGGGTATTCAATTGACCACAAGATATTTTTTAAGACCGTGTTAAGTCATTTAAACGTGTTTTTTCATTTTCAAGCGGGTTAACTGTACCCACGATTCAATTCCATTTTTAACGCTCCGTTTTTTTTTCATGAAAAGTCTTCTCGCGCTCCAGTAGAAGCTCTACTGAAAGTATAGGGTGACAGCTGCGTTAAAAGCTATTCAATTGTTTTTTAACATGGCACGTTAAACAGGCCAATATGCTGTTTTATCTTGCGCCTCTTTGGGGTGTGATAAAAATAAAAAACCTAAAAAAAAATATTTGAAATCGTGTAATATTGAAAAAAAAAAAAAAAGATAAACTATGTTTAATAAAAGTAATGCCTAACATTTAAAAGTTGAGTTTCTTGTGCAAAACTAATGAAAAAGAAAAAAAAACAAACATAAAAACGGTCGCTATAAAAGTGTGTTTTTTTTTTTGTAACGCTGTGGGAAGAAAAGAAACAAAAACTTGCGGTCAATTGAATACCCCCCTAAAAATACAGTGCATGGACTAGTAGATCACAAACATTTCAAAAGGTAACATACCTCCAATTTTGTTCACTCGTTGTTACAAACATTTTTAAGTTATAAATTGAGGTGGGAAGGTTATTCGAGAGGGTGGAAGGATAGCCATGATGGGCAGGGGATAAAACCTCAAAGAGGTATGGAATGCGAGATGTCATGAAGAGTAGTGGGAGTCTGGTCATAGGGCAGGAGATAGATGTAATACTAAAAAGATTCAAGGGGGGGCGGGGGGATTAGAATTATAGATATAGCCAGGGTGCCCACACTTGATGAAATTTGTCTTCCTTGTCATGTCTATGGTGGGTAATCTACTACATCCAGGAAATGAACCAAATATTGGACATCAGGGCAGGGTCACTCTGTTTTGATGAGGTACAATGTAATTGCTCCACATTATTAATACGGTAATTTCAGCACTGATTTATGCTCGCAGGTCTGTGAGCCGCGTGGAAAAATCTGTGTTAAAATTACCGTAGTGACGGAATTGAATCTACCCTTTTATGATTGTATTATGACTTTATGAACTGTATTTGCTACAAACAATTTAACAAAAAAAGCCTGTTGCAGGCTTTTTGTGGCAAGGTTTTTTTTTTAAATCTTTTTCACCTGAAATCAAACATTTGGAAACACCCCTTTATAAATCCTGTGTTTGCCCCTGGACCCCAGCACTGCGATACAATAAGTGCTAACATCAAAGGAGCGGGCTGACACTGAAACATGCGCTAATCAATAGTTAGTTGCTTAAGCCATAGCTAGGTCTCTTCAGTGCTGGCACCCCTTCTCAGGTCCTTCTCTTTAATGTATAATGTAAAGTGTCAAAAAAGAAAAATTCTATTTGTATACTGAGTTGTACATAATCTTCAATTTTCACACAATTCCCCATGGGCCCATCTACTTCATAAGATCTGGGAGGGTGGCCTACTCACCTGGGAGTCCATGAGAAAGTACAGTGAAGCAGCTGATAATTACTTTGAAAGATATTGAAAAAAAACTATATATTATTTTAGCAGTTTTATCAATTTTGCTAAGGCTATTTAGAGGCATGAGTAAAATATGAAATAGGTTGATAACAGAAGACAAATGGTTATTGGTGGGTTTTTAAAAAATGACTATGATAAATACATCTTTTTAAGATTATTAATTTATGGTTCACATCAATTGAAAAGATAAGGAGGATTTATGGTAAGCTAAGTTGTGATGACAAAGAGGTTAAGTTTTTGGGTTTGATTGTAAAAGAAGGGAAAATACATTATAGTCATCCTATTAGAAAGCATAGGTCATTAGAGATTTCTTCTAGATCATATTGCATCCATAAATGGTGCTGTAGGAACAAGAGTATATAGTATAACTCGGTGGTGGGTAACAGATGGCCTGCCAGTGGCCCACTGAGCTTTTACATGCGGCCCTCCAGCCAGCTGCTTCTGGGCTTATCGCAGACCGGGGGCAGTCGAAATCCGCATCACATGACCTCAGGTTACACAGGGAGGTCATGTTGCATACCAGAGGAACAGGGTGTGCAGTGTGCTCCCCCTCCTTACCCAATCCTTGGTAAGGTGCACTCCTCCAAGAACACAGAGTTGCCCATCACTGGTATAATGTATGGGTGAGTACAGAGAAGACAAGTGGGGCTGCTTGCTTAAATATAAGCTGGGACTCAATGACATGCATAATGCATCCCTTATTAAAACAACATGTGCTGAAAATGTATTTCCTCTTTAAGAATTCGATATTGCTCCATGTCCGTATATTCAATGCCAGCACATACTGGCATATAATATGTGCATTCCTAACGCTTATATTTCCCCTAAAACATTGTATTTTTTCATTCTGCAACCAGCCTATAGGTTAACAAGTACATTGTGATCAACAGTGACTACACACTGCAAATCTCTGGTGGTGATGCAGACCACAAATTACTGGTGGTTCTACAATGCAGACCCCAGATCTCTTGTGACATTAGGTATTCACTGATCCTGGTCTCTCAGCCCACTCTACTTTGTCAGAAGTACTGCGAAGCAGAAAATTGGTAGACTGCTCCCGGGTTGGTAAATGACACCACGTATCCAACAGTTTGCTGGGCATTCCCATCTCTCTGATTGGTCAATGGCTGGCAGTATCTACCAATCAGAGTTCTGAGAGTAGTCTAGTGGTTACTACCCTCTCTAAACACAGCCTCAGTGGTCTGAAGAGTAAACTTACAGATGGCCTATGATGTGTCACTCTGTTCTTCCTCTTTACTGGACAATGAAGCAGATGTAAATTCAGAAATCAATTGTCATTGTGTGGGTTGAGATTTTTTTAAAATGAGATAAAAGGGTGGAGCAGAACATTCCCTGTTTTGCTGGGGATGCATAGCATTTCCTTCACCGCAAAAGGAAGTCAATTTTATGAACACTCAGTAATCATTCATATACTTTCGAAGGGACACCTTGTGCACCTTCCATTTACACATTCAATTTAAATATGTATTGCTCCCAGCAAGGATTCAACAAACATAATGTATACATCTGTTAACATACAATTATTGCACATATCTATTACAAAAACTTGTAATATAAAAAATATACTAAACTAACATTTCTTTATACCAATAAAACCCAGGAAAGATAACAAAAAAAACAGTTAAATGAAAGGAGGGGATGAAAGGAGGAGGGGATAAAGTGATATGATATATGAATCTACAAGTATATTTCACAACTTTATACAATTGTAATAACAAGCGAAGTTCATAGTACAAATCAAAGGGCGCACATATCAGACAGATAGGGATACAGAATATTTATGCTGGATACAAATGTTCTATATGCTAACAAAAAGTAATTTGGTATAAGAGATAAGAATTTGGCTTGTCCAAAGTAAATATATGATCAATTTTAGCTAGAACTTGCAAAAAGAAGGAGAAGCCAAGTTTTGGCATGCAACTCCCATCAACTATTGTTAACATATTTAATTTCAATAGTCTTCCCATGATAGCACCACTGACCAGCTTAATGAGGACCTGGCTAAAATATGAGATCTTCTATTTACATAGACAATTACATTAGGTTTATGCAAGAAATCAATATTTGCAGTTTTGACCCTTCTTTTTGAAGACCTCTGCAATCTGTCCTGGCATGCTGTCAATCAACTTCTGGGCCACATACTGACTGATGGCCACCCATTCTTGCCTATTCAATGCTTGGAGTTTGTCGGAATTTGTGGGTTTTTGTTTGTCCACCCGCCACTTGAGGATTGACCACAAGTTCTCAATGGGATTAAGGTCTAGGGAGTTTCCCCAAAATTTTCGATGTTTTGATCACTGAGCCACTTAATTATCACATTTGCCTTAAGGCAAGGTGCATTGTTCGTCACCAAACTTTTCTTGGTTGGTTGGGAAAAGTTGCACTTGTGGATGTTTTGGTACCATTCTTTATTCATGGCTGTGGAGTGACTAGACAAAATGTCTACAGTCATGGCCAAACGTTTAAGTTTATGCAAGATGTCAATTATCACGCCTCTCACCGGTTTAGTTCCATTCTGATCTTTATGTACATTGGTTTCCCTTGGTTACTGGTATCTGCTGTACAGCCTGGCATTCCTCTATCCTCGGATGCCATCTTGCCAAGTATTCTGCACATGCACAACCCTGAGAACCTTTAAAACCTCTGCTCCGCGGTGACTGGATGATCACCAGCCAGATCCCCTTATAAGGGTCCCCCTTCTATATATGGGTGTCAGATCATCAGGTCTCCCTACCTGATAGGAAGTATCACCTCTGATTCCTGTTGTTGCTTATACTTTCCTTTGTTCCTGACTTTGTGGGTTAGGCTGTTCCTTCATCGGTTGCAGTTTCACTCATTATCGATCCTGTTCCAGAGTTATAATACCTGTGTGGATCTCAGTGCTTCTGCTCTCTGCAGCTCATCACTTCACAGCTACGCCTGTTCAGCCTAACCCGCTGCTAAGACCTGTGACTAAAGTGCTTCGTTCAGCATTCGGCCTGTTCCTGAAATACTACACTAGCGTATACCTCAGTCCCTCTGAGTCCTGCAGCTCATCGCTTCACAGCATAATTGTTCAGCTTATTCTGCTGTTAAGACCTGTGACTATACAGCATCGATCAGCATCTGTCCTGTTCCTGAATTTCTACACTAGTATATAGATCGGTCCTTCTGTGTCCGGCAGCTCATCGCTTCACAGAACTCAGCCTATTCCACTATCAAGACTCGTGGCTATACTGCTGATTATTGCACAGCATCCATCCAGTTCCTGAATTTCAAAATACCTGAGGATACATTCCATTCTGCCTTACAGCTACTTTGTGGTCCTCCAAATTATCTGCCCTGCGCCCCCTAGCGGACCGTGACCTGCGGTTGAGAGCAGCCAAGACCATATTCCCATGCGGGAATCCCTGGTGAATACCTCTCTTCCATTAGACTCCGCACCTCTCTGGAGGTAAACTGTCACCCAAGCAGAGATCAAGACCATTTCCCCATCTGGCTTTCATGACATAAATATTTGCAGTGTTGACCCTTCTTTTTGAAGAGCTCTGCAATTCGCCCTGGTATGCTGTCATTCAACTTCTGTGCCACATACTGACTGATGGCCGCCCATTCTTGCCTAATCAATGCTTGGAGCTTGTCAGAATTTGTGGGTTGTTTGTCCACCCGCCTCTTGATGATTGACCACAAGTTCCCAAAAATTTGATGTTTTGATCCCCGAGCCACTTATCATTTTTGCCTTATGGCAAGGTGCTCCATCATGCTGGAAAAGCATTGTTTGTCACCAAACTGTTCTTGGATGGTTGGGAGAAGTTGCTCTTGGAGGATGTTTTAGGATTCTTTATTCATGGCTGTGATCTTAGGCAAATTGTCAGAAGAGTGTAGGGACCTGGAAACCTAGGACCAGTGCCCAGCACAATTTCGTTAGGCAAAAGCACTTTGCTTTCTCTGTATTTTACAGAGTCATAATGGACCGCTCTACTTCCTTCCAGGATGTAAAGAAGTGTGGAGAAAAACAGGGGACAGAGAGGAGATCCCAGCTGTGGAGAAGCACATGATCAAGTTTATTTTAACATACCTGGTGCCTGGAAAGTGATTTGTGTCGCATGTCTCATGGCTGAACCATCGGCACTGAAAGATCGGAACTAGTCGGGGATGAAACTCTACATAAAGAACCGCATAAATCAGCTTTCATATCGACGAGCTAACAATTATCAGCCTTTCCTTTTATAAGTATTATCAGGGATATACTAAAAGGAATGACAGCTGCACCATGTTAAAAGGAATGCCAATTGAAAGCAAGTTGAACATTTATGTAAATTTTATAAAATCTTACACTTCTGAACTATATCTTCCACACAGTTATTGTTAAGGTATTTGGTTAAGTGGAATGACAACAAATTTCTATGGAATACAGCCAATTACTAAAGAGATAGGGATCTGAGAGAAATATAAGTGTTTTTATGAGAGAAATGTAACTTTTTACTGATTTTTCTGAATTGATATGACGTATAAAACAGCTGTCATTCCATAGTAAACAGCCGTTTTGTCATGGCGGTGTTTTCTATGACAGAACAGCAGTTTTATTGACATTTCTACATTTACACGGCATATAAAATAGCTGTCTTCCTAAGGTAATCGTCAGTTATTCCACATATAAGATATGACCCAGTATTTTACCAATAAGTGTGTATATAATTCAGAAATATATATTTTTTAAAAAATAATACATAAAATATCAATTTGCTATCGACCCTCTAACCAACATTGCAACACACACAGCCCTCTCATTACTTTTACCTTTGCGTTCTAGCTGGTCCATTGTGCAAGATGATGTAGCACATGCCCTTGTGTCTCTAACTCCCATTGTCCTATAGATTGTAAGCTTGCGAGCAGGGTTCTCTTACCTCTCTGTCTGTATGTATTACCCAGTATTGTCTTATTAATGTTTGTTCCCAATTGTAAAGCGCTACGGAATTTGCTGGCGCTATATAAATAAATGTTGTTGATGATGATGATGGTCATAGTAGTAAATTGCATTCCTTTTAGCAGACTGGAGCTGTCATTCCTATTAGTACGTCTCGTATTATCATGCAATAATGTCTAGCAGTATATTTAGCTGTATGTAATTGTGAAACAATCTTCTGGTAGTAAATTACCATGTTTTTAATTTACACCCAGCACAAATATCACTCACACCAGCATTTGCCACAGTCGCCGACCCGGCACACAGTGGCTTTGTTGTGATCTGACAGACAGCCTGCGATTGGTTGTGGTATTTCCTTACTCATTTGTTATTGGCTGACCTTTACTAACACCCGCCTCTCAGGCTTGCCTCCTAGTGACGTCACCTTACCGGAGAGTGTGTGTATACACTGAGCAAGATGGCGGCGGAGACTGGCTGTCAGGGCCGAGGGCGGCGGTGATCCGGTCTTTATAGCAGGGCATGTGGTGGAGGCGGAGTCACCCGAGCCGGTGAGAGAGTCTCGGAGGATTGTATTTCCGGGGACGCTCGTATTTTACCTGTGTGGTCGTCTCACTGGCATATGTGTGATCTGGGTGTATGTGGCTGCTCTCTCACTGATACACTATCACTGTTACTGCAGATGTGTTCCATGACTGTGGGAAGTAACGTGTATTGTGTATGTTTTGCTTTTACACCGGCAGCGTCTTATTTATACAATCATGTGAATCAATCATCATTTATACACTTTATGTGAACAGATACAATATGTATTAATAATATACATTTGGGTGTATGAACATTGCTGTGTTTTTAAATCAGCTATAAAAACGAAGTTAAAAAGGGATGATCTGGTTGCTTTGGTTATTTCATGTGCGTTATTTACATAAGTTACCCTTTTAAAGCAAGTTTATAGAGCTTGTTATGGTTTACTGGTATACAGACCATATCTTATCACTTTCGGTGGCTCCCATGTAATTAACACGTAACTTTCGTTACTTAAGTGACATGTTTATTTTATTAAACAAGAAATGCAGAGTCCAACAACACAGATAGCATGAAGGACTCGTTTTGTTGGCCTTTAACTTATATTACTTATATGTATCCATAGTGTTGGAAACAGGATATAAGGCAACACTTTATTGTTATCAGCCCAGGCAGGGAGAAGTCAGATGTTTTTGTTTAGATGACAATGCACAGCAGCAAGTTCTGACACTAAAAAGTTGTCTAGGTGGTACCAGAGAGTGTTTGTTGCTTCTTTGTCACTTATTCAATACAAAGCACTTGTGGAATATGTTTGAGGCTATGAATAAGATTCCTGTGTATCCCATTTTTCCTGGTACAGTCTCAGTTTTGCCATAAGAAGTCACTTTCAATTTTATTTTCTCTTTTGAATTTAGATTATTGATACATCCAGGTTAAAACAATTTAGCCTGTGATAAAAGTGACGTGTTGTGAAATCCTGTTTTACTGAACAATCAAAACTGTGCCTAACTTGGTCACATGCTTCACAGCCAAAATGTGCATATTTTTTAATGCAGTGAGTGGTCCTCATTGAAAGGATCTCAAAGGGCCCGTGTTATCTGTCAGCTATGATCAACTGCAGATCGAATTTTCCATTGTGGTTGATCAATTCCAATCCCATTGGCTCTGCATAGTTTAAGGTGGTTAATCTGGTCGCAGTGCTTTGTAACAGGCATCAAAAACCACAGAGGCTCATTTGTGGATAACTTAACAGGGATTTTTATATTATTGCTTTTCTGTAGGGAAGAGTTAGGAAACTTAATGTCACAATGGAGACTACTTTGCAACACCCTATAACTGCCCTACAACAGCCCTAGAACTGTAAAGTTGGGTACACACTGCAGAAAATTCATTAAATTATCATGCAGATCACCCGATAAACAACCGTTTGGTCAGATAGTGCAAGAGTGTGTACAGTCCCACAGTCATATTTTATCGTACCAAAACACATTGCACCTGTTGATTTAGTTTTCTAACCTTCCTAAAAATCACAATCAACGATGGAATGATGTTGGCCAAATGTGGAAGTGTGTATTCACTCACGACCAGCAGTGTAGGCAGATAGATATCTGTAGAGTGTACAGAGTACCGATCTTTTCAGCAGATGGTTATGAGAGATGAAGATCATAGATCTGATGGTAAATTGTGTGTGTGCGTAGGTGTGTACGCATGAATTTGCATGATCATCAGGACTTTCAGTCATGGTAAAATTGTTACAGAAATTGCATCTGCAGTAATTTTCTGTAGTGTGTACCCAGCTTAAGGGGACTGATTTGTACAACTTTTGTTTATAGACAATAGTACATTTTTCCTATGGGGACCCACATTGCTGAAATATTTGTGTCTATAGAAAAATAGGTCCCACATATTTTTTTTTGTCCCATATATTACCTAAGAGCACTATTGTGAAAGCTCTATTGGTAATCAGCAAAAAAAACATCCCCACGGTATCGCCAAAATAGTTTAAATGAATTGTAATATCTTGCAATACAATTGTTCTTTCAAAAACAATTAGACATTTTTTAATACTAACAACTTTTACTGAATAGGATCCGCAATGAAACATATGATTACCACTTCTAGGTACATACTCACTGGATGTTATAGACCTGCCTGCAGTATGATGCCCTGTGTTGAGCGGTAGCTGACCTCATGGAGTAATCACTATGAGGACCGCACTCACTCAGTACTGACTTACTGCCTGCTGCAGGATATATTTCGTTTTTGAGGGACCAATAGATCACTATGTTGAGGTCTGCTATCACTTCCAGGGAGTAAGGCAATACACCTTAGGCAGCTCTGGAACAGCCCCAGGGTACAATAAGCTTATACAGCAAAAAAAATTAGGGGGTATATTTACTAAACTGCGGGTTTGAAAAAGTGAAGTTGCCTATAGCAACCAATCAGATTCTAGCTGTCATTTTGTAGAATGTACTAAATAAATGAAAACTAGAATCTGGTTGCTATAGGCAACATCTCCACTTTTTGACACCTGCAGTTTAGTAAATATACCCCTAGGACAGCTCCCACCATCTATGAAGGAGTTTAACCAGCTCTATATGAGACTGTGCGATTACACATTAGTTTATACAATGTGTTTATTTTTTATTCTCTTTTGTTGTCATATTCCAATACAATGTCGTCTGGGGTTAATAATGTTAACAAATATGAAACATAAAACTGAACATAGTCCTTTTTTTTTTTTTTTTTTTTTCTTAAACCAAACATTTTACTTCATTGCTGCCATTAGCTTTATTGGCAGATGAGTACCAGGATACAGATAATATATTGTTTTATGTATTCTTGTTTTGACACTTTTGCTAAAAGTGTAAGCACCATTAGAGACGTGGCATTGTACTTTTTATGACAGAGAATTGTAGTTTTATGAGTCCTGGTTGTAATTTTAGTTATGTGGTTGGGAGAAAAAAAAAGTACAATTTTAAAACAATACATCCATGGACTGAGTCAACAAAGAAGGCCAAGCTCAGTTGACTGGTGGTGGGTGTGTAGGTGGGCTTTAAGAGGGTGTCAAGAAGAGGGAATAGTGTGATCGTACAGCTTAGACACACAATTGCACTGGGGTTTTTACAATCCTGTTTCTCTGCTTATCCAAAATCTGGCCTCTGTGAACAATGACCCTAATATAGGACTTGTTAAAGGCTATATTTACATATATGCACTTGGAAAAGTATGGAATGAACTGAAAAATCTAAAAACTAATTCCTGCTTTATAAAAGTAGTTTCACCAGTGCTCAGAGTTAGGGGCATAGTCAATTAGCTTCTGGGATTGCGGCTACAAGCGGCCGCCTCTTCCCGATACCGCTACACCGCAAATTTCCTTTCGCAATCCATAGGGTTGCGATGGAAATCTGCCATGTAGCGGTACCCTAATTGCACTTTATGTGCACTGCCCCAACCCCAGAAGCTAATTGAATATACCCCTTAGTGTCAAATACTGCCTCTTTATGCTGCTAACACACAATAAATAGAAATATATTTAAAAAAAAAAATGAAATCCTACAGCACTACAACTATGTAAATACAATTAATAATGGGTATTTAATTTCAAAACAATAGATCACAAAATCATAAGTAGTATTTTTTTTTTTAAAAGGTGCCGTAAGATGGCCGCTGCGCTTTACAGGGTACAAACAAGGCAGTACAGTGCAATAAACAAGTCACTCTATAACGCCAGTAACTCTAAGCACAGCTAATGAGGAAGGGTGAGGGGGAGCGAGGTATATTCAGCAGAAGCTGGAACCCTGTGCCCTAGAGTGATGGTGCAGCTAACAGGTTAAGAGCCACTGAAAAGGTGCAGAGGTATGCAGGAGTGGAGGCAGTGGGCAGAAAGCCCAAGGAGGAATTGGGTAGATTAGCTGGTGAGCAGAGTTAAAGTGATGGAAACTGGAGGTAAGAGGTTCCTGCTCAAAGGAGCTTACAACCTAAACGGAAGGGCAGACATACAGATGACACAAGGGGTGAAAGGGGAACAGGGAAGAGACGGAGAGGAAGAGGACGGGGGATGAGGTAACCGATTTGGTGAAATAGTTAAGTGGGTGACTGATAGGTTTTTAAGAATAGGTGGATTTTCAATGCCGGTTTCAAATTGCACAGATTAGAGGATAGTTTGATGCAACGAGGGAGATTGTTACAATGGAGGGGGGCAGCACAGGAGAAATTTTGTATACGTGAGTGAGATGTGGTTGTCAGAGGGGAGGGGACAGTCATTGGCTGAGTACAGGATGGTGTGTCAATGGAGATGAGGTTAGAGATGTAGAGAGCAGTGTGGTTGGCGAGGGCCTTGTATGTGAGGATGAGGAGTATAAAAAGGATTCTGTAGGGGAGGAGCTGCCCGTGTAAGGCTTGGTAGAGGGCGGAGACAGATGTGGAGCCACGAGAAAGGAGAAAATATTTAAGAAATAAAATACAATAGGAGTGCAAGCACAACTTGAAAATTACTTGAGTTTGAGATGCTTAAAGCCTTATGTGCAATACAGATTTTAATTACCTGTATCACTATGTAATACATTCATATGGGCAATGATCATCTAAACAGAGCGTTATTACTGAGATGTAGTTTGTGTGGATTGTAGCACTAGCATTGGAGTAAGCTAGGCTAAGCTTTGCTCTACATGCTCTATCCATTTTTACTACCTGCTGAGCCTTTAAATGTAAAATGTGACAAGATTCTGGTGTCACATTGCTAAATGTCCTATGTGCTTCAAGGAGTTTGAATGGAATTCCCCTTTACTAATGTTTTCTAGCCCAACTCTTGGGTCTTAGAATTTTCTTGTCTATCGCACAGTTTATAAAACCTATCCATAATCGCTGGTGCATTCATTACATAGTTTTATTAATATTCTTTCCTGTTAAGCATGCATGAGCCTTTTTATATTTTGTACTTGGAATTGTGAGGGAAGGTTGCAAATGCATGTGTACACAGTTTAGGAAGTCATGTGTTTTGTCCCTAGCAACTAAAGAAACTTTAAGGAATTCTCTTAGGCCTCAGACTCATTGGAGTTTTTGTCTATATCCAAACTGGACTGCAATATCCTCCCTGTCTAACTGTTGTTTGAAAGTATAAATACACTGTTGTTAACCTTTATTTAGAATTAGGAGTGGCATATAACCTAATTGTAGCAGTTAGGTACAATGCAGTTAGAGTTATTGTGCATTGGGACTAAAATATGACCTATGACTTAGGAAATTGGATACTGAACAATAGTTTGATCCTTTACTTCGATTCAGTATATTAATGCTGGCGTTAACTGTTTCCCATACTTGTTATGCACATGATTGTAAGAGCAATAAGTGTGATCTGTTTGTATCTCTAGTCACAAATATAAAAAAATATAGAATGAACTATTTAAAAAGAAGTGTATGTCGTATTGTATATGTAATGATATCTCTTTTGACCCTGCATCGTCGGAGCTAATATAAACTACACACTGTTTACAATACTTTCAATGTTTTATTTGAAAATGCAATAACTTGTTTGATATCTTTTTTTAATGTACGCCTTTTTTTTTTTTGCAGCATTTTTATGCTGTAGATTAACATTTATAAGTTATTTTTTGAATGTTTATGAACATCTGTGAAGAATTTGCAAGCGTTTAACATAGTTGAGTGCCTCACGTTGTTATGAAGGATGTTATGTTGAAAGACATGCGAAGTATGTGATCCGGTGAAAAGAACAATATATTGTCTAGTAGATTTTCGTTGGAAATTGGGTTAGAGTGATCCCTGTGTGATATGATTCAACTATTTTGTTTTTTGTTTTCTATATTTGGGTTTTGTAGTTGCAGCAGCACTGAGGTTCAATAAAAAGTAAGCCAAACTGTTTATTTCATATATCTCTAATGCCTGATCATATCATACTAAACCTTTTCTGATATTTAGAGAATTGAACAACAATATGATTCCAACATATCATAAAAATTTTGAGTTTTTAAACTTTGTCTGACGAAATTTAATTTTACGAACAATTTTTCTTTTTGGATTTTGTAACAAAGTACTTTTTACATGGAAATAGTCTATAATATTTTTGTGAAGAAACTCTCAGTAGTATGGTTTGATTATTTAAAGAAGATGTTCAAGATGTCCTCTTTCTGCTTTCATGCAAACCTGCAGGCGCCGGCACCATTGGGCAACAGCTTCATCGATAATCCTCTGATCCAGACCCGTCCACACTTCCAACAAACATTGCTTCAGATCGTTTACATCATGGATTGCTGTCTGGTAGACTCTCTCTCTTGCATCATGCTCCATACCTTATAATCAACAGGATTCAAATCTGGACTATTCGGAGTCCATAATGTGGGAGTGATGAAGTCTGGTCTCTCTCTTGTTAGCATTTCAATGGTTTTCCTGGTGCACTGTCCTGTTGAAAAACAAAATAACCTTCTGGGGACAGATTTCTGATTACAGGTAGAAGATGCTGTAATAGCAGAACCTCATGATAATAGGCACCATTGATTTTTTTTTATAATATTTATCTTTATTGAAGTTTTTAAGGCAGTTTCAACAGAGATTCACAAGAACAGATAAGTGGGTAACAAAACCATCATATTAATACAAAATGTCATAATAACACATTCAAATAAATGTTATAATAGAAGAAGAAGAAAGAGAGAAAAAGGAAAAGACAGAGACGGGGATAGGTAAGGGGGGGGGGGGGGCAATGTTTCCTAGTACAGATTATGTAAATAAACAATTCAAGTTCTAGCAAGGAGAGTAGGTGAGAGAACTGGTTTGTTTAAATGATTAAATTTATCGGAGTCCTGGAATTCGAGCCATAGGCTCCAAATGGAGTAATATTCAGTAACTTTATCAGCAGATGAAAGTAAAAGCTCATCCATAACTCTATAAAACTCCAATCTCTGGAACCACTCCCGGATGGTTGGGGGGTTAGGAGATCTCCAATGGGTTGGAATCACTGCTTTCGCAGCCGAAATCAAATAACGTAAAATGTTTTTTTTAAACCTGAAAATTGGAAAGTCGATCTTGTTGAGAAGCCAGAAGGCGGGACTATCAGGAACATCATCTCCTAATATTTCAGCAGAGACCTCCATGACCTTGGACCAGAAAGGTCTGAGTATCTCACAATCCCACCAGATATGCATAGTAGTGCCCCGGGCATTCTGGCATCTCCAACAGGAGTCAGAAACACCCTGGCAAAAGTTTGCTAGTTGGGCTGGGCACCTATACCATCTTGTTAGAACCTTGTAATTAGTTTCTATTATAGAGACACTAGCAGAACAAGCATGTGTGGTCTCAAAAATGGCTAACCAGTCTGCTTCACGGACCTGCTCTCCCAGATCTTGCTGCCAAGCAGTGGTGAATTTGGGTAAGGAGCTAAAAAGGTTTTCTATAAGTAGTTTGTAGATTTTGGAGAGTAGGTGGGTAAGACAGCCATCTGCTAGACAAGCACCATTGATTTTTACTCCAGGATCAATGAAGACCAAAAATGAACGACCAAGCATCGAAACCACAATGGACACCATAACAGACTTGCTGAAATGGGTATGCGTACGAACAGTCTGTTTGCAGCAATCTGCCTTTTCTTAGTGCCGCGCGTGACTTAAAGGCGATCATTCTGCGTGTTATTTGGTCATGCAACAGTGAACAACTTCTTGTCAGTAAAGAATAGGAAGTCAACCATATGACGAGGATATTTTCTCAACCGTTCTCTTGATCTGTTCAAACGTGGCAATTGATTAGCTTCTGTCAGTTCCTGTGCTGGCTGCTTCTTAAGGCAATTGAGTTGAAGATCTTTATGAATTATTCGAACAACACAGGACCGATGAAATTGGGGTTCTCTGGATATTTGACATGTTGTTCTATGAGTATTTGGAGCATCCTCTTGACTCATAATAAGATCTTCGACAAGGGCGATATTTTCTTCAGTGCGCAATGAACTTCGTCTGCCACTACCAATGACCCGGTCTACTGACCCTGTTACCCTAATTTTTCTAAGCAATTTATCTAATCCGCTTCTGGTCCAATGTTTTTCTGGAAACTCTCGTAGAGATTGACTGCTGCTGTAATTCTTGGATTCCCTCAAACCTTTTATCATGTGTAAATCGTCTTTACTAAAAGGCATTTTTATGGAAATTACAATTTATTTATTTTTATTTTTGTTTTCTGTTATAATATTGTCTGCTTTTTTAGGCGGGAAATAAAAGCAAAGTCATTTTAAAAAAAAAAAAAAAATTAAGTATGTGGATATTTTTATTTTAAAAATATTATTAAAGCTTGGCTTACTTTTTATTGCACCACAGTGTAGGTTTAATTGTTTGATTTTTGACCTACCTGTTTGTGTACACATTGTTCAATAATGATTGTTGATTTGTTCTTATGAAAACCTAGTATGTTGAGTAGCACGTAATAGTACCTATTGCCAAAATCGCTTGCATATAGTTTATTGTATAAACTAATATCTAGGCTACGTATCATAAAATGCATGTATTGGGAGGATTCTAGTTTTACTTAGCTCATTAAGTTATGCACTGACTGATTATTTTCTAGATAGTGTTGTGTGTCATCTTTTCATATGTGGATGTCGATGTGTACTTAAAATAAAAGTGTTTGCACAACAAATTAGTGCATAATTATATATATATATATATATATTTCATACAAATGTAAGTGTAGTGTTTTTGGAAGAACACATCACATCAGAAATGTATATTCACAAACAATTAAAAATATAGTTATGTTGGCCATAAATTGGCCAACTGTTCCCCTGGGTGCCAAGTGATAGGACCAGCATCCAGTTATATCACAAGTGAGTGGCTAAATTGGAAAAGATTGCTCCTAGAGGCTGAACTTCTTCTGGCTTTACTGGGGCCTGTTAGAGCTGTGAAAATATGACTGCATTGGCTGTAATCTTCTAACTGTATTTACACACTTGCCAAATATATCTGATTTCAGAGTCTGTTAGTGTGGTTAGGAGATGACCGCAGCCACAGGCTGATAGCAGTCATCTTCTAACCACATTTACCGACCAGAGATATCAATGTGATACTCTATGGCAGTGTTCTCCCCAGAAAATGTTGCCAGTTGGGTGGCATTAAGAAGCAGCCGGGAGGAGGCAGTTGTAATACCTCTGCGATAATAATGAAAAATGTTGGAGGTTATTGCCCACACCTGCCAGGATTGGTGGTCAGTGGTCTAGCACACACAGCTGGCTGTAGTGCTCACATAGTGCCTGTTATACTAGGAGAAACAGTGGCTTATTCTATAATATTAGGTGTCTGTTGGGCTCCAAAAGCCCGATGCCAAGTAAAAACACCCGGGTGGGGTACCGGGGAATTAGGTGCTGGGGACTACACTACTTTAGGACTTTTACTCGTGTGGTTGAATGCACTGACCATATCTGTCGAAGTACAAAAGATTCATATAAGTATAGCCAGGAATAATAGGACATTATAACAAAAGTGTTCCTGAAAAATATGGAAAAGTGAGTTCCTGTGTATTTTATGTTTCCACCTGTTTCAAGAGATTCATATACAGCACAGACAAAGTGATTATAGAACCTCAGGTGCTATCACAAAGCCGCAAAAGTTTCTAAACAGGTTATTGGGTATTTTACAGAAATGCACCATACATACATATTATTAGCCAATAGTAAGAATATGATCTTATTTTTGGCTAAGCTTAATTTTAAGGCATGAGAAATGTATTTATTTTTTATATGGCAAGCTGCTACAGAAATAGAAACATGTTACACAAAATAAAGCAGAATCCAACCACAACTTGTCTTAACCAGATCTCTGAATGTATTCTGTTTCTGTGCGTATCCAGTGTGTTATGCCGAATGAGGGGGGATTGCAGAAAATATTACCAGTTGTTACCCCTAGTTAAGCTGTGATAAACAGTAAGTCCAATGCTTGCGGATAAAGTGTTCCTTTATGAATGTTCAACCATGAATATAATAATCATGTGATTGTTGGACACAACAGAGTTCAGCTTGTGTTCTAAAGTGCTGTCTGTGAGACAGAGGTCACAGGAAAGCAGAATGTGGATGTCTCTGGTATCAGTTGATGACAGCCATTAGCCTGTGCCAGGCTTGATAGCCTGCATCACTTATTCATGACTTTGAGTCTAAGATTTGAACTTAATATTGTGAGAACAGGAATACTCCCTCAACATTTGTGACAAAGTTGCAGGTAAAGTGTAATATTAGGAACACAGATTTTATCTAATATCCACTTTTAAAGGGAATTTACAGTTTTGCACAATGCTTTTTTTTATGCGCACCTTGTGCCATGCAGTGTTCTCCCCAGAAAATTTGGCCAGCTGGGAGGCATCAAGAAGTAGCCAGGTGGTGGGGCCCTTCACTATAATTAAATGTTTAAACCCTGACCTATTGATTTAACCTCGAGATTAACAATTTATATATTAATTCTTCTCTTCTTCTTAGAGGAACAGTCATCTGCGGCTCTTTCACAATCAGTTTGTAGGATCTGGTTCCTCTAGTGAAATCGGCATAAGATTATTTAGTGTGTTCTACTTCATGCAATTTTTTAAACAGGTTTTAATTCACTAAGATCATTTTGTGTTAATGGGATTTTACCAACCTACATTAAAATGGCTATTTTCTTACTTTCCAGAATCGTCTTTTCCATTTATATGGTATTATTTTACCTCAGACAGCTGAGGTCATTATCAGTGAGTTTTGGGATTTACCCAGCTTGTAGTCATGTCTCTAGATCCCCGTCGGCTAAGGTACCTGGTACAGTCACTGCATGGGAAACCTAGATCCCCTTCTCTCAGAGTACCCCGTTGCCCCTTCTGGTAATACATTGGAAGGGTATTGAGCAGCTTTGAGGGAAATTTGTAGATTCTCTTAAATAGCTACTTGTACCCTGGAGTGCTGAAGTCATTTTGAGTGATGGGATTTAGCAAGCTTTTAGCCACACTTTTACTGTGTTCTATTACTGAGGTTGTTTGGAGTGATGGTACTATCAGTACAAAATAACATGATCGTATAATATGGGCAGCGTGTCTTGAATTTGGGACCAAGTAACCCTAACAAAATAATATTTATTTAGCCATTTCTCTTTTATTTTGATAAAGTGTGTGTATATTAGGAGAACCTATTAAGAGTTAATTTCTCTTGTGGTTATTCAGTGGTTCAGATGGATATGTACACATCTTAAAACAAGATCATCTTAGAGTGAGAAATAGAGAAACAAAAAATTCAGGGCCATAAATTGCAGGAAATGGCACAAGAAATGCAAACTGGAAGGTCAACTTAAAGTAAAGGATAATGTGTAGATATCAACCCAGGAGAAAAGTTATTTACAATTTTTATTCTGTGCTAGAAGCTAAATGCAGATTGGCATGCGTCAGAAATATGGGTCATTCCAAATTAACACAGGGTTTCAGACGGACTGTTTAAGATTGCAATGAAATTTGGTATAATAAATGCTGTCTTGGGTGTAAACAAAGCCCCCAAATCTTAGGCTGATATGTGCACTGGTTTTGAAGTTATAGCCTTTAAATTTGCACTTTTTTAACAAAAAACTTGCAATTTAAATAATTGTTAAAAGCATTTGTAGATCACCTGATTGAGCTAGAGAGTTGGACAAGGTCTCATTTTAAACCTCTTTTTATGGGCTTCAGTGAAAATGAAAATTCAATTTAGATTTTCTCAAAAAGCCATACTTTTAAATTGTTGAAAAACATCTCAAAAATGGTTCATACTGTTGTTAATAAAAAGGCTGGACCCCACGGCTCTATAAGATTTTGGGGCACCGGGTACAGCCATTGCCACCTTAAAAGCGGCAATCGCACTGTCAGCAGTGGGAATATCGTGCTTACCACACGCCGACTTGTCTTCATTCGCAATTGGCACATGATGGCTTCAAGACCTGTTGCAAATGCTGCACATCTGTCTTGAGGTATGTAGATGTATACTGACCATTGTAATCATGGTAATCGTTATCTTGCGGGTCGCTCACATTCTTGTCTGTCTGCTACTCATCTGTTATGCGTACCCCACCCGATTCAGCATACCAACACTTTTCTCTGTTTCTGATGTTTGTTCTGATTTTATTCAACCCCAGTGGACAGTGCTATATGACACTTCTGTACTTTAATCTATAGTTTAGAACAACCCATTTACCAGTTTCCGAAATATATTGTTCCCTTTTGTCTTTCAACAAAATCTCAGTTTTGCTGTAATTATTGTCATTGAACAGTTTTGTTTTCTGTCCAAGGACCTAAAATATAAACACTTACTGGATAATAAATAGTCATGGTGATGAAAACAAAACAGATGGAAGCCTGATATATGCTTATGTGCTTTGGAATTTCAGATTCCCTCATACACTGTTATATTTATCAGTACAACTACAGAGAAATACATTGTTAAAACTGTGACTCAAATGTTCATTCTTAAATTTTAACTAGATGAAAGTAGCCTTCGCTCACTGTGCAGCGTATACATGCAGGATATCATTTTTTGTGGTCTAACTCTGGTCTACCTAACTGTTCTTTTGCTAGAAGAAAGAATTGTGACTGGATCACTTATAAATAACTTATGGTATAAATTTATTTAAAGGAAATAGTGCAGGGCGCTTATTTATATCATTGATTTTACTATATTGTGTGGCACTTTGTAGAGGAATGGCATTCATTTCTGAGGTATTAATTTCTGATGCAATAAGCATTTGTTGAGGAAGTCTTTTGTGTATTTTGGTAAAGGAAATGTCTTGTTTTCTTGTTTGGGGTTTTGTAACTTTCCTCGAGGAAATCTCCAATTAGGCATATGTGAGGAGGGAGTCTGTTTGCGGATAGCAGGAAAAGCTAAATAAGTCTATTCAATGTGAGTGACCAACACTTGAATGCACGGCAGGGAGAAATTGCCTGTATCCTGGTTAAAGTGAAAGGAAATCTCAGATCAATGAGATTCAGGGTATCACAGAAAAGTGTAAATTTTGTTAAGTATAAATTGCATATGAATCCATGTTTGGGTAAACATATTGCATCCTGTTACTAAAAATAACTCAGACTTCAGGGGGCTGGTTTACCCTGTGAGGCTGTGTCCAAAACAGCACTGATTTGTACTGAATGTATCATTCTACTTCCATCTGACCTGATCACTGGTACCTTCAACCAGTGTGAAACTAAATAAACATCACTTGCTTCAATGACCTGCTTGAGCACTTCTCCATGCTGAAAAATCCTGTGACCTACAGATTATACCCAAAATCTAATCCGTTCCCGGCTGTCTGAGGTTTGGACCCAGCTTTCCAGCACTATTGCTCTGCCCGCTACCCAGCAGCTCTGGCCAGTGTGTTAGGCCAGGGGGGATCCATCCACAGCAACCCTGATCCATTGTAAGAGGTCAGCCCAGGTGTACCACTAAGAGGTACCCTAGTAGTTACAGTTACCTAGACGAAACCCGGTTCTGGATGCCGATAAGGAGTCCAGTGATGCCAGTATTTGTAAGCCCCTCTTACTGCGGTTAGAGGGCACATTTGGCAAAACGAAAGGGAACGGTGGCAAAGTAAGCCCGGCCGGTTTCCATCAACAACAGACAAGGTGGCATAGGTGGGCCATCCTGTCACAAGAACGTTAAGAAATTGTGAGCTAAAATATTTGTTTTACAAATCCTTATTTTCTTAATACAAAAGGGATGCTAATATGTGTTTAAGTTCCTGTAAATAATAGCTGTATGAATATCATGTTTTGTTGTCATCACCTAGGATTAGTGAGTTCTGATATAGTCAAACCATCACAACCTATGTATTATGAGAAATGCACCCTCTACTGTAAATTGTTGTAGATATTTGAGAAAGATTGTGTTTTATTAGAGAAAGATCTCTGCCCCGGGGGGGGGGGGGGGGGGGGGCAGAAAGGGTGCAGGGGGGGGGCAAAGATGAAGGTGTGAGTTAGCTGTAAATTATTCTTTGACAGAGATATAATTGAAAAAAATATATACAAATATTCTTTTCCCTTGGATTAATGTGTATTATTTTTGCATATAACTAAATAAGTATTTATGTCCTGGCCTAAATGCTTATTATGTTTTTTTGACCCAACTACTTCTAAAACGGTACTGCTCTGGAATTATTTTGGAGGGGTGCCTTGAAAAAATGATGGAGACTCTAAGGGTGCCGTAAACTGCAAAAGTTTGGGAACCACTGTAATAATGTAAATAAATTATGTTTATCAGTAATGCATAACATGAAAAATATGATTTTCTTTTCCAAAAAGCATGTAAAAAAAGTCATAAAAAATAAGCACACTAATCACAAATTAATATATTTATGTATGTTATATGTACTAATTAGTGTTTTGTCATAGTATAGATGATTGTATAGTAAAATAAAAAATATAGCAAAAAAAGTACTGTATGTAGATATTATAAAATAGAAAGGTTGTGTAATGCAATAAAATGTATGCCAATGCACTTTTTTTTTTTATTATAGATGACCGCGTTAAATCCTCCCCTTTACGCCCCCAAAAATTTGCAAGCACCAATGATTAACGCATTTGGGCTAGCTTACCTGTTTTACAATTGAATTGCACAATTTTTTACGCGGCAGTTGCTAAAAACGGTCGTGTCAGCGGGTCAAAACTAGTGCAGGTATTTTTTTTTATTTTTTTTTAACCTGGCGGGAAAAAAAAAACCCCTGCGGTCAATTGAATTCCCCCCTTAGTGACCGAACACAGCCGCAATGAGAAGTAAGTTTGCAACAATGGCAGAGAAACCCAACAAACATTTTAGTGTACCTTGCTCAGTCAGCTACTTTTTGCGCTTGATACATAACATCAAGCAAGGGTTTGTGAAATATACTGCAAAAGTTTTACAATTGCACCACTTTAGGTAATGTGCGCTAAAACATAACCGACATCTCTGTAAATGTACTTAATGGAATATCTATCCCAATGTCAGACAAGTGCAGGCATCCCATACCCAGTTAAAAATTGTTTAAGGTTTACCTCACAGATGATAATGCCATCATATGCATTACAACCATCTGGCACCTTTGCCAATGTAGCATGGTGTTGTCTCCTACAGTTGTTTTTGCTTTTTTTTGTGATTTCCCTAAAATTTTGAGCTGCATAATTTCACAATATGGTATGAGGATGGGTTCTGGTCATGTATGTTTTCTTCTTCAAGAATCATGGTAATATTTGTATTCATTATGGATTTTAGATATTATTCCAGTGTTGCTAGTGGCCTTATAAATTCATGTTGACTGCTAGCTAGGCGTTGTTATATACTATTGGTATGTCTAAAGGTTGTGGAGCATGCATTTGTCAACAAATCTGATTAAAATGACTTCTATACAGAATTGTTTTACATTGCATAAGATTATATCTGCATGGAAAAATCAGCAAAGAGAAGAAAACTAGACTTTATTTTTGACTTAAGTCTTTTGTTGACAGAAATTCCTATTTTTTTTTCCTGCTGATTATTCCCTAAAACACGAGCTAGCAGCAACCGTCACTTTGCATGAGTTACATTGCTGGGTGATGGGGCAGAAAGTATTAGTACAATTGTACTGACTTCAGGCTTTATACTTGTAATTGGAAGACTTCTGCTAGAAGCAAACGTGTCTTGTACATTATAACATCATTCTTGTTTCTTCCCTTTTTTTCTAAAGCGACATACTTTTGTTTTGTATTATAGTAACATTTTAGTATTGCATTTTGTGACTATTACACAATGTCTTAAAATATTAGGTTATTGTTTGCAGAAATCTTATGTTAAACTCCATTTTAGGTTTTAGATGTTTTATTTCAGCTGTTTAATGTTCTTGTTTAGTAATGGGGAGAAACTCAGTCTTTACTAAGGATGTTCTGCACCTAGTAAATTAAGAATAGTACAGATGTTTAGATTCTGAGAAAATCCAGACTAAAGTTATGCAATAGTCTATGTAAAACTTGCAGAGTTTTCTGAGATTTTATATAATATTTCAGATTCCCTGATCTATAAACCTGTTGCCCATAAACTTACGAAAATCAGAAATTTTGAGTAAAGTATTTCTGTTCGGTGATAACGTCATACACACATCAGTGATCACCAAGTCTTTACTGCTACAGTCATTGTGAGGAGCACTGCTGAACCATTTAATGATACAAATTCCATGGTTAGTGTGGGAAAAGGCAGGGTTAAATCTGAAAAGTTGTTTAGTATGTTTTAGCCATGGTGCTTCAAATTACAGATATTTGGGGAAAATTCAAGGGAGAGAATTTCGGAAATTGGAATATTAGATAATGGAAACCCATACCTGAATATATAAGAATTTAGCACAGTATAAAATGTGTAGGAAATGGGCTATATATTATAGCAGAGGTTTGCTAGCTGACCAGAGGCTTTTGTGGTTTATTGTTTTCTTTGAATATTTGAACTTACAGTGGATTTGCAATGTGTTAAATTGATAGTAAATCACATGGCCATTGTTTATTTTGTGCATACTTATCTGTATATTTGCATTTAGAAATAGAACTCATTATAAATAAAAAATTCTATATGGCTGAGTATTTACATATAGGGGCATATTCATTTGTTGGCGTTATAGGCAAAAATCTCACGGCACGCGCACTATTACCATTATTACGGTAATAGTGCGCGTAAATACCGTTATTACGGTAGTTTTCTCGCTGGATTTCAGCTTGCGGCTCAGGGAGCTTCGAGCTGAAATCCAGCTTACTATTACCTTAATAACGGTAATCGTTTTAACACCGCGGGGAATTCAAACAATTGAATATGCCCCATAGTATAGTACAGTACATATTTCCGTTAACAGCAGTACTTGGATAAATGTGTATGGAAGAAAGGCCTCCGAACTTTACCATGCTGTCCTTTAGCATATTAATCTTCTTGATGATGGAGGATTACATCGTCTTAATTTATAAGGAGAGTAGAAACTGGATACAAAAATTTAAAAAGTTTATTTAACCAGTTGGTGAAAACAAGGACAGTTCTTGTGGTCAGCGCTTTTCTGATGTTTTCACAAAAAGCAGATCTATTATTTTACCATGCATGTGCCTTATATACATCATGCATGTGCCTTATATACATCATGCATGTGCCTTATATACGTCATGCATGTGCCTTATATACGTCATGCATGTGCCTTATATACGTCATGCATGTGCCTTATATACGTCATGCATGTGCCTTATATACGTCATGCATGTGCCTTATATACGTCATGCATGTGCCTTATATACGTCATGCATGTGCCTTATATACGTCATGCATGTGCCTTATATACGTCATGCATGTGCCTTATATACGTCATGCATGTGCCTTATATACGTCATGCATGTATAAAAGCAAGACAAAAACAGCTACAGCTTTAGCCGTAGATGGTAGTAGAGCCATATCTGACACATACAAGTATATGAAAACTTCTTGATCTGTGTCATTCTTCTTGTGAAGTGGAACCTTTATTCCAATTCTAATGAGAGAGTGAGTTAAAAAAAACCTATAATAAAAAAAAAAATTATATATATATATATATACACACACACATATATCATCATCATTTATTTATATAGCGCCACTAATTCCGCAGCGCTGTACAGAGAACTCACTCACATCAGTCCCTGCCCCATTGGAGCTTACAGTCTAAATTCCCTAACATACACACACACAGACTAGGGTCAATTTGTTAGCAGCCAATTAACCTACCAGTATGTTTTTTGGAGTGTGGGAGGAAACCGGAGCACCCGGAGGAAACCCACGCAAACACGGGGAGAACATACAAACTCCTCACAGATAAGGCCATGGTCGGGAATTGAACTCAAGACCCCAGTGCTGTGAGGCAGAAGTGCTAACCACTACGCCACCGTGCTGCTGCCATATATATACACATATATATACACACACACACTGTGGTTAATATAATTGTAAACAAGGAATATATCATAAATGTACTATTTCCAACAGTTCCATATTATTCACTTTACATACCTGTGGTCCTGTAATAGCCAAAGGGAACTTGGGGAAAGCTGTCTTGCTATGTATTTAAGTGATCTGGGGTGATTGTGTTGTAAAAGTCTTTGCATATGGAACTTATTGCAAATAAACTTTGCAGCCATTTGAATGTTATGGTGCCATTTTTTATGATCACCTGGGTTTTGCCATCTCCAAGTGTCTTCTGAAGAAATTGTTTATAATTTCTGTGTAAGAGAAAGGGCTGCGTATATCTACAAATTCCCTACATTTTCACCTTATAGCAATAAGCTGTGACTCCGCTTTATATCTGTTTTAAAAAGGACAACTTTCTTTTTAGAAAACGCCTTTTTACATTTATTAACTTCCAAAAATATATACTTTTTAGGTGTGTTGTGTTACAGCTGTAATGGTGTGAGTCAAGCACTACTCCTCCATGCTTCCTGCTCTTTCCTAATTTTAATTAAGGTTTGCTATTTTTATTACAAGTCCAATGTAGAAAAGTTTTGTTTAGTAATGTAAGTAGTCTTCCTGAAGAAATTCGGTGTTGTCAGTGTTGTTGGCACTTTACATGTGTCTCATCAAGTAAGCAGATGCTCTGAAATGTGTGTGAACTTGTTTTCACTGTCTCTTCATTTCCTGTTTCTATTAAAAGTTTGTGCTAAGTATCTTAAAGCCATATGACGTATTTATTTATTTATTTTTGAAAGAACATGACATATTCCAGGAAACAAACTATTTTGTTTAGCAGAAACTGAAAGTAATAACTTAGAGCAGTTTATTGGTGTGCGACCTTCTCTGAGAGTGTATCTAATATCTGACTGCTGGATCATTGTTTCCCAGGTGGTCAGAAGAAACCATATTAATTTGTGGTGAATGTGGTGTATGGACAAATGCAAATGGACTTTAAGCATATTTTTCATCCATGTATGTCCTGATACAGATTTATGTTCTCTCTGGCTGTCTGTAGGCAAGTATGTTATATCAACATTGTTTCAGTCATCATTGTCAGTCAATTTATTGTTTTTTCTTAGCAAATCCTTAATTTCTTGTTATGTAAATGCCTTTGCATCCCTGGGGGTAAATGTATCCAGGTGCGATTTAAAATCTGTGCAAATCGTGAGAGGTAACCAGCGATTTCAAGTGCAAAATCACCATATGTATTATCCAGCGATTTTGACTTTTAAATCCAATTTCTGGCTATTTCTGACCATTTCAAAACCCCTACCTCTCCCATGTTATAGTCAGTCACCAGAGATTAAGCACAAACTCGCTCAAGTTTGAATCCAAAATCACCAGATAAAACACGTTCTTGTTTTCTATAGGCAAGATTGGCAAACACATCACAGTTACACTGCAGGACAATGTTAATATAACAAAAAGTTTCAATAAACAATCTTTTTTTTTTTTTTTTGTAGAGGGGCAAAAATGATTAAGAATTTTCTTATGGGGACAATTTATTTTAAGAATTAATTAGTGGCCCAAATGTAATTATAGATTAAATATAAGTGGTTTGTTTTTTTTTTGCTTTTTATTTATTACAGTTGCTTACTATTTCATCAGCAGTGGAGCTATAGTTATATTTTTATGATATGGCAACACTTAAAATTTCCTGAAGAGGACACAATTAAAAGTGCAGACTTGTGTCATTACAAGTATCAGCATGCACATAAGCACAGGTAGTGTCACAAGTCTGTACTTTAAGTGGTGACCCATCCGGAAATTTTAATCATACTACAGTATGTTCAGATATGCATGTGGTCTTGTGTATTCTACATTGGCTGCACTTGAGTCTCATACTGCGCTCCACGATGCCCCCATATCTCTTGTCTTTCTATGGCGAAATGGGTGTCTGGCACATAACTGATAACAAGAAGAAAAAGTGCAACAAAAAGTGAACGTAAAAACATATTTTGTTGTCTGAAGCATGTGTTTCACCAGTAGAGTTGCTGGCAGTCTCTGATTTAACTGGGGCAACTTGACCCCAGTGCTGTGAGGCAGAAGTGCTAGCAAATAAACCACTATGCAGGATGGACACGGATCAGTTCTCTTCTGAACAGATCTGCTCCCAAAATACAAAAGTTTAAAAACTGTAAAAACCCCTCCCCCAGAAAACTAAAATGTAAGAGAAAAAGCAAAAAAACTTTTAACAATTCATCCCAACCTCTCTTTAAACTTCTTATTCATAGTTTACGGAAATGGTCACTCATTTTCTGTGACACTGAAGTATGTGACATGTATGAAACAGGGAAGATGTGATCCCAAATCTATTACAGATGCGCCATCACCTCAGTTTTTATCCACTGCCTCTTGGACCTTCACCCAGTTAGTTTCTATTTGTGCACACAAATGGTTTGCAATATACCTTCAAGGAGGAAAAAAAGTCTTAAACTAAGATTTATAGATATATATTTTTGTTTCTGGGGCCTATAACTGTGTAAGAACATGTATGCACTACATGTACAGTATTGTTATCCCTGTAGTTGGACAAACAGGCTGTTTACATTTCTAGGTATGTAGTTGTTAGAAAATAGCATTTAGAAGAAATATTAGAATTTTATCTTGGTTGCATGTTAGAAAAAATGACTACAAATTACACTACCTATCAAGAAAATGCAATATTAATTTGGAGAGACTAAAAAGACAGAAAAGGATTCCTAATGAAACTAATCTAAAACATAGGGATTGGAACTGGACTCGACAGGGTAAAAAACCTCACCAAACATCCAACCATTAATGCGGTGGTTCCCAAAGTGTGCGCAGTGGCTCCCAGGGGTGCCGCGGGCCAGCCATAAAAAAAAAAGAAGGAACACAGAAACGTACCAATCCGCGCGGCGCCGGGACCCAGCAGCCTCCTCTCTCCCGCAGCTGTCACTGAATATCGACGTCAGTGACAGCTGCGGGAGAGAGGAGGCTGTTGGGTCCCGACGCCGCGCTTATTGGCAAGTTTATGTGTTCTTTCTTTTTTCTATGGCTGCCGCCTGGCGCGGGGCAGAGTGAGAGGGATCGTGGCAGAGGAGGAAGACAGATTGCAGAGGAGGAAGACAGATTGCAGAGGAGGGGGACAGATTGCAGAGGAGGAGGAGGGTGGAGGAGGGTGACGGGGGAGCGGGACGGAGGACAGAGGAGGGGGACAGAGGGCAGAGGAGGGGACAGCGTGACGGAGGACAGAGGGCAGAGGAGGGGACAGCGTGACTGAGGGCAGAGGGAGCAGTGTGCCTGGTTGCAGAGGGGGCAGTGTGCCTGGTTGCAGAGGGGCATTTTTGCACACAGCTAAATAAGTATTTCTGTCGTGACCTAAATACTTATTACAATTTTTTGACCCAACTACTTCTAAAACAGTAGTGCTCAGTAATTATTTTGTAGGGGTGCCTTGAAAAAAATAAGGGTGCCGCAAACTGCAAAAGTTTGGGAACCACTGCATTAATGGTTAATGACACAGTTCAGAAATGTGGTGCTGTGCTTCTTTATTTGAAAGATTGTTGTTTTTTTTCCCAGTCTTACTCGCCTATATGGTAAATACAGCCTTTCTTTCATCACTTCACATTCATGATCTGGATGATATGTATAGTATAACTTGAGAACCATACAGGTGTTCTAGACAGTAAGTCTTTTGAAGCGCACATACATTTTAGAAATACCTTGTCACAGGCTGGATCTTGTTCATAATGTATTATACTTATAACAGCATCTGTGGAGCACCTCAGGCATACTAATGGCCACGGAAATGCCGTCTGTTTCTGTTCACCATTTAATCTCGCCTACATTCCTCTTAATATTTCCAACCAGATGACACCTGTTTAAAATGGCGAAAGCTGTAAAGTGCGTTTTCAGGTCCTCGCATTAAGTAGATAGATAGAAGCCTGCAATCTTATTTTAAAACCGTATGTAACAGCCTCTACTTATACTTGTGAAGTATATAAAGTAGCAGTATATACCAAATTGCATTAGCTTTTGAATGGGAACGATCTGGATGACTGTCAAAGTGATCAGTACAACTAGTTATCCTCCTAACTTCCACCGATGGATTATATTGTAATAGGCACACAATTCAAAACTGTTTGTCATTGCACATATGCTGTTAAAGGGGCATCTTATTGATTTGTTCAAGCCAACAATGTGGGTACCTTTTCACAGAAAAAATATGCATTGGGCACCTTCTGGTAGTTATAATCCACAATTGAGTTTACTTTGTAAACCATAAGATAGTTATGGATCGATATCCTTAAAATTTACATTAGGGTACAGTTCTGCATTTTTAAAAGTTTCCAGCGGGGAAATATTCACTGGATCAAAAATACCTAAAGTTGCTGCATATTACGGTATTGGGTTATTTTCTATTTGAACACTTGTTTCAGGAATCAGGAAACACATCTAAGTCATGAGCTGCAATCTGTGCTTGGTCAGCTGTTTTCAGGTCCTTGTAGAAAACCCCTTTTATTGGCTGATTCTGAATAAACAAATGATAGATATATGTAGCTGAGAAAATGGACTTTCCAGTGTGCGGTTATCATAGCAACTCTTTTATATTGTGTTATTAAACAACAAATACAAGGATTATATTGAACTATATTTACACACTTTTATATCATTACTATTTTGCTGCACCCTTTAAACAGTAACCTATCATTAAAAGAAACATACATAAAATGCTGCATACTGACTTCAGCCAAAAGCATGTGAATATTTTTATCTTGTTTCAGGCAGTGAGTTAAAGACTGCTCGCAATGGAACATAAGAATAATGAGAGCTTTGTCCCATCGATTACTGAGCTTGAAGGATATCTCACTGAACATAACTCCAATGTTGTATGGCTACTTGTTGGTAAGTTCCAATCTCTAAAGTTGATTTTTCTTCTCTGTTCACAAATTACATGGTGAACATTTTATTCCTTATTAAAGGAATCTCAAAATTAAAGTGTTCATTTTGCAAATCGTCTTTGATGAAACCCTTTGGAACAACACATATTTATCCATAAGGCTGTGTTCATTTGTATGCATTTAATGTTCGTTCTCATGGCTTATTAAACATGCTTTGATGCTGATAGTTCATAAAATTAAGCACATGACCCACACCCAATTGGTGTCAGTTTTAGAATTAGCTTTCAGAAGCATTAAATGCTTAGTAAAATACAGTATAGTTCTCTAGCAGCACTCCTTAAGTATACCATACTCTCTGCTGCAGAGAAGTTTTGAAAACATGCTTCTTATGCTCTGTTACAATGAGGAGAAATTGCCTATTTTTTGTCTATTTTTTTTTAAATGCATTGGTTTTCCAAATGCCTTTGTGTATGAGCTCTAAAAGTGCCTTTTATTAAGAGTGTTTATTAAAAAAAGCTTGTATACCAATGTCTGGCTACTTATACTTTCAGTGCAGCAGGAGGTTTAGTTATGTATTTGTAGATTATTTATGTGCACCACTGTTAATCTGTGGCCATTGATTACATTGCCTAGGAAGAGACAACCTCTATTTGTCGGTACGTCTAATCGAACTGGTGATATTGAGTTCACAGATATTATTTGTTAAGCACTTCTTAAAAGTAGACTTAATTTGATGTTGTCACCATACAGCCTAAACCGTCCACAACTTCAACCATGTTACTATAAAATAAACATACAAAGAAACATCTCATACATTTTCTTTGTGAACTTAACTTTCTTCTGACATTTGCATCAATTAAACTTCTCTTGAGCTGGATGGACATGAGGCTTGGGGTCATGTGTGGTTGGTATGGAGAGCAGGAAAATAGCATTACTGTCATGTCTAAATATTAAGTAGTTTCTGGGAATACTTGTTAACTTTCTGTTTTTCATGCTTATTGATTTTCTTCTAAAGGTGTGTTGTGTTTCTTTAGTCTTCGTGACACTAATTGTTTTTAGAATCACATTCTTTGTATCCAGTTTTATCACATTGTGTTAGAATAAAGCTGTGCAATATTTATAGTGAAGATGATTACCGGTTTATGCCAGAAGCTGTCATTCTGGCAAGATGTCTCAAGTAGACAACTGTTCCGTGGTGGACATTCACCTTTGGGCTGTGTGTACCCTTTAGATCAGTCATCTTTATTTTATTGTAGCTTTTACTGTTTGGTTGCAAGTTTTGAAAACATAAAAAGCATCTTAAAGGGGAATCATAATTATTTATAAAAGTGTAGCACCTGCTTTTGTTACAATTAAGCACTGATACAAATTGTCTTGTGCTATTTGTGAAATAAATATTTCTAGCGGAAGCTTGACTAATTTATTGCATATTATTTTATCGTGTCGTGCAACACTTTTCTTCCAGCAGCTTCTTTTATGTGGGACATAACTGAGGCAGTCCAAAGACCTATTTATGTGAGGTGCCAGAAAAGATACCAATCTTGTAGCAGTTTAAGGATCTCGCATGGCTTTGCAGGCAGCATTCATTTGGTGCTTACACTGCCTGTTGTGTGCAGGCAGATTGAGTTCCTATGACTAAAATGCATGAATGGTTTGTGTACCTGTGTCATTCTTTAGACAATGGTGACGCATATTTATTACATTTTGCACCACACTTTTAACAACGTAATTTAATAAGACTGTGTAATGAGCATCCGTGTGTTGGTGAATTGCAAAGAGTCCTTAAATGTCTACATATAGTTAATGTATTTATTTTGTAAAAATGTTGGAAATAACAATGTAATGATCATTATTGCAATTCGAAAAGAAAGACCAGAAATGTCTCATGGAAAGCAACAACTTAAAGTAGCTTATTATTCGCTAACATAGTGTAAGTGATAAGGATATTTCATTAACGTATGCTGCTCCTAAACCTGTTATTGCTGAATTGCTCTAGCTGCTAAGAGCAAACATGACTGTGTTTGCATTTAGCGAGTGTTGGACAAACAACATCTTAAGGTAGTTTCTTGACAGATGTGTGGAGTTGCCAACTGTCCCTAATTTATAGGCACCGTCTCATGTACTAAAGATTTCTCCCTGGATTGTTTTTGAATCTGGAAATGTACAGCCCTGAGAAGTATGCTGCCACTTTTATAAATAAAAGATGATAATGTCCCTATTGTTGAGCGTTGGAAAAACTATACAGAACAGTTCATCTTTTCTGTATAATAATTTTCTTCCCATCTTTCTTCTGGATTTATGACTTTAATATATATTGAAACTTAGTATTTAAAATCTAAAGAAAATATATTATAAACAAGGTCACTAAACATGTAAGAGTTCTCAAACACCAAGGCCCACCAACAGTGCTGAATGTGTTGTGCTTAGAGCAGGGGTCAGGGATCTTTTTTACCTTTTACCCCAAAATATATTTAGATACGCCGACATTACCCCCTTGATTTGAAAGGAAGGAAATCATATATTATTAATTATTGGAATTCCATACTTTTGTTCCCCCTTCTCTTACTTCCCTCACCTTATGTGCCTCCATAGTTTTGTTCCCCCCTCTCTTACTTCCCTCACCTTATGTGCCTCCATAGTTTTGTTCCCCCCTCTCTTACTTCCCTCACCCTATGTGCCTCCATAGTTTTGTTCCCCCCTCTCTTACTTCCCTCACCTTATGTGCCTCTGTTATTTTACTTTTCTATTGACTTTTTCTCTTCTTTTTTTCTTCTTCTCTGTTCTTCTTGTCTTGTTTTCTTCTGCCGCTGCTCCTCTCTGCTCCTCAGTGAAAATGACGTCGGGCCGGCCAACATTCAGTGGGAGAAAGGAGAAGAAGAGACTGCTGGGAGCCGCTGCGCGGTCATGTGATTAAAAAAAAATAAAAATCAGATGACCGCGCGGTGTGTCTCGGCAGCATTACCCCCAGGAAATTAGTTTTTACCCAATTTGGGGTAATTTACCCCGGTTCCCCGACCACTGGTTTAGAGTTAACTGCCCAGCAGCAAAGTGTCTCTGGAAATTAGCTCAAAACGTTGGCAAGTATAGTGTGTGCTTTATTCTAGTGTATTTTGTGCTGCTTCTTGTTCACTTATCTGTACAGTGATGTACAGTATGTCTATGTGATTTAGACGTGGCACATGCATATTTTGTCATGCTATTTCTATAAGAATTATAATACTGATGGTGACCTTGCTTTCTGATATTCTGAAAGAAATGTGACTGGTTTTGTTTATGTACTATTTATGTGACTGGTTAGGTTGCTGAGCTGTAAATGCCCAAATTTGCAATTAAAAACTTTTCCACAATCTTGCAGTGAGTGAATAATTAAATTCTGTTATATATTTCTTTCAATGTGATTGGATTAAAATAATGTCTTTCATTGCAGCTACCATCTTGTCCTGCGGATGGATTATTTATCTTACTTATTACAATTCCAGGAATGTAGGACTTATTTTAACATTGGTGATAAACAGATTGTACAAACATGGATACATACACATTGGTAAGTACTCCTGTAGAAATAATTAGATATAATCTTATATCTATCACTTTTTTCTATGAGATTTGTATATTTCAGACAAGAAGGAATCCTATGTCATTTCTTATATTGCAGGACTTGTGTAGTGATATTTTGACACAAACCGCATACGAATCCTTGTACTCTATTTGAAATTCTCCTATTGCTTACCAAGAATCAAGGATGAATTCAGGTGTTTAATGACTTGTAACTTTCCTAAATATATCTACACCTGAAATAATCTTTGTTTCATGGTATGTAAAATGTTTATACATCAGACTTTTCTGCATTGCAAGATACAGCAGGAAGCTACTGAGGATGAAGTAAATCTGCTCAGTTCTGTGAGCTTTTACATTACACTATTGGTTTCAGTCTACTTACATGTTTGATTAGTGATGTTTCAAATCTTAAGCAGAGTACATCTTTGTAGCATGATACTTTACTATAATACTAAAAGTTTCTTAAATTTGTGGTTTTAAAGAGAACTTTTTTTTTAATCCCCAACATAACATTGGGTGTGAAATTGCATAGTTCCATTACATCTTATTCCTTTATGCTTAAATGCCAATTTATATCCTGTATCAACTTAGAACTTCACCTGTTTGAATCAGGCAAGTGGTAGTGACATTCCGAAGTAGTGGGATTTAAGGTTTGGGTGACATTATTCAAGTCTAAGCATTACTGTATATTTTAACATTTAGACGAGCGGCTCTTATCACTCGGTGCGAATTCCATCTTGGCTGGATTGCAGTAGCAGTCAGGTTGTTTATACTTGGGACGAGGTACAACCTACACTAATTCTTTTACTTTTACTTTTTCAGCACATCGAATAAATGGACCAGCACATATAGAACAACATAAACTCAATAAATCAATAGAATAGTGGTGGGCAACCTGCTAGGTTGTGGGACCCTCACGTGCGGGCAGAGACTCCACCAAAGGGCCACACATTACATTTTTTTTTAATATTTAACTTAATATAAATGAAGATGAACAACAAAAATATATTTTATTAATATCTTGCACAGTTGCTTATGGATCTCTGTTGGGGTGCAGTAGAGCTGTAATCCAGTTAGGAAGTCAGTAGCACTGAAGATCTTCATTAGCACACATGTGACCCACCAGACAAAATCAGCAGCACCCAGTATTCCAGTAGTAGTAGTGCTTGTCCATTATTATGCAGTGCAAAAGTCATAAAGCCTTGTAATATGCCAATAGCAATGTCCATTAGTAAACCACCATTAGACGTGTTATTCAGTGATATGCCAGCAGTGACTGCAGTCCCCAGTATTAAACCACTAGTAGTAGTAATGCCCAGCAACATTCCACCAGTACTAATATATCAGCAGCAACATTAATTCCACTAATAATCCAACAGAAGTTGTATTTCCCTATGACATATCTACATGGCATATTTTTAAATAGGGCACATTACTGTGCATTAATACTGCCAGTGATGTTCATGCCTAATAATTTTCCGTCAGTAACAATATTGCCACCATAAGTTTGTGCCCAGTAATGTGCCTACAGTATGTCCAATAATAATCTACAAGTAATAGTAGTAATACTTACCATATCAGCTGTAGTGCCTGGTAATATGTGCTGCAGAAATATTAATGCCCACTAATAGACTATCAATACCTCTCCAGACCTAGACACATGTGTTGACATGTAGCATTGTAGCCCTAGCACTCTGTAACTAGTCACTGCCAGCAGCCAATTGGAAGCCAGTGGTGCATATCCAATGCCATGACATGTGAAGAGAGTGTATTGGTGTTTGGGCAATACTACTACATTCTTTAGGTGATAAGAGTACAAAAAGAGGAAAATATATAAAAAATTATTTATATATATAATATAATATATATATGAGAGAGAGAGAAATAGATATATATCTCCATGGATGTTCAGCGTATATGAACAAACCAGCACAGTCTTGGAAGAACATATCAAAACATTTAATGAAGTATAAAATACATTACAGAGTAATACCCAATGATCCTTTCAGTGTTCCACACTTTCTTCACTATATAGACAAAAGTATTTGGCCACACCTGTTAATTATTGAATTGGGGTGTTTCAATCAGACCCGTTGCCAGAGGTGAATAAAATCAAGCACCTAGCTATGCAGTCTCCATTTGCAAACATCTGTGATAGAAATTGGGTCATTCTGAAGAGCTCAGTTACTTCAAGCGTGGTACTGTGATAGGATGCCACCTTTGCAATTAGATGGTTTGTGAAATTTCATCCCTGCTGGATACTCCATGGTCAACTGTAAGTGGTATTAGAAAGTGGAAGCATTTAGGAATTACAGCAACTGAGCCATGAAGCTTACGACCACGTAAAATCACAGAGCGGGGTCAGCGACTGCTAAGGTGCATGGTGCGTAGAAAGTCGCCAACGCACTGCTGATTTCATAGCTGAAGAGTACCCAACTTCCACTGGCATTAATGTAAGCACAAAATCTATGCGGTGGGAATGGAATGGATTTCCATGGCCGAGCAGCTGCATATGCAAGTCTCACATCACCAAGACCAATGCCAATTGTCGGATGGAGTGGTATAAAGCACACTAACACCAGACTGTGGATCAGTGGAAACATGTTCTGTGGAGTGAATCATGCTTTGGCAGTCAGATGGGCAAATTGGGGTTTGGCGGATGCCAGGAGAACATTACCTACCTGGCAGCATTATTTCAACTGTGAAGTTTGGTGGAGGAGGGATAATGGTATGGGGCTGTTTTTCAGTGTTTGGGCTAGGCCCCTTATCTCCAGTGATGGGCAGTCTTAATACTTCAGCATACCAAGTCATTTTGAACAATAGCCAAGAGTATGTGGATACTCAAACATCACATCCATATGTGCTTGTTGAACATCTCATTCTGAACCATGGGCATTAATATGGAGTTGGTTCCCCCTTTGCTGTAATAGCCCCCACTCTTCTGGGAAGGCTTTCCACTAGATTTTGGAACAAGGCTGCAGGGATTTGCATCCATTCAGCCACCAAAGAAGTAGTGAGATTGCCATTGAATTTGGTCAATGAGGCCTGCCTCACAGTCGTTGTTCCAATTCATCTCAAAGGTATTTGATGGGGTTGAGGTCAGGGCTCTGTGCAGGCCAGTCAAGTTTTTCCATATCAAATTCGGGAAACCATTTTCAGATGAACCTGGCTTTGTGCTTCAAGGAGATATCATGCCGAAAAATGAAAGGTTATTCCGCAGTCTGTTGCCCCAAATTTGGAATTGTCTAGAATGTCATTGTATGCTCTATCATAGCCCCTTATTCCAGCTAAGGGAAATCTTAATGTTAAACAGCCCTAGACCATTATTCCAGTCCCACCAAACTTTATAGTTGGCAGTATGCATTCGGGTAGGAAGTGTTCTTTTTGGCCGTCTGCCAAAGCCAGACTCGTGTGTTGCGTGTCGGACAGCCAGATGGTGAAGCATGATTTGTCCCTCCAGAGAATTAGTTCCCGCTGCTACAGAGTCCGGTTTGTGCTTTACACCACACCGATCAATGTTTGATGGTAAATTGAGACTTGTGTGCATATGCTCAGCCACGGGAACCCAATCCATGTAGTTCCCGACAAACAGTTTTTGTGCTGATGTTGCATTTGAGGACAGGTAATTTTTACACACTTCAGCAGTTGACAGTTCTATTCTGTGAGCTTGTGCAGGCTGCCACTGAGCCAGTATGACCCATTGTACTGCTAATGTTTCACTATGGAGATTGCATGGCTGTATACTTGATTTTATGCACCTGTTAGCTATGGGTGTGGTTGAAATGGCCAAACACACTAATTGGTTAGCTGTGTCAACATACTTTGGCATGTAGTGTATTTGTTAACGCAACAATTTAACTCTTCACAAGAGATGTAATAAATAACAATTTTTTTACTCCATATTATAAGTGACCCAAACCACTGTCCTCCAGAATTGCAACATCCCTGCAGACATGAGTAATAATGAAAGATATATATATATATATATATAATTATATTATACAAAGCATAATGCATTTTGGTGCAACATGTTAATTGTACTGGTTTTCTCTTTTTATATGAATTCTTTTTAGACCAGCTTTTTTTTTTAATTTTAATAGGATCGTTTTCCTTCTCCGTCCTTTCTGGAAAGATCATGCTACGTGAAATCTACTATATTACAGAAGACATGTCAATTAGGTATGTTATGTTTTTTTGAGCTAGGACAAGTATTGTATTTTATTTATTTATTTTGCAAAACATGCTGCTGTTCGTTTTATAACGCTCAATCACTACTTGGATTGGAGGCTGCGGCGATAGGGGAGGGGTATTTATATCCTTTCATGGTGTGGTCCTTACAAGTGCAGTAATACTTTCTCTTTCAAATGCTTTAGATTGCATACACACTGGTCTTTGCAATGTGTTATTGATTAAAAACACATTAAATTTGCATTCATGCATGCATATAACATGCATTTTAAATGTGTGTACAAATGCGTTCAACCTGTGTCTTTTAAACACATCTGTGACAAAACAGGAAGTTTTCTCATATTGCATATGTAAACACTTCTTAACCTCATCTCCTTGCATTTACAATATACTCAAATTAATATGACTAAGTTTTGAACCGTGTTGTTGTGCACTGGATGCACTGAAATGGAATAAAAAGGTTTAGAAAAAAAATACTCTCAAGTGCAACCCAAGTTAAACGCGCATAATGCCAAAAATGTACAGCATCATATGGTGTAATGAATTTTATTTACATTTGTTTACACGCACTTAACATACATTAGAAAGTCCTATTAATGAGATCATTTTTAATTATGTATGTATGTATCCTTAGTAACACTGATCATATAGTGGCAGACCTGCTGATTCAAAACATGTAAAAGCAAATCACATGTAGGCTTTAGCTCAGGCACATAATTTCATAGGATATGAAAATCTGTAAGCAACAAAGTAATTTGTTGAAAGAGAATGATAATTGGGGGAAAGGTGGTGGGGTTTCAAATAGTACAAAATGAAATTATTGAATTGAAAAGCAGATAGCATTACAAGTTAGGTTCCTTCTAAAATGCATAACATCACTCCAGATCCTCACTTTCAAATTCAAACAGGTTACCATGTGCTGCTGCTATATGTAACCGTATCACGGGCAATTTCTTATTTTATTGTGGCGGATTTTAGCTCCAGGTATCTTAGTGCTGAAAACAGAGTACAGCAAGCAATCCTTGCTTTATACCAGGGACTGGTGTCTGTAGGTCTTGTTTGTAGCTAGGAGACAGAGGTAACACTTTGCCATACTGGCACACCATTGTTTGTTTTTTTCTTTTAGGCGTACTACTCTTATGTATTTGGCTAGAATTAATTAGTGACATTCTGTTTTACTTTCACCGTCCTGTTGTCTAAAAAGATTAGATTTTATCTTCTAAAAATCACCTGGTTTTACTATGTGTTTCTACCTGCAGATCTGAATTTGAATCATTATTTTTCTTTTTTTTTTTTTTTTTTTTACTTCTAATTAAAAAAAAGTTCCACAATTTATATATATTCATGGAATTCCTGCATTCCTTTGCAAATATCTTTCTGATACATTGTTTTACAGTACATTTAAATTAAAGCATTCTGTACATTTAAGCAAAGCTAATCTGTCTCAAATTAATGTTTGACTTTAGTCATTAAGCTGATAAAAGTGCATTTCTTTATTATGATTGAGAAATGTTTAACATTAATACTGCTTGATTAATGAGATCGAAGCCATGGTTACATAACAGCTTTGTGTATTGATTTTTATTTGGAACTTAGTCACCCAGGCCAGATGCCCAGTTCTGCTGCACTTAATCATATAATGATAAGATCATATAATCATATTGCTCTAGTGTTCTCTTACCTTGTGCTGAAGGTTCTAACATCTTGTCAGTACATGTTCTGAAACCATAGTTGTTGCTATTAAAGTGATAAAGTGACTGACACATTCATTTATAATATGTGTAATTTCCTATCTTCTAGAATACAAGATGGATTTATTATATTTCGTTGGTGGAAAATGTACAATCCAAAACAAAAACAACATGGTAAGTTTGATTAAATACACATTTTAACTGTTTATTAGCATGCAAGTTGTTGCTCCTTTTTAGTTTTAATATTCCATGTAGCTAGGAAATATGTATCCCGATCACACTAATGTATACATGAACATATCCCACTTTGTTCGGCAGATGTCTTTCCTTTATGGACTGTTTCTCTCAGACTTCTTTTATTTACTTGGTCCGAGTAGCCAGGTGGTCACTCTCAATGACGGTCAATCTCCTTCATCTGGATCATTGTACTTCTTACAGCTGACAATCTAACTGTAGACTATAATATTAAAAGTAGAATAGAAATAAAAAGAATAAATGCTGATTCCTGTATTTTTATAGGGCTAAACATTTTCTTAGAATCTAGGAGTCATTCTAAAAGTGTAGGAGCTAAGCAAATTTTAAAACCTTTTTATATGGTATCTACTAATAAATATGCAGACCTTACACATAGCCCCCCACCTTTATATACCAATCACCCCTCACCCCCAGACATTACACCCCCTTCAATTCACATTATAAGCCTTCTCTATCCACTCCTCTTACCCACTAAGCCCTCTCCTCGGCACCATCACTGCCCACTTCATCCTCAGTCCTCATTAACACAAATGACAAAGACTAGTGTTCGCCTTCAGACTTCAAATGTCACTGGCCATATTCCGGTTTGTGAATTCAGTTTTTTTGTTACCCAGACTGCATGCTGATTACTCTGACCCAAAGTTTCTGTTCACAAAACCTCCATCTTACTTCATATTCAGTGTGATGCAAAGTACCACATTGGAGTACAGACCTTCTTATAAGCCTCTTTTAACAACACAACGGTATATATCCTAGTGGACAGGTTTATTTTGAGGGTTTTTTTTTGTTTGTTTGTTTTTTGTTTTTTTTTTAACACTTCAGGTATATATAGCGTAGCAGGCATTAGCATATATTAATATCAAACAATGAATGTCTTTGTTTATGGCATAATCTGTTATGTCAGTATTTGTTATATCTATTCAGGTTAATACAAATGAAATCCTCAGGTACCCTGTAATAAATTATGTGTATATTTTTATTCTAATGCACTGTAGTTATTAAATAGCCTGATAATGTGTACACACTCTTTAAGTCAGAAAATCTTGATACATTAAAAACAAAAGAAAATGAAAAATAAGATGTAAGTTGGGTGGGTATTGTCAAAATTTCAGGAAAATTGTTGAGCTCTCAAGTGCTACATTACAGTCAGACTAAATCCTCAGTGTGATGTGTTTACTTTGCATAATTGTCCGTGATTTTAACCTCCATCATGGTCATGAGAAACATTTGGCAGAGAAAGGAGCAAAAGTGCTTAGAGCATAAACTTATTATTTATTGTTCAGGGTTTAGGAAGGAATTTATTCTTACACTGATAACAAAACACACTGTTCATGTACACATTCCACATAAGTGGCTCAGAATACGCTGACAGCTGCCACATACAGTTTCCAAGTACTATTTAATGTGTAATTATTATACTATGTTTCTTTATGGTGACAGATACATGTATTGAGTGTCACCCATATACACATACTAGTTCAGTATGGGCAGGCAGGGTGAATAAATGGTGCTGGGTACAAAATGTAGCTCACTTACACCTGTTGTAGTCTATCGTTCATGGAAGTAAGTGGAACATTGCCTATTGTACAGCTGTAGGTTTTGCTCAGATTTAAGTGCTTTTATTTAGATTTTCAACTGTTTGATAAAGGTGCTGTCTTACTTTGGACACCCTCTGCTATTTAGGAGCACAACCACCCACACCCTTTGGTTGTTGGAGGGTAGGTGGAGGCATGCTTATTCATATACAGTATGTATGATGGATTTCTCTTACTGGGATTTTTGAGTGCTTGCAATTTGTAAGTTATTAAATGAAGCTTTTGATGGAAATCATTCATCTGTCCACATAAGCAGTTTCATTTTTTAGTTATTTTTTATATTTATTGGGTAATGCCCATAGGCACAGCAGTATATCTGTGTGTTTTCCTTCATGTTGAAAGAAAGGCATTGGTCCAGGCCAGTCAGATTGGTGCTTGACACATTAGTGCTGTACTGATGAAACATAGGTTTGTGGAAACAACTCTTATGTGAGAGGGTGGATATTACTCCACTATTTTCTTTGACAATAAGTTAATTGTATGCTAGTTAGGACTGTGAGGTGTATAGTTGCTTGGGGTGAATTATTCTACAAATAATGCAACAGTAATAAGAAACTGTTTTATCACATTGTGTAGCACAAACATACAGTCATAATAGATTGTTGTTATTCTGACCCTCCAGTATTAACCTAAATGCATTTGCATACTTGCAGACAGATGGAATACATTCATATCTGCTAAACCTGTGAAAAGGCTTTTCACACAGGTTCTCTGTCATTCTTGGATTATTAGACAGAGAAATCCTAAACAAACTTCCACAAAGATTTGCATTTCTTTCCTTAACTTTTTGTTTTAAAGGAACAATATAACTACTGGTTGAGAAAATGTGTATTTTATGCTGATCCTTTAGATCTCTTGGATGTGACTTTCCTTCTGCTATTTTTAAACATTTTCATTCCTGGTTTAAGGCAGATCTAACCCTCTTGGCAGCTTTGCTCCAGAGATGATCACGTGTTGATGCGGATATGCAGAGAGGACTTGTATCCGGTTGATTGGTCAGATGTTAGTTTTCGGTGGAAAGTAGGCAAGGGGTATAAGTAATGTTTTATATAGAAGAACATTAATTTTAAACTATAGTCACTGTAGATATTAATGGTATAGTATGTTACTATGAAATTATTCACAACCCCTACTCAAGTTATGCTCTAGTGCTTCTTCCCCCCATCAGATTTGTTTGTCATGCCTTAAGTAATTTGTTTATTTATATACAACACAGATGGCTATAGCTCCTATCTCTGAGATAAACAATACCTTTTTTAAAATTGTATTTAGAGTTTGCTATATTTATATATTATACTAAATCCCACTTACAGGCATTATCATCGTCATTTATATAGTGTCAACATATTCCGTAGCGCTTTACAATTGGGGACAAACACAGTAAACTAATAAACAAACTGGGTAAAACAGACAAAGAGGTGAGAAGGTCCTGCTCGCAAGCTTACAATCTTTGGGACAATGGGAGTTTGATACATGAGATGAAGTCTACATTTTGCATTTTGGCCCAGCCAGACTGCAAAAGTAAAAGGGATCATTTAGCTTATGAGTCACGTCACACAACAATGTTGATCAGGGGGTAGTTGCCTTGTGTGAAATTGTGTAACAGGTGGTAATAGGGTAATGTAGTGAGGTTAAGAGGGTGGTTGAGGAATATTATAAGCTTGTCTGAAGAGGTGGGTTTTCAGAGAACGCTTGAAAGTTTATAGACCAGAGGAGAGTCTTATTGTGCGAGGGAGAGAATTCCATAGAGTGGGTGCAGCCCGAACAAAGTCCTGTAACCGTGAATGGGAGGATGTATTGAGGGTGGATGAGAGACGCAGATCTTGTGCAGAACGGAGTTGCCGAGTTGGGAGATATTTTGAGACGAGAGGAGATGTATGTTGGTGCAGCTTTGTTTATGGCCTTGTAGGTTAGTAAAAGTATTTTATATTGGATTCGGTAGAAAACAGGCAACCAGTGTAGAGACATATAGAGTGATTCAGCAGAGGAATAACGATTTGCAAGGAAAATCAATCTTCCCGCTGCATGCAAAATAGATTGTAGGGGTTTGAGTCTGTTTTGGGGAAGACCAGTAAGGAGGGAATTACAATAGTCCTTGCAGGAGATAAGTGCATGAATTAAGGTTTTTGCAGTGTCTTGTGTGAGATATGTGCAAATTCTGGAAATGTTTTTTAGATGTATGTAACATGATTTAGATATAGAGTCAATGTGGTAGAAAGTCCATTCTTCTCCTATGTTTTTTTTTTTTTTTAAAGAATTTGACATTTATTTGCTCTTACTCGTGACTCCACCCTGACATCTTAAAAGACAAAAAAAATATATATACAGATTAATCTCAACCCATAGGACTTGTCACTGTGATATAGACCTAGCCAAAGAAAAAACGTCTCATGCCATGAGCGAGGCCCGTTCTTTTGTTAATTTATGATCTCTTGACAAATAACTTGCTGGCAGCGCATGATAAACATTATTAGTGGTACAGTGAGTAGTTTAATCATGTGAAAATAAAAACGTGACACTGACACAACAGGTGAGATGGAAGCTGCATATCTTCTCTATTATGACTTTTATGGCTTTTACACCATATGCAATATAGAAATAAGCAGATGCAAGAGAACACACTTGTATATGTAACAGTACAGAAATTACTATTTGGCTCGAGGCATTTTGTTTTATTCTGTTAAATACTAAATATTGCAAGTTAAATGCAACCTGTCAGATTTGTCTTACATAATTTAGGATTACACTTTTAATGAGGCCTAATGGCTACCCAAGAGAATCAAATCTTAGAAAAAACCTCAATCATCTTCTTGTTAGTGATGGCTTGTAAAGGTCCCATGTGGGCTGTAGTCTGCTTTAATTTTCCATGTATAATTGATCAGAGTCTCTTGGAGCTGATACTACTAATTAATAGCCTGACTTTCTGTTCTTCTCGTCCATTAAATATTTTACTTTCCTATTGTACAGACATGTGTAATGTTTTACATAAATATAAATAGTGTCCCCATTTTATCTGCGTGTCTTAATCATTCCTTATAATAGTGTTTCTCCTCTGTTTATGGGACGTTCGACTAGGCTGAGGAAAGGAGACGGAAAGAATATTAATACCATGCGCAACAGGTCTAAATGCAAGCCATGCTGTATGTGGCTGGCTATGTGATGCTTATTACCTTTTCTCTAGCATTGCATGGTTTGCAGTCCCACTGAGTCTGCCCATTGCACGTTTTTAGCCAGGAAAGACACCCTTTTTGGCATGGTCTTGAACAGGGGTTGACTGACCAATTTTAGGGGGTGGTGATAGTCAGCTCAGCAGCCTGTTAGGAACATTTTAAAGGGAACTCAGCCCAAGGTAGCCCACTATGAGACTTCCTTGGGGGGGGAGTGGGTGTCTGTGTTTGTGTGTGGTGGGGGAGAGCAAATGGCCCGCTTAACCAGCACCTGGTCTTGAGTCACTGATTGGGATATGTTGGTTTATGTCTTAACACTATTATTGTCCGATTTGTTTTCTGCATCCCTTATAGGAAATTAACTATGACAGTGCAGTGTGATTATTTTTATTTAATAGTTGTGTTTTCTTTTCTTGGCACTTTATATTGTTCTCCTAATAGTATGTTTATGTGGACAAACATGGCAAAGGTTTGTACTTGGCAAATTGCAAATTCTTAATACATTTTTCAGACCCTAGAACCAAAGAAAGACTGATGTTGCATAATACTTTGATGTGGTTATCCCTATTTTTATTTCTACAATCGTAGGCGTGAATATAAAAATCTTATTGTAGAAACTATATATGACATAAATTAGGAAATATAATAATTTAGGAGCCTTCGTGTCAGAATAAAATGCAATGCCCTTCTTGTTTTTTCTCTCATTAGATCCCAAAGCAGAAACTAGGCTATACATTACAGTGAATGATTTTGAGTTCCATGTTTACAATCGCTCTGATCTTTATGGACACCTTGAGGAAATTTTTGGTTTAGACCCAACCATATTTCCTCCCAGGAAAGAAGATGATAAGGTTCGGGAGAATGGAAAGGAAAAAGTGCATTCTGAACTTGAAAGGTATTATGGTTTGTTAAATGAATACGGCTTTATAATTTGTTTAAAAAAAATGTTAGTTGTAAGACATCTATGCTTAGTCTGGGATGATAAGTTAGTCAGTGTTTATTAGCCTATAGACCCGTCAAGCTGAATAATGTGCAGAAGTGACTGACGTTTACATACTTGGTTAAATATGTCCATCATGGGGGGCGTGGCCTGGTGGAGCATGGAATAGGTCGTGTGTACTGGAGCTCCCCTGCTTAACTATTCAACTTAATTATCCAGCTGCACTGCTAGAATTTTAAACCTGTCTAGTTCTGTGCTAAATTCGCCCCTGCTCCTTTCGGTCCAAGTTACGAGTGTGCTGGCGGGTCATGGTGGCTGTCGATGACGTCTGTGTTCGGAGCTAGGCTCGCGATGGCGGGGTAGAGGTGACTCCTGTCTCTGCCAGGGTCAGGAGTTTCTGAGTCGGTGTGGTCAATTACTTACCTATCCTGTGTTGCGTTTGCTGGAGAGCGGTCATCTGGCTGTTGGCGGCGTGTAGGGCAACTGCACCCGAGTGTTCCAGCCATAGAGCGAGCCGCAGCGCCATCTTGGAGCTGAGTGATTGCAGAGGGCAAGCCTGTATACAGATCTCTATAGCTCAAGGTGTAGCTACCTTAGCCTCGCTGACTGTCGGAACCTGTTATTGTTAACATCCAGGATCCCCTCTTTGGCGAAGTGGATAAAATATATTGTGTCATTAGACTTTGTCTGGGGGCCCTCCCTCTCTGAATCTCCTGTGTGCAGATGCTACATATATATGGTATACATTTCATCTGATTCTTCTAAATCCTCCTTTGAGATCTCTGAATTCTGGCTGTAAATCCAGCTGCGGCCTGGGTGCTTTGTCTGTGGCCTTCTCTTGCATCACGAGTTGCCTGTATGCAACCTAGTATTGCATCTATTGATATCTTTATATAGAAGGTGTCACTATGGGTAAGCACTCTGCAAATACTACTCCTGCTAGCAGGCTAGAGAACTATGCATGTTCCAATTCCTCTACAGCCTCAGGAGGAACTCCAGTACCTGAGCCGCAGGCGCCTCAGTCTTCCAAGCCTACAGATACTGCTACTACCCTGCAGGAAATCTTGAAAGCTGTTGCTGCCTCTGAAAAAAAGGTAATGCTCAAAATTGGAGAGGTGCTGGCTGACTTGTCGTTGATGCAACAGGATTTTTAGAAGATCCAAGAACAAGTCGCGGAGACGGAGGCTCGCATTTCCATTCTTGAGGACACTACAACTCCTTTACCTCAGAAAGTTGCTGGTCTGGAGGTTCGGATGGTGTTGCTTAAACAGAAACTCTCAGACATGGAGGGCTGCCTCAGATACAGTAATGTTCGGATGGTGGGTCTTCCTGAAAAGGAAGACTCCTGAAACCTTCTTGGAGAACTGGATGATCCAGACATTTGGCAGAGAGGAGTTCACGGCCCAGTTTGCGATGGAGAGGGCACATCGCATTCCAGCTCAGAGGCCACCTCCTGGTGCGCCACCGTGCACATTCATTGCTAAAGTGCTTTATTATAAAGATCGGGATGCTATTCTTCATCTGGCTCGGCTTAAGGGCCCCTTAATGTATCAAGACCAAAGAGTGGCGGTATTTCCAGAATTTTCTTTGGATGTACAAAAAAGCAGAGCCCAGTCCATACAGGTGTAGCAGCACCTTCGTGGGATGCATCCGACATATGCTATTCTTTTCCTGGCCAGATTGCGGTTGATTGCTGATGGAACTACCTTCTTCTTTGAATCACCGTTGGAGACAACTTTCTGGTTGGATAGGAGAGCTCCTAGAGGCCTTCGCCCAGATTGAAGATGTTCCTAGTGATGTATTGGCTTTTCGGAGTGAACTATCTCAATTGATCACTGTATGACTCATGTTGTTAGTATGTTGAGATAACTTTTTCTAGCACATGTCATGCTGTTTCCTGTTTGTACAAGTCGGGACGCTTTCTGTTCACACAGACATTAAGATAATCATGAAGGTGAAAATCCTAGGATGATATGTCTAATATTCCCTGATAGTCTATATTTAATGACCAGATGCTTATGGGGTGTTGGATTAGTAGTAGTGTGGATTTATTGGCTGGGGGCCCCCCTGGCTCAAAGAGATGTGGTCTCCTCTCCTCTTATAGCACATACTAGTGTTTCCACACATACATAGGGATTGCTGTATAGGCTCTTGAGGGGATGGGTTTTAGTTGTAGTGGGCTCCAGGTATATCTAAGTTTGGGATGGATATACGGGGAGGGAGGTGGTTGGGATAGGGTAGGGAGTGTTAGGTTTACTAATGAATGTTCAATGCAGTGTCAAGTTGTTTTTAGATGCAAATACTGTCAGATGTCGAGGTACATTGATTTTGTATGTTTAATTATGGTTATCTGGTGGCTGGGTGTCTGCCTGGGTCTGGAGGGGTGGTTTTTATGTTGTGGTGTGTCATGTATTCCCTAATGTTATGACGACTGGGAAGCTGAGTGGGAGTTCTATAAAGTTTCTGACCTGGACTGTTCGTGGCCTAAATGATAAAATTAAATGGTGTCTGGTTATGTCTCAATTAAAGAAATATGAAGCGGATGTTATTTGTCTCACTGAGACTCATTTAGTGGGAGGCAAACTGTTGGCTCTTAAAAAAAACATGGGTTGGATGGGCTGATCATGCCACTCACACTTGCCACTCTAGGGGAGTGTCTCTCCTTACACGTAAAAGAGTTAATTTTGTTCTGGAGGCCGTGGAGCCCGACCCACTGGGTAGATTCGTTTTTCTAGAGGGGCATTTTTGACTCTCTTCCTATAAATCTCATGGCTGTATATGTCCCGCCCCCTTATAATAGTGAAGTCTTGAGGAAATATAGTGATTTTATCTCTTTGTCTCCTGATACTCCTGTGATTTGTTGCAGGGATTTTAATGCTGTGCTAGATTCTGTTCTTGATAGGTGGAGGGAGTCTAAATTTGCTGGTCTGGTAGATGAGATGGGTTTGGTGGATATGTGGCATCTAAAGCACCCGGCGGAAGTTTGTTTCTCCTGTTTTTCTACCTCGCATTATGCTTGTCCCCGAATTGATTTGGGACTTATCTCTAAGAGGTTATTGCCGGATCTTTACCTGTACTACGTCTTTTATTCGAGACTTCTGATCAATTGGGACAAGTCTAGTGTGACTTCGGTAGGGGGACTTTGCCCGACAGGCCAAGTCCAGCAGACCCCTCTTAGATGGACTCCTACATTTAAATATTTGGGTATTTGGATTTCTACTGACACGGGTCAGTATATTCAGCGCAAACTCCAACCTCCGATCCATAATCTTAAGAGCAGGGTTGGGGTGTGAAACAGTTGCCGTTGACAGTCACAGGTAGAATGAATTTAGTTAGAATGATAATTCAGCCTAAATTTTTATATGTCCTGCAGCAGTCGCCAATCTACATTCCTCATAGTATATTTCGCTCTATTGATCGTCTCATATCCTCATTGGTATGGGCGGACAGGAGAGCCCGTGTCAAGTTTACTACTCTGTGTCACTCCCGGGCATCGGGGGGGTCTGGCTCTACAGAGACTGCGGCTCTATTATTTTGCCTCTCAACTGGCATTGGTGTATGGTTGTAGTCTCGGGCGGGCTCGGATCCTCATGACCTCCTAGTTTCTAAGACCGGGTCTAGACATTTACGGACGCAGTTCCTTTTGGCTGGTAGAAGGTCTAGGGGTGATTTCCCCCCCTGCTGACACAGGTCCTGAGAGTGTGGCGGCTCTCATTTTAGACTGGGGATGAGTCAGCCTATGACCCGTACACCCTACTTTGGGATAACCTTGACTTTGGTGAACTTGTGAAGACTGGGGAGCTGGAGCCTGCGTACTTATAATGTTGTGCATATTGGGCAATTATATGTGGATGGGATATTGTGCTCGTTTGAACAGCTACGGGGACTATACGAACCGCCTAGGACTCATTTCTTCAGGTATTTGCAACTATGGCATGCTTTGGCCTCGCAGTTTCGTGGGGCCGCCCTGAGTTTCAGTGCAGATCCTTTGCGGGTGCAGCTGTTGCGGCTGGGCTCGAGACGTCACATTTCGTTCATATATTCAGTTCTGCTGGACGGAGCTGGTGCGGGTGGCCTGCTGAGACTGTGACACTTGTGGGAAATTGATCTTGGGGAAATTAACAATAAGACTTGGGCTACTATCTTGAACAGTCCGGGTCGGGTCATTGCTTCTGCTAAATTTCGTCAGGTCCAGGTTTTTCTTTTACATAGTGTATTTTACTCCCCTTCGGCTCTCTTAATTTAGTGGGGGTCAATTGGTCCTGTGTCCCAAGTGTGGCAGTGAGAGGGGGCACTTTTGGCACATGCTTTGGAAATGCCCATTGGTTTCTTCCTTCTGGGGAGAGGTGGGTGCTTGTATAATTCTATTGGGAGTGGAAGTGGCCGCCATCACACCAGGACTATGCATATTTGGTCTGGGACTGAACAAGAACACTCATAAGCTCATTAGACTACTCATTACTACTATACTTATGTTGGCAAAGGTGGTCATTGCAAGGAAGTGGATAGCTCCGGAGGGTCCGGTCTTGAAAGATTGGATTGATTTTCTTAATGATACAGTAGATCATGAGCGATTCATGTACACCAGCAGAAAGTTACTTGATAAGTATGAAAAGATTTGGTATAGATGGAGAACATCTCCTTATATTACAGAGAGATTGAGGGAGGTGGACCTCTCTTAGGAATATTATGTCAGGGGCAGGCACCCAGCCGCTATTACTGTTATTGTTGTTCACTATTTCAATACCGCATTTTATGCTGTATATAGGCAGGCCGTACGGATGTCTATATTCTCTGATGTATGTATGATCTTATGACACTGCTAGTATCCCTGCGTGGGTTTAGTTTTATTAGTTATAGCCCAGTGCTATGGGTTCTTTTGTTAAGGACAAAAAAAAAAGCGAAAATTTCAATAAAAACTTTTTTCTTATTTAAAAAAAATATGTCCCATCATGCCGTTTTTTTTCCCGTCAGGTTATGAGAAAAGCTCTTTTCAACTGAGAAGAGAGAATAATCTAGGGGTTTTCAAAATTGGTGTGCAGGAAGGCACAATTTGGATTACCAGAAGGGGCAGGGCCAGTGATGTAACAGCAGCTAAAATGATTGCAGTTTCATCTTTTTGACCTGTATGCATTCCCATTAGGGCACTTTAATAAATATATGGGATTAAATATGGAGTTGGAAAAGGTAATACAGTAAAATGTTAGTACACAGCAAAGTTTTTTACCTTCATGGTTCAAATTTGACAATTTCAAATTTGACTATAGTGGTCATTTTAAATGTAGTACCAGCCATTATTTGCGGTGTCCTTGGCTTTTGGCTTTTTAATGGGTTTTTTTTTCTATTTCAGTGGAAAAGGCAAAACAGAATCCTCAGATCCATCATCATCTTGGAGATCTCTCATACCCGTGATTAAAGTGAATATCAGCACAGTAAGTTCAATACAGCAACATAAAGACCATTTATCTCCAGTGGTTATTGATACTTGAGTGCCAATTGTCAAACATGAGGAATATTTTTACCTGAATGTTGCAACACAATAACATTTCAACAACCCGGCCCATATTTTTTAAGCTTGTATGTGTTACCTGACCAAGACTTTTGCTTTTCAGTAACCTTTGTATACTCTGCGCTAATATTAGTAGCATATTTAAACAGCCCATGCAGCACTTCCTTATGGGGATTTCAAACACCTACATCTCCCTTCCTGTGCTTGCCTATCTGTTTGTAAATTGCACAGGTATCTTTTGCCTAAAGTTACAGTCACTGTTGTAATAAGATCAGCAAACATTAACCCTCTGCCACAGCTTAAGTTTTGAAATGTCATTTTAAAATTTGTTCTTTGCGCACTCTGATTCAGTATATTATAAAGAGTGCTTACACATGATGCTTGCTTTTACATTTTTTACACTAATGAGTGTACGAAAGAAGACAGATTTGGGAGCATACTAGTAGTGTAAAAAGATTTATACTTTTTTGTTTGGTTAATTAAAGGCCAATGATTTTAGTAGAAAATGTACTTGGTGGTTTATCAAATACAATGCTATTACTTAAATGCATGCTATATTTGGTAAGTAGTTTGTTTGCACAATTGATTTCTTCTGAAACAGATTAAATAATATCTCTTTTTAGCACTGCAATTAATAAGAAGTAAATTGATCCTTTAACTCTACTCAGATTTTGGACTGTGTTTACCACTAAACATAGGAAGTCCCACTATAGTCAGAATCGTAGATATAGCCATTTTTCTTTTTTTGTCCAGAGATCATGTATCGCTCTATTTCCTGGCCAGTATTTGAAACTACATTGCCCCACCAAGCTTTTTAAGGTCTGTCAATACACTCAATTCTCCTTAATTTGTCTTCACCCACAAAACAGAAATTAAAACCTAGACTAATCCTTATCCAGATGAAGTTGATATTATATGAAGGTTGCAGAGATTTAGATAGCACTATATCCCATGTCGCATACAGAATACGTTTTGGTGTTCAGAAATACCCATATTAACTTAGTCTGGTTTAAATTACAGTTCAAATAGCAGCAACTGAGGTCTTCAAAGTTATACTACTGCAGTTTAATCCATTTGAACAGGAGACTTGTAAAGGATATCTGTAAGATCAAATCTTTTAATAGAAATGTACCTTGCATTGGGATTATTCAGCAATTGCCGTGTCAAGGTACAGAATCTGTCCTATCTATAAGGGAGTTATCTTCCTGCCATTTGGGACTTGTGAATGGATGTTTTAGAATGAAGATTTTGACAAATACATTCCTGTCTCTGTAATTTTCGTATTAGTTCAGTCACACTGTGCAATTACTTGTATTGACATAAAATAAACCTTTTCTAAATCTCTTATGTCACAGCACAAATATTAAGAGAGGAATCTTTTTTTGTGTTAGAATATCTGGCATCATGTCACGAGTGGGGAGCCTGATATATCAAATGTACAATTGCAGGAATTATTCGACAGTAAACTTTAATAACTGTCACTTCAAAAGCGATTATAGAACTAGTACTAGAAGAAGACTTTTCTCCTGACATTAATACTACACAGGTATTTTATCCACAAGAGCAACACTTCCTCCCAGTTTCTGTAGACAACAGAAATATGTTGCCATTTAAAATGTTAACGTTCGTAAAATAAATAAATAGTCTTGAGAAGTTAAAGGACCACTACACCTAAAATAAGTTGTCTTATATAAATAAGCTACCAATAACATTTGCAGACTATGTAAATGTACCCATATCTCAACAGAGATTAAGATACTGGACATTATATTTGCATTGGATTTGAAGTGTAGTTGCAGTACCCATCACAAACAGGAAATTGTTTTCTATATACAACACATCTGATCATGATAACAGCTATGTATAAAAAATGTCTCTCCTGATAAGCTCCCAGAACACTCACATAAATATTTTTGTTATTATTCGCTCTTTTATTTAAAGCATCTTATGTTAGTGGTCTTTAAAAATATAAAAACAAAACTATTAAGCTTCCCTATAATTATTAGTCTTAATAGACATTAAAGGTATTTACTGTTTACTCATTCCACAAGTGGTGGAACATGCAAGTTCCTTTTTAAATAATACCATCAACTTTAATTGTAGGGACGCTTGGCCTTTGGAAATCATTACCAGCCTCAAACCTTATGTGTAAATTTTGATGATGCATTCCTCACGTACACCACAAAGCCCCCATCAAGTCACCTGGACCAGTTCATGCACATCGTGAAAGGCAAGCTGGAGAATGTCAGGGTGATGCTGGTGCCCAGTCCCAGATATGTCGGTCTTCAGAATGACGAGTAAGTGTGCTTGTTATCATTACACCGTTTCCCTTCTTGTTTGTAGATGAAAAAATTTATTCAGTATTAGAAGTATCTTGTAAAATTCACAAGTATATTTGTAAAAGTTGCTATGACAGTACTTGAGAGATGTTTGATAGTCTACTTTACAATTCTTTTGCAGTTGTGTATATGCTATTCTCTATAATCAGCTATTTCAAACTTTGAGGTGCTCACTACAGTGTCCTTCAGTAGGCTTGGAAGCCAACTCCTCCTATGTTAGGAAATCTGCATATCAACAACATGAATTCTAGAGCCTACCTCCCACAAATTGTTTTGTTCTCTTTCCACCAGCATGGGCAGTCCTTTTAGTCCACCTTATCGAATTTAGTGCCGTGAGCACTAATTGTGCTGGTCACATCTATTGCTCAATATTTTGAGTAAAGTTATACCCTCCCCTCCTGCCATGCATTGCTCATACATGGGTGGATCTGATATGTGTTAAGTTATTTCATACCAATGGGTTTTTATTGTTAATGAAATACGAAATCTGATTCATTTACAACTTATGCATTGTATGTAAATGTGTAATGGCTGGTCCTTCGTTTGCCTTGGTTGTCAGGGGAAACCTTTTCAAACTGTAGTGAACACATTACATAAAGTACCTGCCTCTGCTAGATCTTTCAAATTGATATTATTACCTTTGAAATCCCCAAATTTGAATAGTCGTCTGCATGAGAGTTTGAAACCATGTCACTTTACATGACTAATGTAAACATGTGAACAGGATATTTAGTTTAGATTTCAAGGAGAAGTCTTATCCAGAGGCTTTTTTCTCTTTTAAATAACAAATTAAGTACTTTTTTAAGCATGCATCTGATAATTTTCCTTAACTGTCTTTCTACAAATCATTATATCATTTTCAAAATTTCTCTGGCAAAAATACGGCTTCACAGTCTCACATATCAGTTACACAGTCTTGCATATCTCAGCTTGTCATGTGTAGGCAGAGAGGGTATAAGGATTGGGAGGTTTTCACAGTTGAGCAGAGCTCAGAGGGTATTGCAAACCCTCTCACTACTTGTGACTTTAGGATTTCTGCTTTAAAGTATGAATGCAAATCTGAAAATTCAATTTTAGGTGGAATATTTCGAATTAAGCTCTGTCCCCCAAAGGTTACTTACCTGTTGTCTGGTGGTCAGGCTTCCCTATGGGTATCACAACTAACTGCACAGGATGACTGTCTCGGAAATATAAGGTTGACACTTGGAAGAAGAGTGTGACAGACATTGTTGGAATATTTCAGTCTGAAAGATTCTTAACTTTTTCACATAGGATTAAAAATGTTTTCTGAATAAAATTAGGCCCATGATAATCACAATCCTCTTGTAGTTCTTGATGCACTATAACTATAACGTCACATAAAATAGTTGCCCAGCACACCTCTAGTATAAACAGTTCTGTCTGTGTTGATTTGGTGAAATTATTATGCCACAACTGAGCAATAGAATTTGTATTACAAACTGTTGCACAAAGTTTTCCACACTGTGCTTTAACCATTTGTGTATAGCATGAGGCTAAATATGCATCTCTAATTCATTACTAGAAAAGCACTCATAACCTTATAAAACACATTTCAAAAATAGCTTTGCTGTCAGTCATGAGCTCTTTGCTTTTTAATTTTGTAATCTACTGCGTTTTCCCTCAACACTTAAGTATCCTGGATCAAGTCAAAAAAGCATGATAAATAAAGCTAAAATTTAGGGCACTTGAAAGTAGAGAATTTTCAAACTAGGTCTTTACAGAACCCTGGAGGATTGTGAGATAACCTGTAAAATTCCTCATTCTGAAGGACAGGCCTTTCAGCTGCCTATTCCTAACAATATGACAGATATGATCACAAATGTAATATTTCTGTTGAAAAATTGACTACAGTTTCTTTTTTTTTTTTCTTCTTTTTTTCTTCTTTTTTTTTTATACTCGGTGTTCTCTCCGCAGAACAGGAAACTATTATTTTAATCCGATAAATAATGGGCATATGGCTCATTTAAATTATGTAATCTGGCAGATCGGAGTCTTTATGCCTTTTTATTCTTTCTTTGCTGTGAGTTGATGGGAATTTTGTTTTGCATTAATTCCATGTGTTTTAGGATAATTTAATAAGTAAGTAAGCCTCAGCCAAATCCTTTCTCTCATAGCGTTAATTTTTTTTATTCTGCAGTAGATGATGGCAATGGATTGCATTTCTTTCCCCTTGGTTTCTTTACACATTGAACCTCTGCCAGGGCTGCTTCATTACAATCAAGGATAGCCAATGCAGACTAAAATATCTGATGTGTGGTCATGACCAATATCCTGCGTTAATATTTTGTTTCCTGTTCTAAGACCTCCAAGACTCATGGGAGAAGGATTCGTGGTCATGCAGTCTAATGATGTTGACATCTACTACTACATGGATGAGCCAGGTAATCTGCAGCAAGATGATAAAAATAGCTGACTGATACAAGTAATTAGCTCCATGGTTAATTCATTAATTTCATGGTTGGATGTTATGTTTTTCTCTGTCCCTATCTGCCCAATGTGTTCCACTGATGTCTATAATCTACATCAACTTGACAGTCGTGACCTGCTATATCTGTTTCAGTTTGTGCAACTTAACCTATGGAGTATCTGAAAAGTTAGCTTTCGTCTCTATCAGTTGGTTCTGTACCCTCCAATAAGGATTACAAATTGTTATTTTCTGTGCTTCTTAAAAATATATTCTTGCCATTTCTTTATGATGGACTTGGGATATCACATCTTTGAAATATTCTTTAGTTTTCTCCTGAATTGGTGTTTTTCAATAACATTTTCTCAGATTTGCTTTGATTATATTGTAGAAGTGGGCTTCAATGAATTATGTGGTTTATTAAAACAGGAGAATGCACTATTTACTTGTATCTGAGCAAAGGGACTGAATACTTATACAATTGTCAATATTTTATTTGCATTCAGTGAATAAATTTAGCTTTAGGGGAAGATTCAACTGCCGGCGATGTAGCACGTGGTCATCACTCTGAGCACTGCCAGTAATTATGGCAATGAAATCCCTGCTCATCCTCATTCGCACCTCTACAGGGTGTGAGGAAAAATGAGCGGGAATTTCTATCAGCTGCGAGGTGTCTCACAGAGGTTCCGGAGACACACCTTGCAGCTTATTGTATCTCCCCCTTAGTGGGTTTATTTTTTTTAATTTGACATTTTGTGAATAATTTCATTTTTATTCCATGACAAAATAAAATGTGTATAGATCTAGCTACACATAAAAGTGTGTATGTAAAGTATGTATAGGTATACATTATAAAGTGCTGCCCAGTAGCTGGCTGTAGTATCAAAATTGCAGGTCTTGTTATGTTAACCACAATTATATTTGCAAGGTTTCAGTCGCACTTGCTGACTATATTCAAACCTAAACAAAAGAGGGATATGCACATCCGTTTTATATGCATAATTCAAAAACTGCGTTGAGGAAATGTCTATGCTGACACAAACACACCATCGCTTTCTAAGAAGTGATCAAAACCGACTAAAGCAAGAGTACTTGCCACCTGAAAAGCGCTTCAAAACAAAATAAGACATAGCACATCAATGTAATTGCACAAATAAGATTGCAACATAATTAATTGCTTAGTCCATAGCAGATACATTATAGCGGTGTGCAGAGAATAGCAAAACTTTCTCGCAGATGGTATTCCTCCTAGTTCATTTTTTAATGCATATCTCTATAATGTAAACTCGCTGCACAACACGCCGTTTCTCAAAGTACTACTATTGCTTGAAAGCATGTGCTGACTTCTGTATTTTTGAAGGGCTTGTCCCAGAAGATTCAGGGGAAAATGTTGAAGGAGAAAGCAACACAGAAGATGCAAAGCTGCAAGACTTGCCTCCTTGCTGGGGATTAGACATTGTCTGTGGGAAAGGAACAGATTTTAACTATGGGCCATGGGCAGACAGACAGAGGTACAGAGTATATGAAATCTCTTTTTCTTCCAAACAAGAAAATGTTGCTTTGCATACCTGTTGCAATGTTTACTGACTGTTTTTTATATTCGTGTTTCTGGCAATAGACTCGAGCATGAATTTGCAATTGTATAGCAGTCTTTGTTACTTTTTGTAATACACAATGAAAAAATGTAATGTACATATAATGTATTCCATTACCATTGATTTTAATTCTTAATTAAAGCCGGAATGATGCAAATAATTTGACATGTCAGCACATAATGCTAATTGTAACAGTTGTACAAAATTATGCAAAAGGCAGATGTCTATATGGATTTGTCCCATATCTTATCTTTTTGTCTGCTGTGATCTCATTGTATTAAAGGGACAACTCAACCCAAAGTTCCAATTTTAACAGTGAAATAATAGTGCTGTTCTCCTTTCTCCAGGTGCTCTCCTTCCGGTTAGAAGCCAATATTGGTTATTTCCACGCTCTGGTTAAAAAATGGGCAATCAAGGCAACATATGATCGTGCTAGTGTTGACGCCCTTCCCCTTGTGGTGTCACTACAATGTGACACAAAGACACTCTCAGGAGTTGTCTCTCTCCTTCATTTTCCGGTCCTATATCCCCTGCTCCCCCCCCCCCCCCCCAAGTCCTGGCGTCTGCTTCCTTACTGCGTGTTGACAAACTAACGTCACACCATCGCGTTAAACCACTACGTTGCTTGCCAGGCTACGTAGATTTTTATCCAGTGCTAACGGGGCTTCTCCCTATACCCTCCCACTACATAGAGATTTAATATTTAATGGGCTGCGGAAAGGACTGATAGGAGCAGGGTAGATTAGATTTCATGTTTTGTTTAAATCTAATGTTGAATTTGACCATTGGTTTCTACCACCTTTTAAATGATATACATACTGTAATTACAGTAACTCATTTAGAGCAATATGTTTAACCATTTACTTTCCTTTCTTCTGGCAGGGAGTGCTTGTGGAAATTTTTCTTCCCACCAGATTATCAGGTCCTGAAAGTTTCTGATATTGCACAGCCTGGAAAACCTCGACAAGTACAGGCATTTGAATTAAGAATGAACATCATTGCAAATGCTACAATAGATCTGCTTTTTACCAAAAATAAAGTAAGTACAGGTATATTGTATACTAGAAATTAAGTTATCGGTTATAGGTGTTATGGGGCCAGTGATATGTAGGCGTGATGTTGGCCCCTAATGCTATAGACTGCAACTCCCAGAGAGCTTTATGTTGATGAAACCAACTGTCATATAATAATTAGATAACGCCAAAGTCTTGCTGTGCTTCATGTCCCCTTGGGTACATTGAGACTAGCTCTGTGAGATCGCTGAACCATACAAAACTCTCAGCATGTCTTCATCTTCTGCTAGAACTGTGTGGGAATATTATTTTGTTGCGTGCACAATTTTCTACAAGGTTGTTTTTATTCACTTCTGGAAATATATAAAAAATAAAGTCAGGATCAAGCTATTAACTTTCCTTAAAGTGTTCTTGTTAACAACACACAATGGGGGCAGCCGTTTTCTGGGCTGAGGCACTTTGTTACCACACATGTCAGTGGATTGATAGAGTATTGGTCAAACCCAAAAAATGGCTGCCTCCACCATGCTAGTGTTCGCAGTTGACTCATCGAAACATACTCTATATTGTAACATTTTAGAAGTATACAGAAGTAGAAGTTGCTCAATCAATTTACAGGTTCATAGCAGGTGCTTAAAAGGGTGGGGTTATCCAGCAAGGAATACAGAGTGAAATCCCCCAGCACTCTGCTATAACCAGCAAAGGAGCTGCTATTTCTATTTGTACTTAAAAATGGAGACATTTCAGCTGCACACATTTGCAAATGTATGGAAAGCCACCCGCCACTTCACGGCGCTTCTGCTAATAGGGCGGTCCTAACTCTAAACAATGAGAGTCCCTATTATGGGCCATACATATGTAATTTTAATTGAAAGCTAACTTGCCAAGAGGTACTCCAAACTCCTCCAAATGGCAATATGGCGCCAGCACTCCCCATCAGCTACTGACACCATAGCATGCTCCTCAAACAAACAATACAGAAGTGGAAGTTGCTCAAGTAGAATTAATAAGATAATCTGTGTTTTATTATTACCATTGTGAATTCAATATTGAAAGTGCAATTGTAAAATGTGAACACTAACATGCAAAATAGTCTTTTGTAAAAGGACCTTCCCATATACGGTACTATTCCTCAATACAGTTATTTCTGCTCAGTTGTCATTCATTGCATTTGGGAGTGGTATGGAAACATTTACATAAAGAACAGTGCATAACTACCATATGAAAACAAATTGTTGGTATAGTTTTTAACAGCTAATATTTTTATTATACAGGAAACAAATGCTGTGCATGTGAATGTGTGGGCAGGATCTTATTTAGAAGTAAACATCCCTTTGATCGTCACTGAAAATGGTAAGACATTCACTGTCTACAAGTCAAGAACAGGCCCTCTATTTACTAAAGCTGTGATGATTTTTATACAATGTCCGACGTATCCAGTGTTTTGGACTTGGCAACTTGACAGCCTACTTATCATCCGTTATAATAGCATACCTTGCATTCAATGATGGTGTTTGCATCTTTAAAATGACCAGTTCATTTCTAAATGTGTTTCAGGTCCCAAATAAATAGACTAATTTGGTTGTACCTGAGCTGTAAAGTCAAAGTTTGTTGAATAATAATTTTATGATGATTTCAATGGTAGAACAACAATTTATATAAAAAAAAGGTGTTTATTTTGTAAATGTAAATCAAAACACATTGCTTCTCGAGTACCTTTTTCTTTGCCATCCAAATTCCCATATTTTAAACAAACATGGGTAGGACTGTGTTGAACTGTGCACATACATGGCAGTGAGAGTTTATTATAATGCTGTTACTGAGAAGCTGTAATACGAGATATAAAAATCTACATGTATATTCTATACTAACCATTTTAGGTATGGGGCAGCACGGTGGCTAAGTGGTTAGCACTTCTGCCTCACAGCGCTGGGGTGATGAGTTCAATTTCCAACTATGGCCTTATCTGTGTGGAGTTTGTATGTTCTCCCCGTGTTTGCGTGGGTTTCCTCTGGGTGCTCCGGTTTCCTCCCACACGCAAAAAATATATACTAGTAGGTTAATTGGCTGCTATCAAAATTGACCCTAGTCTCTCTCTCTCTCTCTCTCTCTCTCTGTCTGTCTGTGTGTTTGTTAGGGAATTTAGACTGTAAGCTCCAATGGGGCAGGGACTGATGTCAATGAGTTCTCTGTACAGCGCTGCGGAATCAGTGGCGCTATATAAATAAATGATGATGATGGGTGATGTCTTATTATAGTGTGTGTATAGTTTATATGCAGATGTACGGATTACTCTTGGATTTATCTGTATCAGTTTTGTTTATTACATTGACCATTCCTTCTATGTAGAAATGTTTGCCCTCTCCAATTATATAAAAACTATACAAAGAACTTAGCTGCTAAATTGTTTAGTCTATATATAGTTTGTATAGTTTTTGTTTGGGTAATTTATTGTATTAACACTAGCATATGTTTTGTAATTTTTCCATTGTGCCTTTTCAGTGCAAGAACTTTAGTTTAATTCTATAATGGGACATAGGTACTGTTTATAGTTAACATTGTTAGAAGAAATCAAGAACAATATCTACAAGGGACATTGATTTCCAACCTCAAATGTAGCTATATGTGGTTTTATCACCTTACTGTACTATTCATATTAAGAACTGCATATTTTCCAAGTATCCCTCACAATATTCACCTAATTATAATATAGACTACAACTAATTCATTTAACAAAGAATCCTAATTTTAGTATCCAGATTTTAGAGGACCTTTTGTTTCTTATTTGTTTGAATGTTTGTATATTTTCTATCATTTTGTATGGTTATAAAATTAGTGCTGCTTTTTTTTATATGTGTTTAGGTTATTCGACGACAATTAAAGGACAATTGTTACATGTTGATACTACCACTAGTATGCAGTTCAGGACACTTCTTGAAGCCGAAATGCTTGCAGTAAGTTTGTTATCTTTAATTATTGTAGTATTTGTTTTCATAATTGTTGGCTCTCTTGTTTGAAGAGTATATATATGAATGTCGGCTATAGCAATTTGAAGAGCAATCGTCTACAAAAATAAGCATGACATTTAAGTTGACTGCTTTTTGTATTAGAATTTGATAAATATGTTATGTACATTGAATGTTTTGTAATGATGGACCATAAGGTCTGTTTATAAGTTTCCAGCAAATGTGTCCACAGTTCACTGCTTATACACATACATGTTTGGTAGGAGAAACAAGTGAAAACGGATATAATAATTAATTGCTGGTTTAAACTTAAGGTAGTATTAAAATCTCAATTAGAGCAAATTAATAATGTTTGTTTTTATAGTGTATATGTGGTGAAATGTGCAAACAAGATGGACCTGTCAGTCTTTATATTTTGTCATATTTCTGTTATAATGCTCATTCGGTTTCTCCCCCATAGTTTCATATAAATGCTAGCTACCCTCGGGTGTGGAATATGCCCCAGACATGGCAATGTGAACTTGAAGTTTACAAGGCAACTTACCACTTTATATTTGCTCAGAAAAACTTTTTCACAGGTAAATATCTAATATATAAATGCTTAGTGGCGTCTGTCTGTGTGTGTGTGTGGGAAAAAAAAACAAGTTGCAGCGCCACCTGCTGGGCAGAGTTATACACTGGCCTACTAAATTCTTAGTGTGTGTGGGAAAAAAAAATTCAAAAAGGGCTGAAATTTGGTAGAGCTCAAACTCATTTTCGTGAGGTAATTTTACCTCATGAACACACATGTGTAGAGGCGTGCGTTAGTGTGTGTGTGTGGAAAAAACTATTTTCTCAGAAAGGGCTCATCCAATTGGCCTGAAATTTGGTATACTGACATTATTTGACAAAAAAATTAGAATAGTCAAGTCAGTTTACTTCCATCATCCACCCTTCCCCCCGTGGGAAGGGTAGTAGAGGCTAAATTTACGAGTTGAGGGGTCAAACTCATTTTCGTGAGGTAATTTTACCTCATGAACACACATTAAAAAGGCCGCTTGCGTCGGGAACTAACGCACTTCCCCTGAGGAGGCCTGGGCTAGGTCCAAATGCATGACAAGAACCTTTTTAAGACCTTAAGTAGCTTGATTTGACTAGAATGCATGAGTATCATGCACGGGTTAACTTGTATATATATATATTTATATGTAAAACTACTTGGTAATACCAGGTTTATAGGAAACAAGTCCATTCTGGATATACAGGAACAATTTTGTTAAGCAACCCTCATTTTACAGTGTCATTCAGTCTAGAGCAATAGCACTGCAAAATTTGATTCAACCACGTAAACTTTTTTGTATTTTTTGGAGTTATAGCAATAACTAAGCCTCTGAATGTGCGCCCATTTTTAATGCTTTTAATAATTCAGTAGCTGTTCGCCTTTGGAAAGTCTTTAGATATATAAAATGTAAAGAAGTTCAACAGATATCAAAGCACACAGAGCAGCAAATGTCTATTTACTAATATTGCCAAGTAAATTATTTGGTACTGTGTGTGCATATTCAGTGCTTTTATTGGTGAATCAGCTTTCTAAAACTACTTTACCATGGGTATAGATGTTTCTTTCAAACTTTGGCCTGGTTTACTGTTGAATGTGAGTCCATCAACGGGTTAAAGAATCAGCTTTTCCTTACTGCGAATGTGCAGTTAAATGTGGCTGGGTTTTAAGTTTGCAGTAGTTTGTGGTCCTTTATTTCAGTGGTGGACTGTGGTCGGGCAAGAGCATGTAATGTACACTAGGGGTGCACGCACACTAAGTATTTCACATGGACATGAGGTCTAAATGGACTTGGCCGCATCTCGATTTACTTCTCTTAGGAGACATAGATATATGCTGATGGTAGTGATAGCACTAGCACAAATCTTTACTGTTTAAAAACAAATGTTAATTACATTTAAAAAAATAAATAAAAAAAATAGTAACAGCTATATCCTCAGCTGAAGGAGGGGGACAACAAATGTCGGATTCCCCTAAAGCAGCTTCCAGCATTAGGCTATCTCATGTATAAGAAGGAAACACACCTTGTGGAATGCTCCTACATCTTCAAGGGTTTGTGTACTTATTGAGGCTGAAGGTCTGGGCCTGCTTCCCTCCTCTGGCTCCCAAAGGTGCATTGCCCTAAAAAGGTCCTGAACCATCCCATGGTTTCCCACTCACTAGCTATCTGGGATTCAACCTACAGACTATATGGTTTCTGCCTGCACCCCTCCCCAGTAATCCCTCTTCAAGTCTCCAGAGTTACCTCCAGATTAACAACCCGCCGCATTCTCTCCCTGGTACTTCCGGGCTGTTCGTTATCTGAACAATGTCATCCGCACCTTCTTATTCCCATAATTCTCTGACATCCAAACGGCAATTGGTCTAGCCACACAATATTTCTATCAATGTTTGCAAATCCGCAACCTCCACTCTACGGTCAAATCCCGTTTTACCTCTCGCCCCCTTACCACCATTGAGGCATTGTGCCTGTGTCGAGCATCGACGCCTAGTCTAATCTCCACTATCTATTCCAAATTGACCTCCCCGACCTCCTCTTACCGCAACCCCCACGAAATAGCTTGGAAACGTGACTAGGGAGACCCCCTTGATAATGAAGACTGGACTGAAATTCGAGATAATGCCGCCGCTAGCTCAATCTTTGTTCAAATAAAAGAAAATCCATACAAACTTTTGCTTCTCTGGTACTATGTCCCTACTCGCCTCCACAAAATGTTGCCTGACTCCACTGACAAAAGTTGGCAGTTATGCTCTGGCATAGGCTCGTTTCTTCATATATGGTGGGATTGTCCAAAATTTACCCTTTTTTGGCGGGATATCAAAGCACTGATAGAATCCATTATTTAGATCAATGCTCCGCTTGAACCAAAATTTTTCCTCCTGCCCCTTCAATTCTCCACAGCCACTAAACACCAGAACAAATTGTCCTACCATATTATATCTGCTGTCACTTGCCAAATCGCCTCTGACTGGAAACAAACTGCCTCCCTTCTCTTCCCACCATAATTACCAGGATTTGGCTTGTCCACTGCATGGAATTCATGACTAGCATTATTAACAACACCTCTAAAACCTTCAACAAGATTTGGGATCCCTGGTTGTCCTACCATCAATACCGATAATGCACCCCCTTCACATAAATCATACAACAACATTTCCCCCTCTTTTTTTACTCCCTTCTCTCTCCCTCTAATACATCAGCGGTTTTTGCCACACTGCCCTCTCTCCCCCTCTTTTTTTCTTATCCTCTTTATTCTACTCTTCATTCCCTCACTCATCTCTCTATTGAACTTTGGTTCTTTCTTCCTCCCCTCGCTCCTTTCTCTCACTCTGATCTTTTCTTACAATACAGAAACCCCCAGTCTTTCCGCTGTGATACCTACATTGTCCCTGAATACAGTTTTCTACTTCTAAAGGAGATTTCTTGTACTTGTGCACTTTAATTTTATGTACCAATGTATTTGGATTTTGTTACGTTTCGTTCTCTGTCCGTTAATAAAGACTTGTTTAGAAAAAAAAAAAAAAAGAGACACACAGTGGTGTCATCCTGCCATAATGTGAAGGCAGGCCCAGCTCGGTCAGCTTTGAACTACATTCCCTATGGAAATTGGGAATCCCAAAAAAATGTGCTCCCAAGTCCCCTCAAGGCCTGGCAACCATTGACGACTCAGACTTGCTGCCGCTTGCAGAACTACATGTGACAATGTGCTCATGGCTCTGAGTGTACTGCAGCTTGTATAACTAGTATCTAGTGGGAAAAACACTAAAAATAATTTTTAAAGCCTTTTAATTAAAATAAAAACTCCCCTGTAGCCCTAGTTTACTTCATTATTAGACTCCTACAATATGCAATCAACCATTAAGAACTGCTTTGCTGAAGCATGGGAAATAGACTATGTACCCCTGACGCTTGACATTGCAGCCTCCTGCTCTTCAGCACAGGAATGATTTGCCCTGGGGGGGAAAGGTTTGGATGATCATGCTGGTTTTACATTGTGATGGGAGTATCCCACATTGCAGGTTTTCCTGTAGTAGTGTGGCCAGGCCGGCTGGCATAGCATGGTGCTGTTGCTGTTTTTGCATACTCATTACCAGTAACCAGTTAGCAATGGTTCTGGTTATTTTTTTGGGGGACAAGGACACATCAGTTTTTAAAATCTTCTGTAACTTCCCACCGACTGCATCATGATACGCTTATAGAGGATCTTGATGCACTGTATCTAAACACTGTGTTTTGAGTTGCAAGTTTCATTATATATCTACAACCAAAACAATACACAAAGGGTAGTAATTTTGTGCCAGTATGCCTACACCTACATTTGGGCTGCATAGTTGCAGCCTACTCTGATATGAGCCTTTAGTGTTCAAAATTTCTAAAATTTTGAAGCATCTTCATTTAGTCTTCTCCCTCATAGTACATTGAGATTCCACTGTTTATTGCAACTTTTTATATTGTTTCCAACTAGCTCAGTGTTTATATCTTCTGTTTAGCTTAGTGTGGACATCACTAGTAACTTTTGCTATAAATCTCTGACCCCTTGTAGAATTCTAAGTTTGTTCTCTTTCACTGTAGCGTTGTTTAAAGGAATAAGAAAGGAGAAACTGCTGCTATTCCTATTTAATTCAGTTGGTTCAGCAGCATCAGCATATTTATAAGTTGGCCAAAGAGAAAAGTCCCTTGCACCCCTAGGGTTTAAATGTTCTCTTGATAGTGAAACATTGCATTTGAAGGTTTTTCGGAAATAACAGCTGCAAAAATCAAGGGATTTTATAATATAACTTTTTTAACTAATGTTTTTGCAAAATGAATATAATTGAACTATAATTATTTATTTCATTTGAAAACATGCCCTATATTGATCTATCTTGATTTTTATTGGTTTTACAAATTTGTAATGAATGGAATTTGCTTATACCAAACATATAAAATTCTGTGCATACAGAGATAACATTTTGGCACTAAAATACACCATAAAATCCAACTAATTTTTCTTCTGTGTTATTATAGTATTATGTAGCAATAACTTCTGCTGCTGGTTTCATTTTAGATCTGATTCAGGATTGGTCCAGTGACAGTGCACCAGATCTGTTTTCATTTGTCCCATATACTTGGAACTTAAAGATCATGTTTCATCAGTTTGAGATGATCTGGGCAGCGAATCAACACAACTGGATTGATTGTTCAACCAAGCAGCAAGAGAATGGTGAGATTCTTTTTATCACCCACTACCTGATATTGTGGCGGTTTCTAGGACACTGTGCAGTGCTTATAAATAATGTGTTAATGTGTTTTATTGTGGTGTTTGGCTTACAGATGAGATTTTGATTCCTTCGTTTCCCTATAAACAAATTAATGGTAAATAGACAATATATAGCGTATCTTTTCACCACGGTAAAAACAATGCTGTGGAAAAATATGGTGTTTTACAATAGGGAAAGTACTGTTCTTCTATGATTCAAATGAGAGCTCCACTATGCCTCTAAACCCAAATGGCAAATTACGGTACAACTATTGCTGTCTATAGGTATTTCATTAATACTGCTATGAGCAGTCATAGCCTCTTATAAACACTGGTATTCCAGATGGTGCCATCCATTTATGTTAGGCTATTTGGGTGAGGAAGTTAAGTATCACTTTTCTTATTAAAGTTGAGCGGTTGTCTATGCTGTTTTTTGTATATCACAATAATAACATATCTACATGACTCCTTTATACAACATACACATTAAATGCTTTAATTCACATTATGAAATGTCTCCATGCCCTGCTTTCCTTTGTATTGTATGCATTTGTGTATTATTCGAGAGTTCTGTGATACTAGAATTTTTCTCAAAGCTAAGCAATAAATCAATCGCAAACAACTTCCCATATACAATATAAATATTATGCTTTTTGTTATCTTAAGCCTATTTTATTTTTATCAAGTGCTCAATATCTTCTGTATGGCTTCTGCCTTTCATTTTATAGACCTTTTTTGTTATGTTCTTTTAGTGTATCTGGCGGCCTGTGGAGAAACATTAAACATTGATTTTGCGCTGCCATTTACGGATTTTGTACCAACCACGTGTAATACCAGATTTTCCCTAAGAGTAAGTGTCATTTTCTTTATTATCAAAAGACTAGTGGTTTGAAGAAACATTTTATACGGTTCAGGACCTGTAGAAGAAAGCAGCGGAGCCACAAGAGAATAAAATGCGTGGAACCATAGCAATTACTATTAGACAATCACAGTGTGGAAGGACATCATCCAAGCCTATCAAACATTTCACTATTATTATATTGCCATCATATTAACACAAACAATAAAATGGTTATACAAACGTATGGCAAACGGCACATTTTGGGTCAAATTAAAAAGTATGTTTTGTAAGATTGCTAAATAAAAGTCCATGATTACAAAACTCAGGCCAGAAGATGAAATTCAAGTGATAATGATTGTAATATAGAAGTCCACGATCAAATTGTATTCACAATTAATGTTTTAAAGTTAAATATTCTGTTACTGTATATGTTTGTCATTTAAAGTTGTCCATTTTTGTTTTAAGTAATAGAAAATACAATGCAGAAAAAAGTTAATCACTTCTTGTGAACAATGTACTTATTGGTGTTTTATTGTCCACACTGGGCACTGGTCCTAACAATGCAGCGTTTTCTGTGTCCTTTTCAGCAAGAGCCTAGTAGTTAACAATTGGTTTAACAACACTTACTGTATTGTGCATTGTAAACATTGCTGGGGAGTATTCAGAAAGTGAGAGAGTAAACATGAAACCGTGATATAGATATTTCGTTTGTACGTCTGTGGTGCTGTTTTTGTTTGTTTTGGTTTTTTTTTGTTATAATTGCGCTCAGGATACTAGATTTTTTTTTTCTGTTTCTACTGATTTTATAGATGTCAAAATAAACAAAATTATATGGTATTCATGTGTATACAAATGTTAGAAAAGTGCTGTTGCTGCATTGCTAATAGCCATTTTTCTATTTTAGGTTATTATTTAATAATATTTATTTATATAGCACCAGCATACTCTGCAGCACTGTACAATTGAAGCAAACACAGTAATAAAACAATGTAGGAATTTATAAACAATTACTTCTCTTTTGGTAAATTGCTTACGTTTGGTTGATTTATAGATAATGGTAGGTTCAAAACTTCATGTTATTTAAGCATGATTACAATCTTGTATTTACTAGTACTGTTTACATTTTAGGGAGGAGATGTGGACCTCCATTTGTTTTTACCTGACTGTCACCCCAGTAAATATTCACTGCTTACATTGGTGAAAGACTGTCATCTAAACAAAACCAGTCCCGACTCCTGCAGCTCAGCAGAAAACAACAGTGGCCAAAAAAACTGCAAACCAAAGTGGAGAAATGTAACACAAGCAGGGTAAGGTCTGTTTAGCTGGAAATGCCAACCAGCACCCACTATCCTTATTGTACAATGTGACCATTACACACACACCATTTCCCCCTTTCCTCTTTTATCATCTTCACTGATTCATTGTTGTCTCCATGGACAGGAACAGCATCCTTTTCTCTTGCGACATTATAACAATGTAACCCCTATTTTATATCCTGTATACAAAGGTCCGGGTGGGTGGAGTGCTGGACTGTCCCTTCTGTAATATTAATCATTGAGTATACCTGGCATCCAATTTATCCACAAAAGACTGATGAGCAACTGAAGCAGTCATGTAAGTTTTTGCTTTTTTTCTTTTAAATTAGGGTTTTTATACTTTAAGGATTTTCACTTTTACTGTGCTATGTGAAATCAAGCTTTTTGTTATGTATGTAATCCCAGAGGCACAGTTAATTCTAGCTTTACTAAAAACCATGTCTATTTACCACTCTCATTGCCAGTGTCAGAAATGGAGGAATCCATGCTATCAATGCTGAGGCCTTGTCAGAGAACATCAGAGAGAGTTACCTCTCCCACTGCTTCTAGCCGAACTACTGTGGATCCCTCAGAGTTACCGCCTGATAAGCTGCACGTTGAGCTGGAGCTGTCCCCTGACTCACAAGTTGTTTTTTATGGGCCCCTCTTGATGGCCTTTCTGTCAATAAAGGTATGCTGTCTTTATTTTCTAAGTTTTACTTGCATGCATCACCTAGAAATGTGACAAACCATCTAACCGTTTCTCATCGGTCCTTTAGCAGTCACCAAATATAACATGGTTTTTGTGAAACAGAATAAACCGCCCTTGAGAGAGAGTCTGGGGTGATGTTTTTTTCTGTAAAGCTATGAAGCAAATGGCATGTCTGTGAGCAGTTGTGCGTATGTTTCTGCCGGTTCTCAGAATATGGAAGGCACTTAGAGAATATTGTATAAAAATGCATATAGCGTCTCATTACATGGCAAAGCTGGCCTCTAGTGTATCTCCCAGTATCTGAAAAGACATAATTAGCTATAAGCTTTTAATGTGCTGTCTCCAAGTTGCTATAGTAAAGGACGTATCATAGATTTGTCATAATTGCATGCTGCATCTTTTGTGTTCCATGATATCTGCTGTGTTACTGTCTGTGCTAAATGTAGATCCATCGCTGTTTTAATGCGTACTGTACATGTCTGTCTCGTGCCAGGTAGCGATTGCTTTCTCGTATGATTGTTATCTCAAAGCTAAGCACGGCAATGTGTATTGTAGATTATATCCATCACTGATGGCTTTTTGCTGTCAAGTCCTGTACGCATATTTTACCTTATAAATGTTTTAGAGACTTCTGAAAGTGTTGTCGTGTTACCTGAACAATGACGTTTCCTTTCAAGACTCCATTGATTTTTTTTATTTTGTGTCTTCTGTGCCCTTTTTGTTGGTTTATGGCCTCTCCAAGGTTCTCCTTTCCATAACAATCATCTTAAATTAATTAAAAGCATTGTTCATATTTTCCTCAAATCCTGTTTTGTAGCTCTCTGCAGGGAGCAGTTGCTCCTTTTCATATGCTGCTGGATTTCTGAGTACAGTTTTAAGAGTGGAATTAAAATCAGTGGGCTTGGAACTAAAAGCGTTATTATGGCCCGGACTGCTGCATTTGCAGTATTCAGCTGTAGGACTGTTCTGACTAAATTACTTTTTGTTTTCCCATTGCTTTCTATTCAATTTCAAAACTACAGCTGTTCACAATATTTTGCAAAGCTTTTTCACTCTAAAATAGCTCGCCCCCACAGGGCAATATATGACTGATCTCCTGTAGACCTGCAATGCTATTGTAGAATAAGTTTCTAATTAATTATTTTTGAAAGTCAGGCCAGCATTGACACATGTGAAATCATTGACTAAGTCCTGTAAAGACAGGGGATCAAGATCAAGTGTTTTCATTGCAGTCTGCCTTTAAGTAGCACAACAGTGCAGGTTTGTTACAGACGTCAGTAGAACAACACAATGATATTTGTTAGAAAGAATGAGCAACGGTTGGCCATCCTGTATTCTCAATCATGAACAATTTTAGGATTGTTTATAACTCTATGCCCACCAAGCCAATTCACTTACATGTGTGAACAATAATGGAATAAAACAGTTTAATTGTAGAATCATTTTATACTTATAAAACAATATTTAATGTATGCACCTATGAAATATTACTTAATAGATCCTTTCGTTATTTTAAATGCCATTCTTTGTGGTGAAATGTCCTCTTCCTTTACTGTTTTGCAAGCCATGCAGCTATTGTTCACTCACCTTAGACACGCTAATGCTCACTAAAGGGTAGCCAGTGTTAGCTTATTCCTGGGAGGCAATTTATTCATTCATTCCACACTGGATTTTTTTATGTCTGTTTTTGAAGTTCTGAACCGTTGCTTCAAAGTGGCCAGAACATTCCTTAACCTGACTCAGAATGAGAGCTGAAATAATGACCGCGCTCATTTTTTGTGCATTTTTATTGTTTTGAATTGTTTGGGATTTTTGGTAGCTTGTTTGTATTCATGTTCTCATAAGTCTCTATTCTCCACAATATAGAACTGTATATTCTAGACATAATGGCATTGAATCTCATTGAATTCTTTAATCCATTTAAGTGTCCCTATCCCCATTTATTGCAAAGCATATAAAAGATAGATGTTGGCGATTAACTGCAATGTTGTCTTTTTTACTTTGGTGTGCAGTTGTTTGGATGGCAGTAAATGCATTTTTGCTGTTGGGACCAGTTCAATGGAAAATCCTTGTTTCCGACTTATTAAGAGTCACATCTTAATGTTCTACAGTACATAGAATGCAGCTTCGACATCCGTTAAGTCTTTAGTCTATCGAAGCTGAAAAGACTTCAGACAGGACATGTATCACAAGATATCCTGAAGCATTTTCGTAATGATTTGTTTCTACAAAGTGTCACTGTTGGGCATGACTCTATATCCATGTGTCCCTTGTTTATTGATTTATTGTGTAACAGATTATGAAAAGTCTCTCCACTACACTTCACAAAACACACAAGGAAAACCAATGTTTAATCATTGTAATGCCTGTTGTGTGATACACCATATTATATAGCTGCTAGGAATCTTCAGCATCTCATTTCATATAGTCTTTCCGGTCATTTCAGTATGAGATAGGTATATCTAATAATTATTATAAGGAGTTCATCCTCCCTATTTTGCTTAGGAACAAGCTGAGATATAATTCATGTTCTCACTTTTGAGCATTTGAGTTTTCTGTGTAGAGTGCTAATAATTTTATTTGCTCTCTGATTTTGGCATAATGGAAACTTTTTATTTAAGCCAGGACTGTAACTGTTTCAAATCCACAAACTACGCGCGGTTGCACATTTAAAGTGTCAATACGGTGCCGCAACATCGTGGATTTCCCTTCGCAACTCTATGGGGTGCAAACGGAAGTCCGTGGTGTTGCTGTAATGTGTTGACGCTAGTCGCAATATAGCAGCTTAATTGAATATGCCCCACTGTTTTCTAACTTTTTTGATTGTTGGCTTCTCCAGGTATCCTTCTTTTAAATTGCAACCTTTCTGTCTTCTAATTGTATTGACTTATTAAGTTGCTGTCTCCAATTTCTGATAGCATTTGGATTATTATTATTCCCTTTTTATGTCAATGTGTTTTGTAGCATAATACATAAAGCTGCACTCTTTGAAATTTTATATCCAAAAAACTGCCAAGGATTGGGTGCAGTTTACAGCATCATTTTGTAGCAAAAAGGATCCCTCTTTAGTGGTTCTTTTAATAATTTGTCAATTGTAAAATCCCTTCATGTCTTTAAAGCCATATTTAAAAATCTGTCCGGGTTACTCAAACTTTTTAATTACATACCTCTTATATAATGGCAAATGTTTACCAAGTGCTCTTTTTTTTTTTTTTTTTTTTTCTCATGTTGTTCCAAAATTGTTATCTAAAGTGTCTTCTTATATGTATACATATGTGCCAAGCATTCATTTTGTGTTTAAAAACCTGGATTTGTGGATAGAACGCACATGTCCTGGCCTAGGGTGACACAGTTGCACTTTTTTATTTTGGTATTAATAATTTGATATTTACAGTAAACGTAAGCAGTTGTCCAATTAGGGCAAAATCATTTCCATTTACTTTATACAAATATGATGTAATGGGTTTTTGGGTACACAAAATCGAATCCAAATCTGTATACTTTCCAAAAATGTTAGGAGGGCTTAAAATCTAACACTTACGTTTTAATATATGAACCTTACATGCCTTTGTTACTCCAGTACAGACAGCTGAACCTCAGCCTATATTTTTAGGACTGCCAAGCTCTCCGTATTTTAATGTGAAACAGAGAATTGGATGTTTTTTAGTGGTTATGTCATATCTTACATTTCGATGCTAAGCTTTGTTTCCATTTTTATATCTGTGTTCTCTCTAAACTTTGTTAGGAAAACTACTTTGGAGAAGACGACATGTACACTGACTTTGAAGAAGTCATTTCCAGCCCTGTGTTGTCAATGTCCACTTCTTCCAGCTCTGGCTGGACTGCGGTAGGAATGGAGAACGACAAGAGAGACCATGATCAGGCAACTAAATCCATTCACCCACTTACTCTGAGGCCGTGGGATATTACTGTACTGATCAATGTGTACAAAGTCCATGCCAAACTACCAGTAGTAAGTATATAGTACTGCTTTACTTATTAACAGTCAATGGAAAGTAAAGATGCAATGTAGGAAATTATATTCATCAATTACCTTTTTGAATGAGATCTCTGCTAATGGAAATTGTTTTAAATTAGTTATAGACACTCTTCTGAAAATTAAGAGGATATGTACACCTGTACTATCTATTTTATTGTGTCTTGCTTGCCTTCACTGTTTTTATAATACCCATTCTATGTTACTAGCGTGTTACCAAAAACCATTTTTCTGGGACAACCATGGGGTATAGAGGGCGCTGTGCCCCCACCCTCTATGCCCCCTGGACGAAAGAAGTACGTTTTTTTAATAAGTGCCAACGGAGTAGAGCACTTTTTTAGTATAGCCTTTTATCTTATTAATTTTAATTTATTTTAATTCTGTTTAACGTTAGCAGTGTGAGATGGGGAGTGTGCCGAAGGCGCTTATTTGCCGCCCCCAATCTCCATTTCTAGCTTCCGATAAAAGGGTCACCTGGTCGCTTGTAACAGGGAGCTGTGGCATGCAGCTCCAGTCATCCTAGCACTGCTGAGACGGAGCTGCCGGCGGTCCCCACTTGCTCCTGTCTCAGTACAGACGAAGACAGAGCAGACTGTGTTGGAATGGCAGGTAGCATTGGACAAACTGACTGGTAGGGGGCTGTAGCAGTTACAGCTCCCACCAGCTTAACAAATACAGGCAGACATAAGGGGAGGAGATGCTTCTTCTGTAGAGGATGGCACCTTCCCTCTTGCCGGCCTTTCTAAGAGTAAAAGGCCGCCATTTCCTCACTGCTCCCTTGCCTCTGCAGTGCCTAATCACTTCTTCTACCTGAAGGAAACTTCTATTTGCCTGTGTACTGTTTTGACTGCTGTAGCTGTGTGTCACTGTATTTTATGCTGAGTTGATATAGGTACTTTTGTCTCATCTTTACTGTACTCCATCTATGTCTCTATCTTTGAATTCTGTATATATATTATTACTACTTACTTAAACATTATGTCAGAAATAGAGGCGAGTTCCAGATCCAAAGCTGCCAGGGCCAGCTCAGTGATGTAATTCACCTGTTCCAGGTGTTGAAGTCGTATAATTGGATGAACGAAAGTATATTGGTTTAATATTGGTTTGCCGTGCGTATTGCGAAGCGTACGCCACGTGTTACGTGACGTGGTGCATTCGCACGGTAAAATACGCACGCACACACTCGCATTACAACAGTTAGTTATTTATATCATTTCATATTGGTTCTGTTACACTGTAATTCAGGAGCAGATAGTATTCGGTTTATTATTAGTCTATATATATATATATATATATATATATAGATATATATATATATAGATATATATATATATATATATATATATATATATATATATATATATATATAGTGATTATATGTACATTGTAGTGTTATTAAAGGTTTAGGTAATAGGAAAGGTGTCATGCCTGATATCATATTGAAGCCCTAATCATCAGCAGCTGTCCGGTGCAATCGGCGAAGAGATCGCACATTGCATACTTTAGTTATTGATATTAGAGAGTAAAACCTTTGTATGATACTGGCTATGAAAAGGAGCAGACCCCCTGGAGAGAAGACCCCCACCTTTGGATTCCTTAGATTGAATCAACCTATTACCTGTCTGGCCTGGACCCACCCAACGTCTGGACCTATAGAAACAATCTACGTCATCTCTATTGTTCACAATGAAACACTGACTGTATATATATTAGCTGCATCTCACTGGGGCTCAGTCAACTCTGACACAATATTCTATACAGAATATTGTCCATCGGGTCCCGTGGGTGCGCAAGCGAGCGCAAGCGATTGCATTGGTATGTACTTATCTTTTGGTATTGGCTGTGCTGTACTGTACTTTATCATGATATAATAATGTATTAAATTATTGACTATTTACATCTGTTAAAAATAAATCACTTTGTGCTTTGGACACACATTCAATTGATTGGGCAATGCTTATTTTAAAACGATAGAATTACTTTAATAATTTGGGGGCTCGTGAGCTTTGGAGGTTTCGTTGCCGATGATACGCAAGACCAACGGATTTCGGTTCCTCAACAAAGGGTGGAGACGCGTCATAAACGGGTAAGAACACATTGTGTTCAAAACCTGAATTTTACTCTGTGTTGTGAAACCGAATGTCCGTTTTGCATTATCTAGGGCACGCTAACTAGAACCTAGGGACAAAAGAGAAAACTGTTTCTTTTTTCTGTCATTGTGCGTTTTAACTGTATTGCATTGCTTAGCGTATGTGTATTTCCTGCTGTGCGTACGCGAACTTCCGGTAGACTTGCCACGTGGTTAAACAATCGTTTTGATAGTTATTGTACGTGTATAGTATAATTACTTGTGAAAGCCTCTGAGGTATTATTACTGTTGTTGGGAACTTTTGATTTTCTGCGCAGAAAAGGTGTATAGTGTGTGATGTTGTAACGTAGATACACTGTTTTATTGTTGAGGTGCTCAGTTGCTGTCTGACGAGGCGGATTGCCCAACTGAAGGACGGTATACAGGGCAGGTATACCGAATGCGAAAACGAAGTTTTCGCAAAAGCGCTACCAATAGATCGCAAGGTTTGCTAATAATTAGTATTGGTAGGCAGTGCGATCCGATCGCACCGTTAGTGCGAATTGGTGAAGCAGCTAGGAGGAATTATACTGGAAAGGCAGGTTGATTGTATTAACTTGCGCTCCCAGCGATAATAAACTCAGCAGATTTTTGTGGTTGAGCCAGGGTATCGAGGAGCTGATAGCCCTTGGGGCCCACAGTGATATTTCTGTATTAGGGACCCTCGCCAAGGGCGAGAAAAGCGAGTGAGCGCGGCTAAAGGAAATACGTTCACCGAGCATTATAGATCTCTAGCGGTGAGTATAGCGACAGAGTTGAAATTATTTAGTGGAAAGAACAGAGCATTGCGGTGTGTCTGTATTTCACATTTTGCCGGAAGGAACAGAGCATTGCGGTGTGTCTGTGTTCCGGGTAGAAAGTATATTGTGCAACATGGGTGCTAGGCATACGCTAGAGATTGCCAGTTTACTGCCTAAGGAAGGTCTTATTGAGTCAGCAAGATTTCTCATGTGTGCAAAATATGGTGCATACGCAACTGTGTATTGTGACACGTGGGTCGAAATGACCAAAGATTGTGATAGGCCTTTCCCAACAACAGGGAGTTTTAATGCAGAGGTGCTAAATACCGTAAAAGATAAAGTACGGTTGATTAAGTCAACGAAAGTGAGAAATGCACATAATCATTGTTTAAAATCGTGGCAAATGGAAGGTAACACGTGGCAGAGCAGCGAACGCACAGCGGAAGTAAGCGTACCGGAAACAAGCATTCCGGAAGTGTGCGTTGCAAAGCATGGCGAACTGAGCGCAAACACGCCCCCGATAAATTCGGTCGGGGCGGGAAGTACAGCCAATACCAAAAATGTAAAAACTGTAACTAGTAACTTGTATGTTGTTTTAAGTAACGTTAAAAGTAATGTTTCAGGACAAAGAAGAGGAACGGTCCCACCAGCAGGGGCAGCTGCTGAAAGTGGTGAGAGTAATGAAAAGGTTAACACAGGGGGAGACATCCATTTTACTGCAGCAGCAATTTCAGCAACTAGTTTCAGTGATTTGGTAGACTTACATCCTGTCTGCACAGCAGCAGTTCCCAATGGGAAAGCAGACAGGAATAGTGATGTTCCCTTAAAACATGTAGCAAAGCATGATCCATGCACTAGGTCTGAAACATTTTCAATTTTGTCTGATTTCCCTGATCCTAGGAAACATTTGACCAAATGTCAGCAGTTTATTAGATATTATGGTAATGTGTATGAGCCAACTAATAAAGATTGGCGAGTATTATTGAAGGCCTGTCTTCCTCTCAATACTGATATACAAAAGTTCATTAATGATTGTATGTTGGAGGAGGATGAATCCTTAACCGAGGATGATAATCAGGACAATATTAGAAATATAATCACACAGTTGGCCACATATTTCCCAGTGATAGTGGACTGGAGTAAAATTTTTAGTATCCAGCAAAAAGATAGTGAAAATGCAGCAGACTATTTTTGCAGAGCTTTGATAGCAATGGGAAAATATACTGGGGTACCAGATATAAAAGATAATCCATATTACAGAGAGGTTGCTGTTAAAGTTCTAATGGATGGCCTCAGGGAAAACTTAAAAAGAAGGGTGCAAACTTCATTACCATACTGGAAAGGAACCACCGTAAGTGCTCTCAGGGAGTCAGCTATAGAACATGATAAAAGTATAAACAAACAGAAAGAGACACTAAGTGATAGGGTAATGATGATAAGTATCCCAGCACTAGAGGGACTGCACACACGACCACCAGAATACAACCCACATAACAGGAAACCCAGAATAGTGAGATGTTACAATTGCAGAGAAGAAGGACACATTAGGAAAGATTGTAAAAAGGAAGAGAAACAACACGAGTTGAGGAAGTGTTTTCAAGGCAATAAAATAGGACACCTAGCAAAACATTGTGCAGACATGACAGGGACGTGCTTCTACTGCCATAAGAAGGGACACATGAGTAGGAACTGTGTAGAGAGAAGAATGAATACCTGGGTTGGAAATCACATAGACATCCACAAAGGAGGCGTACACTTCTCTCAGAGGTTCCCCTTTAATTGATTGCACACTCTGTAACAACTAATATTCTGGGGGAGAAATATAGCCGACTCTAGAGTTAATCTGTGGTGAGCATTAAGGTGCAAAATGTAGAAAGAAACTTATTTTTTTAAAAGTAATCTTTGTTGATTTTGTTTGTTCGTTTTATGTTGTCACATGTTTGTTTTCCTAAATCGCTAGCCGACGGCAAAGAATAGAAATGTTTGTTTTGTTTGCTGTTTTAAGATAACTATCTTGTTTTTCTTTTCACAGATAAAAGGGACACAAAAGAAGTATAGACAAGTGTTTAAAAGGGGTGAGATAGAGAAATATAAGAATTACTCTTGAAAGACTAATTAACAATAGACAATTGGAACACTCTTTTGTTTTAGGCTGCAGTGACTCATGATAATTTGTTTGGCTGAGAATCATTATCCAACAATGAAGTATGTACATACTTTGCTCCAAAATATCGTTTTATGTATTTCAGAGAAAATATGAGTCACTAAGAGTACATTTTCACATTTCTCTATTATAAGTTAGAAAAGTCCGTTGAAAAGGTATGTAGTCAATGAGATACCGAGTTCTTAATGAACAAATGACGGACGACACTGGATTGCACTGATAAGAACCCCTAGTCAAGTATGGGGAGGGGTCATAGTTAGCAAATAGCTAAGGGGAACAGTGGAATGAATACAGCCATTTCCCCATAGAGTCAGAGTCCAATCCATCTGTCATTTTGTTGTAAAAAAAAATCTCCCTTTCTACATGTATGTTTGTATTCAAACCTTTGTATTCCCATCATTCATTGCTTTCCTATTTCTCATTCTTTACACAAACGCTAGTCTCTCCCCCTACCTCTCTCTCTCTCTCTCTCTCTCTACCCCCTCTCTCTCTCTCTCTACCCTCTCTCTCTCTCTCTCTCTCTCTCTCTCTGCTCTGGTAGAGATAAAATCTGACAGTCTCAACAATGGGGCTAAAACATATTTTTATGTTTTTACATAAGACAAATTCAGAGATACACACACTAGATTGATATGAGTTACAGAAACAGTCAGGGGTTTTGTTTTCATGTGTATAGAAACTGCTGATTTTAAGCAGAAAGGTTCTGTTGTGGAAATACGATTCATGTGTTATAGATTGCATATCTGTTTTGTTTTTTTTTGTTTTGGCTCGTGCCTCCTGTACAAAAATGTGCCTTTTTATGGATGCACAAAGGGTGGAGACAGGAGATTGCTAGAGGATAGGCATACAGATATGCATCTCTGTGTAGAACATTGGAGTAGGATTTTTACCACAAGATACGACATAATGTGAAACCCTAGAAAATGTAGAATTTTCATGTTTTATAATTTTCACTGTTAGACAGGCATGTACTGGATACTGTTATATTTGAAGAAAGTGTTATAGAAAGAGACCCCTTTGCCTTTTCCCACTTAGTCAAGTAGCTGAATATGAGGTACTGAGAATGACATGTGAGTTGGCAGAGGGAAAATCGATTGATATACATTGGTCTTTAGCATTTTTTCTAGTCTAGAGGGCGATGTTGAGGTGACTAAGAAATCGTTTTATAGCAATACCAGCACATGATTAGGACACTACATAGAGGACTTTATACAGTGACACAGTTACCAACTGAAGTAGCTGCTAGTAAGGTCCACACTTACACGCACAACCATACAGGGCTGTCACACCAGGGAGAACATAGCTGTCAAATAGACAACAGGGTTTTATGTGACAGCTAACAAATCTATGTTTTGTTTGTTTTTCGTTGTATTGTTTTAGTTTTAAAAAGGTGAACACACATGCACGCATACACATATTGGTTAATATAGGAAGATTTGTGTTACCCGAGGGATAAACTGTCTGGAAGGTGAAGAGATGTGGTGAGGAGTCTGGTGGACTCTGGAGAGATGGACAAGGTAGACCAATAGAGCCATCCCATATCCCTCCTGCTGATGGGTTTTCCTCCAGGTAAAACAAATACACGTCATCCAATTACCACCATGCAGGATCCTCAAGTATACACAGGTGTACCAGTGAAATATGTCTAGGTAGAGGTGTATTGAAATGTGTCTAATGTATTACTGTTTCATACTCAAAGCTTTTGTTATTTAATGTGATAGTCCTAGAGTTATAATAGATGATAGGGGTATTCATGTTATTGATAATAGATGTATAATGTATGAGTAGTGGTAACAAATCACATACTTTCAGTTAGCCATAAACCAGTGTGAACATAAAGTAGTGGTACTCGGTAGAATGAATTGAATAGAATAAGAGTTGGAACTTGATTGAAGTGCCACTAGTCCTTTCCCGCTACTAAAAGATCACCCCTGGGCAGACTCCTAACCTGTCGGTTTTTGAAATGTGCTTGACCCCTCGTGAGATGAGATTGTAACTGGGAGGCTAGGTTAGACCTTGAGAGAAGGTAAATAGTGAGACAGCAACCGAGAACGTCCAAAACACTGTTTCCTGAAAGGTCACACTGTCAGGATGTAGGATCAGGAGAGTAAGTTGTGGAGCAGTAATTTCTTAAGCTTAGGTTATTTGCCAGACAGGTACCAGGTGTAGGCTACCAGCCTCACGGCTTCAAGGGTAGCAGAGACACACTGGTGCCCATACCACCCACTGCAGAGGGGCCAACACTCAGAGAAGGGTCCAAGGGCACTCATGAGTCTGTACTGAAAGGCCTCGAATGCAGTTAGTAGCACCTGAGCCAAAGGCTAAGACTGTTGTCCAGCATGAAGTTGTAGTTTATCCTCTTTTGTGTTCTCCCATTTCACTCTCTTCTCAGGACGGTTAATTCTTTTGATTATTAGCAGGTGACAGAGACTGGTTCAGGTAATGATAAGGAGGTGTTGGGGAGGAAGAAGTTAGTAGCATAATCAGTCCGGCCAATTACTCTATTCAATTCAGGGGTAAAGGAAAATTTGGAAACCTTGGAGCTTGGAGAAAGTGCGAGGGGCTATTGTCTGAGTAGCATTACGTCCGTAAGTACGGCGACCCCATGGTTAGAAAAGAGACACACCCAGCGATGCCAGTCCAGTAATATTCGGACTTGAGCAGGCATCCTTGAGAATGATTATCATTCTTGGGAGGGTAAGGTTTTAGACCAAACAAAGTGCTGGGCGTGCTCACACGTGCCTCAGTGATTATATCAAGTAGGATTAGTTCTCTTTCCACTAAATATTCTTGAGGTACCTGAACTATGGGTGGGAGGTCACTAGGGGAAAAAGTAGGACACCTAGGTCCCTTAGTCTGAAGTCTCCCAATGCTTTGCAAGCCGATCACTGTTAAATCTGAGCATTGAGAGACTGGGAAGAACGAACAGACAATAGCCCGCCCACAAGGGTTGATGAAAAGAACTGGTGACATTATTAGATGTGTGTATATTAACGCAAGCTGAAGGAGATTGCATATGACATTATTGATAGACATAGGATGATGCTATTGATGAACATGAAGTGTTTAAATGTATTCTGAGCTTAAAGACATGCGTTGGACAGAAGAACCTGTTAAACTTGAAGAACTGTAGTAGAGAATTCTGTATAGCTGATACACGTTCTACTGTACCATGTACCTTTCCAAATAATGTATTAAGTGTTTTATTGCACCCTTGAAGGGCATACAAAAAGTTATCTCCAAGCTCCAGAAGTGTACGGTTTATAGTAAAAGAAGAAGTCGTTTAGAGGATTAAGACTCTCTCTTATGATAACTTGTTTAGATCTACAAACAGTGTGGACATACACCAAAGGGGATTTGTATTACATAACAATGAAACGTGGTACTGAGATCCTGCTTATAACATCTTTAAGGTGATAGTTTATTGTACTATCAAAGGGTGGACTGTTGAAGTCATATAATTGGATGAACGAAAGTATATTGGTTTAATATTGGTTTGCCGTGCGTATTGCGAAGCGTACGCCACGTGTTACGTGACGTGGTGCATTCGCACGGTAAAATACGCACGCACACACTCGCATTACAACAGATAGTTATTTATATCATTTCATATTGGTTCTGTTACACTGTAATTCAGGAGCAGATAGTATTCGGTTTATTATTAGTCTATATATATATATATATATATATATATATATATATATATATATATATATATATATATATATATATATATATATATATATATATATAGATATATAGATATATATATATATATATATATATATATAGTGATTATATGTACATTGTAGTGTTATTAAAGGTTTAGGTAATAGGAAAGGTGTCATGCCTGATATCATATTGAAGCCCTAATCATCAGCAGCTGTCCGGTGCAATCGGCGAAGAGATCGCACATTGCATACTTTAGTTATTGATATTAGAGAGTAAAACCTTTGTATGATACTGGCTATGAAAAGGAGCAGACCCCCTGGAGAGAAGACCCCCACCTTTGGATTACTTAGATTGAATCAACCTATTACCTGTCTGGCCTGGACCCACCCAACGTCTGGACCTATAGAAACAATCTACGTCATCTCTATTGTTCACAATGAAACACTGACTGTATATATATTAGCTGCATCTCACTGGGGCTCAGTCAACTCTGACACAATATTCTATACAGAATATTGTCCATCGGGTCCCGTGGGTGCGCAAGCGAGCGCAAGCGATTGCATTGGTATGTACTTATCTTTTGGTATTGGCTGTGCTGTACTGTACTTTATCATGATATAATAATGTATTAAATTATTGACTATTTACATCTGTTAAAAATAAATCACTTTGTGCTTTGGACACACATTCAATTGATTGGGCAATGCTTATTTTAAAACGATAGAATTACTTTAATACAGGTGTCTAGCTAAGTTGCCTAGTGAATGGCCCGGATGGCCTATGCACGGCTTGTGAGTGTAAAGATCTGGGTCTGCATTCATATGGCAGTGATACACCCGACCTGGGCTAGAGAACTGGCAAGATCCACTGTGGAACATAGACAGGAAGCATCATGATATGGGACTGTAGGTGATGATATTTTTCATACTCCACCTCTAAGGGGCTCAGTCTATGGATACCCCTCCTCTGGGACAGGTGTGACATCGAGTGTCTGACGCATAAGTGGGATCACAGGAACCTTCCTGGATGCAAAACCTAAAACGGTCAGTCCATGTGTTTGTCAGAGTATCTTCCTCCCTAGAAAAGATGTTGGCGGTTTCATCTTCCTATAGCGTAAACACCAGGCCTCATCCCCAGATCCAGGAGTTAGTAGACCGATTCAGACCCCTCCCCTCAGGAGGAAGGGGGTAAATTGAGGAAAACTCCGAATATAAGGACCTGACAGCCTGGGAGGATGATTCCTCCGTTAGACAGGGGGTGGGGGGGGGCATCTGGTGCTTTGCTTCACCCCATAGCGGTGGCTGCATGGGTGATCAAAGATGTTGAAAAATGGGCCACCTCTCTCAATGATTGCATCCAGTCTGGGATGCCTCGATCTGGATTGTCTCCGCTGGTCGATCATATTAAGGAAGCGGCTGAATACCTGGGAGATGCTGTTCTGGGTGCAGGTCAGAGTTTGTTTGGCACCAGACGCACCTCTGGCTCAGAGCTTGGGTAGCGGATACTGAATCCATGAAGGCCTTGCCCTATCATGGATCAGTTTCTTAAGCCACTGTAGTGAAAAGCTCTGTCTTTCAGTTACTGCCCTTAAGTTGAAGGGATGGAGATTTTAGGGTGCTTCCATGAGAGGTCAGTCCTCTGCCACTCAGGTAGTGTCTCAGAGGGGTAGGCAGGCTTGGAAGGGACGGCGTCCTGGACTTAAGCAATCTGACAAACAGCCTACAAGACTTCCTTCTTCCCCTGTCCAAAACTTTTTGCCTCTTGCTCTTTCGGGACCAGTGGCTCAGTCCTTCTCCATGTGCCTGAGTAAGGGGCATAGTGGATAGAGGTTACATCCTAGACCTTTTGGGGACGCCTTTGCAGCATTTTCTGTCTACTCCCCTTCCACGAGACATTCCCAGGATAGTGGCCCTTCAGGGGGTCATTCAATCCCTGTTATCTTCAAGAGTGGTTGTCCCAGTCCCAAGGGAGCAAAGAGGTTTGGGTTATTAAGCAAACCTCTTTCTTGTCCAAAAGCCGGATTTGTCCTATTGCCCCATTCTGAATCTGAAATCCCTCAATTTACAATTGAGGGTAGCCAGTTTCCGGATGGAGTATGTTCGATCTGTCATCAACGCCATGGAATGGAACGAGTGTCTTGCATTCTTGTATAGCAAAGATGCGCATCTTCAGATACTTATATGGGAAGGCCACCACAACCTTCTCAGATTTGTGGTGGACACGTTTCATTACCTATTCAAGGCCCTACCCTTTGGTCTGGCAACAACGCCAAGGGTATTTACGACGGTGATGGCGGTCATGACATTGATTTTTCGATAAAAAAAGGGGTAATGGTAATACCTTACGTTGACGGATCTCCTGATAAAAGCAAATTCTACCCCTCTTCTGTCTCGCCTGCACAAACGCTGCAATCGCACAGCTCGGCTGGCATATGTCAACCACCAGAAGTCCCCTTACTATGAAGGAGGCTGCCAAGATCATGCCATTGGCGGATCGTCTGGTCCCGGCCATTTCAGTGGTCTGTATGCCAGGGTGGACAATTGGGAAGCCAAATAATTGAGTCGTTATGCCATTCATCTTGGGGTTTGGTCCCTCCACCCAGAGGTGTTTTCTCAAATTGTGGACAGGTAGGGTAAGCAGGAGGTTGAAATGATGGCCTTTCGGCAGAACCATCAAACTGTACCAGTATTGTGCCAGAACCAGTGACCTCCACTGAACTTCCTTCTACTGTAATTGATCGTGTATATCCTATTAGACAATTTATCAACTGTTAGACAACATATGTAATCTATTCATTACATTGTTCATGCGTCCCCCAAACGATTGAGAAACGGATTTTACGGTGCGTACAAAAATCCTATTATTTTACTTCTTATCCTATCCTTAATGCTTCTCTAAAAGCATCTTTCTTCTGTCATATGAACCCTGCTCATAGTAACTAGAGGTCAGTTACATACCTCATAGCTTGGCATGCCTTGATTTGCTCTTTCTTGCTCTTATCATTGAGAGTTATTTATGTAAAATATAGTAGACTTGACTTTTAAAATGTACACAATGCTTCATGACTAGTTCTTAATCAATGGATAAGTTGTATTACCATGAATATGGGTTCAGCCCACAACATGGCTGCATCCACTGTATGTACGCAATGGTGTTCATTCACATGCTATGTCTTTATGTATAATCATACTGCAATAACAATGTGCACATATACAGATGTAGCAACATTTAAATTGACATTTAACACATAACATACAATTAATTTCTGATGCATGAAATGTCAGTTTAAAATTTGCTACATCTGTAGAGAAAACACTGTTTCCATTTGTTGAATTGACTAATATTCTGTGTATCTCTCTTACTCTCAGCACTGTGGTAATGACGGGCCAGAATGTCCAACTGCTTTTCTTGAAAGACTCTGTTTTGAGATGAAGAAAACGTACAGAGAGACGTTCCTTCAACTTGTGCTTTCCCCTGTGTACATTTTTGTGAATGACAATTATCAGGTATTTTCAGCCTTTTTTTTTTTTTAGTATTTTTTCTCAAGAAAACAGTGCTTTATAAGGTTGAAGTAGGAATATTATCTGATGCTGGTTGTTTTAAAAATTTAATTTAGCGTCTGGCATTTTTATTTGTAGAAATACCTCTTTATATCACCACACTAAATGTCAGGTATTTTCTCAGCTCAAAAGTGCTTTGCAATGTATTAATTTCACGATAAGTCGCCCTCTTTATAATGCCGTCTTCTCCGTAGCACCGTGTGTTAATCTGGCACTGCACATGGTCAGCACTATGTGTGAATTGGCTTTCCTGTATTATGTAAGCTTCTCAGGCCATATGGTTGGTTATCCATCATGTTATACAGTGATGGTCAACCTGATTCATTTCAGGGGCCACATTGGCAGCCCTTAACCTTTAAAAGGGCACATTGCCTTTAATCTTGCTAATAAGGTAAAATAATACTTTTATTCAAAGAAGGAGACGCCTATCTGTAAGAATATATGTTATATAAAAACCTTGTTATATAATTTGCTGCACTTTCTAATAAACAAATTCATACAGTGAAAATATCTGTTTGCGACATATAGCATATATACATTTTAAAATATAGGATGTACACTTTTATTATGAAAATTTACCTTGTGTTAAGTGAGGATGGTTCTAAAAAGTGTGGCATTTTATAGAGTGATGCTGTATATGCTTTTCTTTTCTCATTAGAACAGCATAGCAGAAAACATAACACCAATGCTCTTATTATCAATTGGGGAATAAGACGTGGAAAAATGGGTTGATTTGCTTTTTAATTGTGTTAAGTTAAAAACATAACCAACCCACACATGACAAGAAAAAAAATAGTCAATTGTCAGGTTTAGGTCATTTACAGTATAAGCAGAAGAGAAACAATACACTTGAAAACAGGGCAATTAGTGCTTTTCTACTGCTTTGTGGCATGGAGGTGAAAGTATAGGAACATCAAGGGACAAGCGGGGAAGTAATTATTTTCTGCGAGAGTAGTGTCTTTATTATACTTTCCTAAATGGGGTCAATGGAGAAACATTATAAACCTTCCAGTCTGGGTCTTGAGCTCATTCTGCTGTATCTATTTCATTGTACGTAGTGGTTTAAATGAAAATGTATTTTAAAGCAGGCAGAGAAAAATAAACTATATTATAACTGCAGTGTTTGAAGTAGATTTTGAACCACCTTTCAACAAGTAGTAAGGGACAGTTAGTTTGGAAGACACAAATATATATCTATCTTCAGTTTTTTTGTCTGTTAAGGGTGGGATCAGTTTGGAGCCTAAAGTGCTAGCATTTTTCAAGCTAGAAAAGCGCTTGCGTTCATGACACTCAATTGCTCCCTTGGTGACACATTGAAGTGAAGGGGGAATACTTTCCTCCTGTCACCCTGTAGTGATTACTTTCTGAGCTTCTAGCTGGAAAAAACCCTAGCAGAACATGACATTCGTACCACAGCATAAAACAACACGTGTATATAACAAAGCACAGCAGTTGTAGAAATATATAAATAAGCTACTTACATGTATATAGTTATTTTTACATAAAGAGACAGAAAAGTCTTATGTAAGCACAAATTCAGAAAATGAACCAATATGGAATATTACTGCTCCTTCTCTCATAGAAGTGTGTGAAAGCTGTTACAATTAGATTAGATTGTCATGCTTCTAGAACCATAACTAAGACTGAAGAAGACTTTGTATACCTTACAATCACCACAGTAACAGAACCAGGTCTTAAATTCCACAATTTCTCATTGTACATACAATGTTGTTGATTTGTGATGCATACAGTTAATCAATTATTTTTTTCTTGAGGACATCAGTATGTTCTTATTAATTGATGATTTCATTATACTGTGTCAGTTAAGAAGTGGTGCGGTCATAATATTCGCGTTGTACCAGAGTGATAAAAATAGGGGATCACCACTCACTAGTCCCAAACACAATGAGGAGTCCACTGATCATGGACCACAATATAATCTTTAAGGAATAGATATATTTTATATAAGAACCAGAAGTCAAGATCAGCTCAGTGACCTCCACTTGGAGGCCAGGTGCAGTCCCACTCTTGTATATACTGCAGAAAAGGGTTAACATGATTTTTCACTTCTGGAGGAACCTGTGAATTTACCGGGCACCTTTGATTTTTGGTATTGAACCCTTTTGCAGAGCAGTGATAATCTTGTCCATATGCTGAGTTGCAACACATATATATTTGAGTCCAGTGGTTTCATGTCTCATTGTAAGCCTGGGCTTTGTGTATCTATTAATGAATTCCATACATTGCCTTAATGGGCTATATGATTATGTTTGCTGCAGAGGCCGGCAGTAGATGGGATGCTCCGAGAAGGGCATATTAGCCTCTCTGGCTTACAGCTGCGTGCACATGCGATGTTCTCTGCAGAAGGCCTACCTCTAGGTACTGATACTCTGGAGTATGCATGGCTGATTGATGTCCAGGCTTGTTCTCTTACTGCAATGGTAACTGCACCACAAGTAAGTAAGCAGATTATTTCTGAATTATGTGTTGTACTGGAGCAGTGTATGCCTGTACTTTCTAAAATAATAATTTGTCATTTCAACTGTCTTATGAGAAAGTTAGTACTATACTTTAAAAAAAATGTGTGTTCTATGCAGAAGCGAGACCCCATTAGTGGTGTGAGGCTCTTCATTTCTGGGGGGAAAAAGAAGTATCGAAATAGTCCATAACATGTTTGAAAATGTGAATTGTCTTTTGTTCTGTCGAGGTCAAGTTTTACATATTTTTGCATAATGATCTTGTTTATAATTCTGGCTTTCCTTAAGTTTCAGTTTATTTAGTTAATTGTGCAATAGCTAACCATATATACCGATGTAAACTATCTGTTTAGAGTTCAATCAAGTCATTCCTTCACTTTCCCCATTCTGCACTGTAATGATTCTGGCCTTGCTGCTGGAATATTAAATAGTTTTGTGAGCAGACAGAACCAGCTATTAAACGGTGCATACAAAAATATCACAGCTGTGCACCTTTTCTTCAAATTGGCTGAAGATGAAAATTGATTTAAGAGTGTGTGAGAATGGGAAAAAATAGCCCACTTTTCTTATTTACTGTAAAGAGCTATGCAGCAGGTGATCCCTGAACATTAGTAACTAAAGGATGTTGACACAAAGGATAATAAAATAAAGTTACTATTTAAGAATCAGGGATACATTTGTAGCCCAGCTTCTCTAAATCTAGGGTACTTGATAGTGAATGAAAAAATTATATAAGCTGGCAACCTGTGCCTAGTTACAAAATATAACAATGTGGTCTGACAGAGGGGGTAGATTAAATAGCAGCAAGGATAAATATCTTTTTAATTGGCAAGCTGTGCCAATATGTTCCTGGGTTTTGTTATATTGTCAGTACTGATGGCATTGCTATAGTCCTTACAATGGAAGTAACCTGTTGTCTTGCAGCTGCTTTGCCTGCTAGATTGGGGGCAGACCTTTGTGTTCCATGTCATGTGTAATGAGTTCCAGATGGAGAGGCCAAAGTCTGTGGTGATTTGCCAGCATGGTATTGATCGGCGGTTTTGTAGTGCCAAGGTTGGTATGCTTTCTAATTTTCAGCTTTTTGGGGGCTTTGTGAACTGGTGTGGTTTATTTCTTTTTCTATATTCGTTTTTATGGTTTAAGAAAAACAAGTCCATAAAGTTGTAAGCATACATGTGCAGCTGGTTATGATAGCCACGTATCCACAAGTGTGCTTAAGGGCATATTGACCTATCCCTAAGGGGTTGATGTCACAGACATGTTTTCCTTTTTCCTCTGTTCCACTCTAAAAGCAATTTTTAAGGAAGGAAAGCGAAGTGAATATTAAACTGTCTTGGAGACTGGTGATGCAATGACTGGTGATCTTCTGTTTACATGTTGAAACGGTAAAAATTGGACTACTGAACAAAGCAATAGAAGTTTTGACATTTTAAAACCTCATCTATTTTGGTGTGTCTTCCAATTTTTACTGCTGCCCATGTAAACTACTGATGCTTCTCGCCATATGATCAATGGTCCCTATGGTTGTTTGGTATTCACTTCCCCTTGTGAGTGCTCCATTCAGAATGCATGGAGTGAGAAAAGAAAAAGTGCCTGTGTGAACAAGCCCTAACACTGTTTTACCTATTCCATTACTAAATGTTCCCTTCACTGTATGGTAGTTTCAGGTTCAGGGGTTACTGTAAATCTAGGTAGTTTCCCTGCCGCAGTAGTTAAGTAAGGAGGGATTTTAGCACACTGAATGTGGCCAGGGAAATATCAGTCTATTTATAAACACTTTTATAAATGTCAGGGGAAAAGTATATTACAAAAAGATTTACCATACCTATCAAGGGGAAGCCAGATCAACTAGCACACTGGGGGGTATATTTACTAAACTGTGCCTATAGCAACCAATCAGATTCCATTTGTCATTTTGTAGAACGTACTAAATAAATAACTAGAATCTGATTGGTTGCTATAGGCCTATATATAGATATATACACATATATTTATTTAAATAATTATACCGCTGGAATTCCAAGCATCGGGTAAATGGTAGCAAAAGAAAAGATTAGTAATTTAAGTGCTCATTAAGTGCCCATTCACTAAGCATTGTAAATCATAGACATGAGTGGCAAGGGCAGAATAGTCATTGATCTTGTATGTTTACCATTGCTTCTCTGTTATGTCCACTAAGCTGAGCTGTTATCCAGGACCGTGTCTTCCAGCCGATGATCTTAAATATCGAATGACGCGACTTTCTGCAGATGGAGCAGATATTTACATTGTGGAACATGGCTGTGCTTCAAACATTAAAGTAAGTAATTATTACAAGGTATTCTGTTTTTTTTTTTCAATATTTTGATGCAAATGCCATTAAAGTTTTTATAGGTAAGCAGGTTTTATAGGTAGGTTTTTATAAGTTTCCTAGGTCTTAAATAGGCATGTGCATTAACAATGTGAAGTGTTAGATTTAAACATATTTGAGGGGGACCATAATTGATTTTGTATGCATACTTTTTGCAACAAAGGTTTTATTGTTGGAATGAAATGCCTGTACTTTGTGGAGCTGTAACTGTACAGATAGGCAAAGTCATTCATTTGACCCTGTAGTTTGTCCTTTCAGTGTTGTATAGTAAAGATAGAAACCCTGTCTAATAGATATGAGGAGTATTGGTTGAATTGGGCTTTGACTGCCTTTTTAGCAGGTTATATTCTTAATGTTTTATGTGTAATGTATTTAATTTTAGATATTTTTGCTGACATGCTTCAGGTAAACACTCCATGACCAGTAGTCAGTGAATTGAGTGGTTTTAAAAATTAAACTTCATTATACAACTAGAAACTATTCTTATACAAAACCTTGGTCTACCAAACTGAATGTCTTTGCATGCTAAATAAAAAGTATTTTATTGTCTCTTGGACATCATTTAGTGCAAATCAGATTGTGCTTAAGTTGCGAATCACCTGATGGTTCTACAAGTGTCCAGAGTCATTAGTTGTGGTCCCTGCTGACATCCTGTCCTCATGGGCATGATATAATCCACAAATGTTATCATCAGTCTACTTTTAGCCATATCAACTTGTTGTTGGTATTTTGCTGCTTATTATGTATTGTATGATATGTAGCACATAAGGGACTTTGTACTTTGGAATTGAGTGATGATTCACATGGTTTAAAGTTCTTCTGTTTATTCCATCTATTTTCTACTACATTAAAATTATTTTCTTTTCAAGAATTAACCACCCCCCATCATTACCCCAAAGTGGCACAACTGTGGGACTTCCTTGTGTGGACCCAGTTGCTGAGATCCAGCAACTGCATTTGCATAATCAACAATATGGGCACAATGCAATGACTGGTGTATTTATTTAAAAATCTGCAGGTTGTTGTGTTCCGTAGAAAGGACAGTTATCAGCACCATGGGAACTAATGTGAATAAATCACAGTTCTGCCGGGCTGGGGGGGGGGTGTCGAGGGTAATTTAAAAGCAAAAACAAAGGATTTTTTTAAGCTGTTACTTATATAATTGGAAATGCAATTCCAACCTGACATTTTCTGGCTGCAATTGTATTCACACATTAATTTAATTTCTGTTGACCTTTTTTCCAGATGGGTGCTATTCGACTTGCAAATTGCAACCTCCATAACCAAGCTGTAGGTGAAGGCATTAGTGCAGCTATTCAGGATGTGCAGCTGAGACAGTACATTGAGCAGCTGGACAGTAGCAGATCGGGACTGCAGCCTGCGGTTTTACGCAGAGCCTACTGGCTGGAAACAGGCTCAGTGAGTTTAGGACTCATCACAGCTGATATAGCCCTAGCTGCCGATCATTCTTCCAAACATGAGGTCCAAAGGCACTTTTTAGAAACGCATGATAGCAGGACTAAAAGGTGAGTGGCAGGTGCTGAGAGTCTTTGAAACAACATGAACGATTTGAATTGCATTAATTGAACTTGCATACTCTCTGGGTTTTCTTTGTATAGCACTCTAATAAATTGGATGGAATGGTCTAACATAAGCTTTAGCACTTTACTAAATTAAAACTTTATTTGTTGATAGTATATGCTATTTTTGTTATGTGTGTTGCATGAATTAATACTATATGAAAAAATAGATTGACTAATACTTTAGAGCTCAGCCTTAAAGGAACGCAATGTAGGCATTTGAAAAGTAAGCAGGGACATTCCAAATCATAACAACACAATTTTAGAAGAAATTCTACCTTAAATTCTCTAATTTCAATTAAATTTGGTATACTAAATGCTGCCATGTACACTGTTTTTGAAGTTATACGCCTTTAAATTTGCAATTTTTTTACGAAAAATTTGCTTGTAACAGTTGTTTTAAATTGCATTTCTACTTTACTTAATTGAGCTAAAGAGTTGGGGAATGTCTAATTTTAAACCTCGTTTTATGGGCTTTCATATCGTATATAACACAAATTTTCAAAATCAAAATATTGATTTTCTCAAAAAGCCATAATTTTTAATTTTTAAAAAACATCTCAAAAATTGATCATAATTTTGTTAATAAATCCCCAAAGTTTTATTATGAGATCATCTGCTTCAAGAACTTTTATTTTTTGAGTGGTTCATGGAAATTGTATTTTTTGAGGCACAACACATCTGAGAAAATCAATAAAACAATACTTTTTCCAGCTCACTTCATTAGAGGATTGCACGTTGCTCTTCAGATGTGTTTGGGGATCAGATTCTACAGACAGCGCCTGCTCCCACTTCTGCGCAGGTGTGTGAACTTAAGTGGAAAGATTCTCCACATGGAAGGACACTTCAGTTGTGTTGAATAGGCCCACCTTTTACAGGGACAGTTTAGGTTAGCTTTAATTAGTGAAGAAAATGGTCACTAATTTAAGACCACTCAACCCTTGACCATTTGTGTCACATATGAAAAAGCGGAGTGTTTAATCACAGTATCGGACTGGGAGAATGTGTGCTTGTAGCAGGGAGAAACAGCAACTTGCAGAAGGGTACACAACACAGTGGCAGTCTACTGCTTCCAGAGGAAACTTATAAACTTGTTGAAGATCAAATGTGAGAAACCACTCAAGAAATTTCTATTTCTCTGATGGGTCAGCCGCAAAAATTAAGAATAAGAAAAACTTTGCCAACTTATGCCCTCATAAAGCTGATTTTAGTATAGAAGCAGAGTGGCATTTTTCAGCGACTGCACATGGCAAAGAACCTTACGATGGTGTTCAGTAATGGCCAAAAGTTTTGAGAATTACACAAGTATTGGTTTTCACAAAGTTTGCTGCTTCAGTGTTTTTAGACCATTTTGTCAGATGTTGCTATGGTATACTGTAGTAAAATTAGGCTTTTATTTACAATTACATTAAGTTTATGCAAAAAGTCAATATTTGCAATGTTGACCCTTCTTTTTGAAGACCTCTGCAATTCGCCCTGGCATGCTGTCAATCAACTTCTGAGCCACATACTGACTGATGGCCGCCCATTGTTGCCTAATCACTGCTTGGAGTTTGGCAGAATATGTGGATTTTTGTTTGTCCACCCGCCTGAGGTTTGACCACAAGTTCTCAATGGGATTAAGGTCTGGGCAGTTTCCTGGCCATGGACCCAAAAGTTCAACGTTTTGATCCCTGAGCCACTTAGATATCACTTTTGCCTTACGGCAAGGTGCTTCATCATGCTGAAAAAGGCATTGTTCATCAACAAACTGTTCTTGGATGGTTGGGAGAAGTTGCTCTTGGAGGTTGTTTTGGTACCAGTCTTTATTCATGGCTCTGTTCCTAGTCAAAATTGGAAGTAAGCCCACTCCCGTGGCTGAGAAGCAACTCCACACATGAATGGTCTCAGGATGCTTTATTGTTGGCATGACACAGGACTGATGGTAGTGCTCACCTTTCCTTCTCCGGACAAGCATTTTTCCAGACACCTCAAACAATCTGAAAGGGGATTCATGAGAGAAAATGATTTTACCGCAGTCCTCAGCAGTCCAGTCCTTGTACCTTTTGCAGAATATCAGTCTGTCCCTGATGTTTTTCCTGGAGAGAAGTAGCTTCTTTGCTGGCTTTCTTGACCCCTACTTGGCCATCCTCCAAAAGTCTTTGCCTCACTGTGCATCAGATGCACTCACACCTGCCTGCTGCCATTCCCGAGCAAGCTCTGCACTGGTGGTGCCTCGATCCCGCAGCTGAATCAACTTTAGGAGAAGTTCTGGCATTTGCTGGATGTTCTTGGGAACCCTGAAGCCTTCTTCACAACTGTTACATCTCTCTCCTTGAAGTTCTTAATGATCTGATAAAAGGTTGATTTAGGTGCAATCTTCCTAACAGCAATATCCTTGCCTGTGTAGCCCTTTTTGTGCAAATCAATGATGACTGCACTTGTTTCTTTGCAGCTAACTATGGTTAACAGAGGAAGAGCAATGATTTCAAGCACCACCCGCCTTTTAAAACTTTCAGTCTGTTATTCTAACTCAGTCATCATGACAGAGTGATCTCCAGCCTTATCCTCGTCAACACTCTCACCTGTGTTAACGAGAGAATCACTGACCTGATGTCAGCTGGTCCCTTTGTGGCAGGGCTGAAATGCAGTGGAAATTATATTTTTGAGATAAAGTTCATTGTCATGGCGAAGAGGGACTTTGAATTAATTGCAATTCATCTGATCACTCCCTATAGCATTCTGGAGTATATGCAACTTGCCATCATTAAAAGGCAGCAGACTTTGTGAAAAATAATATTTCTCTTTCATCCAGTCTGGGGGACACTGCTTACCATGGGGTTGTGGAGGGAGCTGGTGGAGTTGGCACCTAACTAGTTAAGTTTTAGTACTGCCGACAGACCCCTCCCCTCTACAATCCCCCTGCCCTCTCTTGTTCAGTTTTTTTTAGGTGCCCTGGAGTTGGGCAGTGTTTTTTTAGTGCTTAGAGTAAATTTAATAAATTTTATTTCTTTCTTTTTGACTTTTATTTTTATACAGGTGGCAGCGCGGGAGTGTGTTCTACTATAGAGAACACACTCACAGCTTGGCAGCGCAGGCATTCCCCTGTCAGATGAGAGCCAGCGGCTCTCACTGACAGGGACTGGAGGAGAAGAAGAAGGGTGCCTGATTGAGGAGTGACAAGCGGTCTCAGGGACCACTGCACTCCTCCAGCCTCCCCGATAACCGGCGCTGCCATTACAGGCATAGAGTGCCGGTTATCGGACACTGAAGACGCCGGCGGCCAATTTCTTTTTTTTTTTGCCACTCGGCGCTGAGGAGAGAGGAGGAAGGGGGCTATACCACGATTCCCCCCTCATACATAGGAGGAGGACATCGGGTATTCCGCTGCGGAGACCTCTGTATTAGAGGTCTCCACTATCTGCCACGCTCCATATTTTTAATTTTTATATTTTTGGAGCTACAGCTGCACCGCAGCAATGACTGAAGGGGGGGAGCTAAAACATAGAGTTCCCCCCTCCTTCCACAGAGAGATGGTATATCCCAGTCTTCTGGCGCCAAGAAGAAGCCCGGGAAGAGAGAGCAGAGCTGAGGGAGCAGGCACAGGACAACTGCTGTGGACTTCTCCCCTTTGTGGCCCCTGGGCTAAGTATCAGCTTATTAAACACATATATCTTTTTTTCTGTGTAAAATAAGTAGGCTAGTAAGGTTTACATTATAGTCTCCTACTTGCCTACATGAATATTGTGTTTAACCATCACAAGTTCAACTTTTATTATATAGATTAGTTGATTACTTGTTATTTAACTCTGGTTTTTCTCTGCATACATTACTCTCTCTCTCTCTCTCTCTCTCTCTCTCTCTCTCTCTCTCTCTCTCTCTCTCTCTCTCTCTCTCTCTCTCTCTCTCTCTCTCTCTCTCTCTCTCTCTCTCTCTCTCTCTCTCTCTCTCTCTCTCTCTCTCTCTCTCTCTCTCTCTCTCTCTCTCTCTCTCTCTCTCTCTTCCCCCCCCCCCCCCCCAGCTAGATTAACAATTTAGTCTGTGTGCTTGGTGTGCCTTCCTTTATAAGAATGCCAGATAAGGGAAAGGGCCCTATAGCTAAATATTTCACTTGTTCAAGATGTCAAGTAAAATTACCTTGTGGGCAAAAGGACCCTTTGGCGCTCTGTTCTGCCTGCGAAGCAGGGGCTCCCACTGCGCAAAACCAGCAGTCCTCAGCCCCTCTGACGGAGGAGCCAGCCTGGGTGGCCTCCCTGACACAGTCGGTTTCCTCGCTAGCTCAGATGGTTTTACAATCTAACCAATTGCTATCTAATATGGCTACTTCAGTGGCTAGTAATAATAATAGCACTCAGCTGGGCCTCCCTGTTACCACAGGGTCCATTGGAACGTCTTTACCAGGACCTTCCTCATCTCTTTCAGGCCAAACCCCTATCCCCACAGAAGCGGCATGGTCTACAGCTTTCCTTAAGGGCTTGAATAAGCTTAACTTGTTGCTTGAGTCCCCAAACATCCCGTCTACTAAAAGAAAGAGACCTAGATCTGATAATCCTATTAGGGTCCTTTCAGATTCTGAGGAATCTTCTGAGGATGAGGGGGCAGATTATTCCGATTCTGACCAAGTTCAATCTTCGGAACAGGAGGATAATTCAAAAAGCCAATTTATTAATGATTTGGTCTTGGCGGTTAGACAGGCGTTGGACCTCCCAGAACCAGAGGATCCTTCCCCTAGAGACAGAAGTCTTTTTAAGAAGGCCAAAAGGAAGGCTAACCGTTTGCCCCCTTCTGTAGAACTTAGACATTGCAGAAGGAGCGTGGAAACAACCTGAAAAAAGGTTCTCTGTTCCCAGAAGGTTCTCCTCCCTGTATCCCTTACAGAAGGAAGATGTTGTTCGTTGGGAGAGTATTCCCAAAGTGGATGTTCCCATAGCCCGATTGGCAAAACACACCTTACTTCCAGCTCCTGGTTCTGTGTCCCTTCCGGATGCCAATGACCGAAAGGTTGAATCCCAGCTGAAGTCTATCTTTGCGGCTGCGGGTTCTTCTTTTAGACCCACTTTTGCTTCAGCTTGGGTTGCTAGAGCCATGGAAGTATGGGCAGACCAGCTAGCAGAGGCCTTACAGGACTCTGATTTAATCCACCTGCCTTTGCACTTGAAGGAGGCATCGGGGTACATTTATGAGGCGGCCCAAAATTCAACGGCCCTCTCATCTTCTATTCAGGTGGCTTCTATTTCAGCTAGAAGGACGCTATGGCTGAAATCCTGGGAAGGTGATGCGGAATCATAAAGTCCGTCGAAACTATTCCTTTTTCAGCAGCAGGCTTGTTCGGTCCAGAATTAGATACTTTGATCTCCCAGGCAACAGGGGGCAAAAGTACTTCCTTGCCGGTTTTCCCTGGTAGGAGCCGGAACCCCCGGGTCAGCTCCTTTCGTCAGCCCTTTCGGGGGTCCTCCTTGTCCAGAGGACAGTCATTTAGGGGTAAACAGCCTACTGCTCGAGGCTCCTCTTCCAGAGGGAGATCCTCGTTTACGGCCAGGCCTCCAAGACCCAGGAGAAGCCTGCGTCCTGACGACCACTCGATTCCCCTGGAGGGGACGCCAGTGGGAGGTCGTCTGTCTTTGTTTCTAAAACAGTGGACAGCGTCCTCCCAAGACTCTTGGATTCGGGGCATTATATCAAGGGGGTACAGGATAGACCTGCTGGGCCCCATGCCTCATCGTTTCTTCGTAACCCCTCTACCCTGAGATCCAACAAGAAGACAGGCAATACAGGATTGTGTCGCCTCTCTTCTTTCTCAAAAAGTTATCTGCAGGGTCCCAGACTACCAAAAGGGACAAGGGTTTTATTCAAACCTGTTCCTTGTCAAGAAGCCGGACGGCTCCTTCCGACCCATCTTTAACCTAAAGGGCCTCAATGTACACTTAAAAGTCGACAGATTTCGGTTGGAATCTCTGAGGTCGGTAATAAACAGTTTGGAGAAAGATCAATTTATGGCTTCTATAGACATAAAAGATGCATACCTCCACGTTCCCATTTGGAGGGACCATCAGTCCCTCCTCAGATTCACTGTGGGACCCTCCCATTATCAGTTTCGGGCCCTCCCCTTCGGCCTCTCCACAGCGCCGAGGGTTTTCACGAAAATCATGTCGGTGATGGCAGCACGTCTGGGAATTCAAGTCGTGCCTTATCTGGACGACCTGCTCTTCAAATCCTCCTCAGAGAATTGTTTGCGTTATCACTTGTCCCTTGCCTTGGCGGTTCTCAAGGGCCACAGATGGCTGATCAACTTGAAGAAATCTCAGATGGTTCGGTGTCAACGCATGGTTTTCCTAGGCCTCATCATGGACACCAGCCAGCAGAAGGTGTTTCTGCCTGTCGAAAAGGCCGCTTCTATTCAGAGCATAACATCCCAGGTCTTGTCTTCTCCCAGGCCCTCAATCCACTTGTGCATGCGGCTGCTGGGAAAGATGGTGGCCTCCTTCAAGACCATTCCCTTTGGTCGAGCTCACTCTCGTTGTTTTCAGTGGGATCTGTTGACGAAGTGGTCAGGATCCCACCTACGCCTGGAAAATCTCTCTATCCCCGAGGTCGAGAGAATCACTCCAGTGGTGGCTGATTCAGGATCACATGACAGTGGGCAGATCCTTCTCTCCGTGGTCATGGGTCATAGCCACGGCAGACGCCAGCCTGAAAGGTTGGGGGGCGGTAATCCTACACCTCCGCCTTCAGGGCTTTTGGTCGGTTCAGGAATCAACCCTATCCATAAATGTATTGGAACTAAAGGCTATTCTTTTGGCCCTCAGAGGAGGACAATCCCTCCTCCAGGGCCACCCAGTCAGGGTCCAGTCCGACAATGCCACGGCTATGGCATATGTCAACAGACAGGGAGGAACCAAGAGTGCAGCGGCAATGAAAATTGCAGCCCAGATTTTGTCTTGGGCAGAGCTTCATGTTCCAGCAATATCGGCAGTATTCATTCCAGGAATACTCAATTGGGAAGCCGACTATCTAAGTCGCAACCAGATGATGCCGGGGGAATGGTCGCTCCATCCGGAAGTCTTTCAGTCCCTAGTACAGAGGTGGGGTCTTCCGGACATAGAGCTCATGGCCTCCAGACACAACAGGAAGGTCCTCGGGTTTTGCGCAAGGACAAGAGACCCCTTAGCGGTGGCAGTGGACGTCATGACTATGCCATGGGAGTTTAGGATGGGATACCTGTTTCCTCCAATCCCCATGTTTCCTCGCGTTCTCAGACGGGTAAGGCAGGGAGGTCTGCCAGTAATTTTAGTAGCTCCCTCATGGCCGTGCCGAGTCTGGTACGCAGACATAATCTCCATGGCGGAAGGACCCGGGGTTCGTCTCCCATCTCGAGAAGACCTTCTTCTGCAGGGTCCCTTCCGTCACCTGAATTTACCTCCGCTCAGTTTAACGGCATGGCTGTTGAAGCCAGCCTCTGGAGGGCTAGAGGTTTTTCCCCCAGCGTGGTGAATACCATGATGCGAGCTAGGAAGCCAGTTTCAGCTCGCATCTATCACCGGATTTGGAGAGCTTACAATAGATGGTGCGAAGGTAGGACTTGCCACTTGTCCTCCTTTCGCCTCACTTGCTTGTTAGCTTTCCTTCAGGGTGGCCTGGAGGCAGGTCTCAGGTTAGGTTCCCTAAAGGTCCAGGTATCGGCACTTTCAGTATTTTTTCATATGAAATTAGCCGATTTGCCAGATATCAGGACTTTTCTCCAGGGAGTATTGCATATTCAGCCTTCCTATGTTCTGCCTACAGCACCATGGGATCTCAACCTGGTACTGGAAATGCTTAAAGGGCCCCCCTTTGAGCCCTTGCGTGTGGCAGAATTAAAGTGGTTGACCTGGAAGGTCCTTTTTCTTTTGGATATTGCATCTGCTCGAAGAGTTTCGGAATTAGGAGCCTTGTCTTGTCGGGAAACATATTTGGTTTTCCACGAGGACAGAGCGGTGTTAAGAACCCTTCCTTCCTTCATTCCAAAGGTAGTTTCGGCTTTCCACCTTAACCAGGAAATTGTAGTTACGGTTTTTTCATCTACCTCCCAGTCGGATCATCAATCCATGGAAAAGTTAGATGTGGTTAGGTCTCTCCGCATCTATGTCAAAAGAACTTCTCAAATTAGACGTACGGATTCCTTGTTTGTTCTTTATGACGCTAATAAGAGAGGCTGGCCAGCCTCAAAACAGTCCATTGCAAGATGGATTACGGCAACCATTAGGCAAGCTTACATAAAGGCTAACCGTCCTGTGCCGGAAAGACTTACGGCCCATTCCACCAGATCGGTAGGGGCGTCGTGGGCAGCAAGAAATGGGGCTTCTGCAGACCAGCTTTGCAGGGCAGCCACCTGGTCCTCTGTCCACACATTTACAAAGTTTTACCAATTTAATATATTTGCATCTGCGGATGCAAATTTCGCTCGTAATGCTTTGCGAGCGGGATTTTCAGAGTAGTCCCACCCTTAGGGGGCTGCTTTAGAACGTCCCCATGGTAAGCAGTGTCCCCCAGACTGGATGAAAGAGAAAAGAGGATTTATGTACTTACGTTAAATCCGTTTCTCTGATTCCGTCTGGGGGACACTGCGATCCCTCCCTTCTGCTGTTTTTCTGTGTGCTCTTGTTTGTCTGGCCTTTCTCCTAGGGCTTTTTAATAAACGGAACAAGAGAGGGCAGGGGGATTGTAAAGGGGAGGGGTCTGTCGGCGGTACTAAAACTTAACTAGTTAGATGCCAACTCCACCAGCTCCCTCCACAACCCCATGGTAAGCAGTGTCCCCCAGACGGAATCAGAGAAACGGATTTAACGTAAGTACATAAATCCTCTTTTGTGTCATTCTTAAAACTTTTGGCCATGACGGTAGGTGGCACAGTAAAGAGGTTAGCATCCTGAGCAAGCCTGCAACATTCATTTGATAATCAGATTCTTACACCAGAATAACTTTTCGACTGAGCAGAGAAAAACATTACAGGAATGTATTTTACTTTCTCAACACAAGGAGAACATGTTTCTAGATGATCACTTCATAAATACAGTAGCAATCCCGGGGACCCTGAAATTCCATGCTTTCATACATGCAGCATCCACAACAAAAATTGTGTAGATGTTTTCCTTCTCACAAAATGATTAACATACTATGTCATTATACATAACCGAAGCAATTGATACCTTCTAGATGGTGGAATCGGTTATTTTGGTTGGCAATATTCATGTGTGCGGTCTATCAATTCACCACGAACCAGCAACCTGTGAATATTTACTATTACTGATTTATATTGGTGATAAATGGACCAGTGTTGTCCGTGATTCCTGGCGAGTTAGTAGGCTGCATGCTCATGAATATTGGTTCAGACCACAAAATGTGCGCCTTCACTATGCGTAGGCAGCAAATGTACTGTAATATATGTAAATATAGAGGAATACAAGTTCTTCCTTGTGGAATATTTAAACTGGACATTTATACAAAACTCTGGTATTAAAGATCATGTTAACTTATAGATTCAGTTTACTATACAAATATTGCAACATTGTTTTTGTGTATGTTAGGTTGTGGTTCCTGTGGCCTGATGACACTCTGAAAAACAAAAGAAGCAGGAACAAGTGTGGCTGCCTGGGGGGCTGCAGGTTCTTTGGTGGCACCGCCACAGGAATTGACTTTTTCCGCCTGGAGGAACTGACTCCATCTAGCAGCTCTGCATTTTCAAACACCAGTGTAGAGTCTGATATGTTTTATGGGCAATCTTTACTGCAACCAACAGAATGGATTATAACTAAAGAAGTAACGAAAGCAGCGGAAGGTAGGGTAACTGATTATGCACAACAGAAGACACCTATTACACTCGTCACAGGTGCTTTCATTTTATTTTACAGTTTTATCTTTCCTAGCCCAAATTTACTTTTTTTGAGACACTATTTTCTTACATCCACTCGCATTGTCTTTTACATCATTACAATAGTTAAACCACTCTCACTACCTTTCTTTCATCTTCTCCTTCAGAGGTTGATTTAATAAAACATTTGATTTTGTTTTTTAGTTATTGAAGTTTGGTAGGTCTGCTAAGGTAGGGGTTATTTATGGTTACACCTTTAGTAAAAAAAATCCCCTCATTTCATTCTGAGGGCAGCAGTTATTTTTAAAGATTAAAATTTCCGGTTTTAGTTATGTTCTCCCGTAAAGACTACTTTACTAAACCATCTCCATTTCTGAACATTTTTAGTTGTATACTGTTTTTCTGTTTAAGATATTCTTACTTACTTTAGGAAGACATTTTCAGTTTGATTTTCAACGTTTATTAAACGAACATCTTGCCAACGAGCAGATAAAAGTTAATTTGTTGTTCAGTTAAGGCAAATGTCGGCAGAAGGAAAGAATGGGACTCGAGATCTGTGGTGATAGAGATGGAAAGAAAAGCACAGCACCTGAGCCTTCAAGTTCCACTACGTTCTCACAGTTCCTCATCTTCTGAGGAGAACAGCAGTTGCAGCGCTGCACTCCCCCTGTTGGCAAGTGAGAAAGACAGTCCATCTTCTGTCGCCGAGGAAGGCCTAGGACAAGTCGATTATCCACCAAGAGCAAAGTCACAGGAATCTCATGGAAGGTGACTGTGCCTTTATGTTTTAAAAAATGTTTTATTATTGTTTGAATGTTTTTTTTATGTAAAAGATTTCAGATACAGGCAGGTTCTTTTACTTTGTTTTATTCTCAAGTAGTAGTGAAAATGTGATCCTTGTTTTCTTGACATTCAGTTAAGAAAAGGAAATGCAACTGACCTGGGTCAGTGATAGAATGAAATGTATCACAGCCAGCAGTAAGCCATAGCTATATGTCTGTGCCATTTGCTACCATCTGTTCAAATAATTTATATCCTCAGTGCTTAACATGAATCAGTGTAGGGATGAAAATATCTTGCAGCAATACCGTCTTGCAATTTGGGAGAAAATAGGGAAATGCCTTTTACATAACCCTTAAGTGTTTAATAGCAATCCTTAATTACTGAATACTTTATTCAAGAATTCCTAGCTAGCTGCAATACTGACTATTTAGTGGTGAGCAAAAGTTGTTCACCTCATTCAGCATTTGGTCACAAAATTATGCATGTTTTGCTGGTGAAATTTTGCCTAATCCAATCGCACAGCAGAATAATGCAGATTGAGTAGTGCACTTGTGTGTTGGTGCTAGTCCATGTTTTTGGTGCCACAGAAATTCAGCACTAGCATCACTCAGACAATGTCAACATATCTGTAGTGTGGAAGTAGTCATCTCATTGCGGGCATTGAAAATATCATCAAAGTTGAAGTTTGACTAGCGACCAATTTTGAACCAGGCCTTACGTGTGTAAGACGCTTATGGCAATTAATTTCAAGTGAGATAAAGTTTCAATGTTAAAGTTAGTTTCGTTTTGTTGTTTTAGTGTTCCAGTGGAAGCATCCGGAAGTAGTCCTGTTTCTCCAAACTCACAGGACAGATCCGTGGTCCATTCACCACTCCGTTCTCCCTTGAAGCGCCAGGCATCTGTATGTTCCACACGACTTGGCAGCACAAAGAGTCTCTCGGCTGCGTTCTATGGGGACAAGCCACCAGGTCCTGTTGGCGTTCAGTTTAGTAGTGATGTCTCACGCAGTGATGAAAATGTCCTGGACTCTCCAAAGCAGAGAAGGAGTTTTGGCTCCTTTCCATACACTCCATCAGCAGATTCCAACTCTTTCCATCAGTACCGGTCAATGGACTCTAGTATGTCAATGGCAGACAGTGAAGCTTATTTTTCTGCAGCTGAGGAGTTTGAACCCATAAGCAGTGATGAAGGCCCTGGCACATATCCTGGGAGAAAAAGACGAAAGAAGCAAACTCAAAAAATTGACTACAGCAGAGGATCCATTTACCACAGCGTAGAAGGTCCTTTGACTGCTGCTGCCCAAGGTGAAGCCAGGCTGGATCCAAGAACACTACCAATCAGAACTCATGCTTCTCAGGCATCATTTGTCTCTGCACTAGGAGTGGAAGAGGAGCCACTGGAACATGTATACCCAATAGAAATTGAGAAACGCACAGAAAATGAACAAAGTACTCAGCAGCCTATAATGTCCTGCTACCAGAACTATCTGAGCCAATTCCAGGTGTTTAACTGGTCTGTAAAACACCCAACAAATAAAAGGACTTCAAAATCATCCCTGCATCGACCATTAGACTTAGACACACCAACTAGTGAAGAAAGCTCAACTTCGTATGAACAGCTCTGTGTTCCATCTTTCAAGGTAGGATCGAGCACTTGAACAAATTAGGCATATGTTATCTTGTTTGTGGTTTTTTTATGGTCCTATAATATGAAATAGGATTCACTGGGGAAGATTTATTTGCAAGAGTTTCAAAATTGTTCTCTGATGTCGCTTATAGCTTATGCAAACAAAGATCATATATCAATTTTCCAAGATAAAACAAGTTTAGGGAAACAACCTGATTTTCATGTGAATCACCATGAACGTCTGCCAGTGCTTGCAGTCAGTGTCAATTTATATCTGATTGACCCTGATCAGCAATTGATTGGAATTGCTGTTTGTGTTAAATGGGTTTTCCACCTTTAGATATCTTTAATCTGCTGTCTTGCAAATGCCCTCCAGCAACTCTTAGTAAATACAGTGCATTATATTTTTGGCTGTGTCTTTTCCACCCCTGTATTGATGTAATTGGGCAGAGTTGTTTGTTATCTTTGTCACAAAAGCTACTCATCGGACGCAGTTATCTACAATACACTGGGCACAGCCGCATTATGATTTATCTGAGGCAAAGAAAATGAACAAATCTGCTTTCTGTTATGGATGCAGTGATAAAAAGCATAAGGAAAAGTCTTTAAAACTAATGTATTTAGGGGAAGTATGCAGAAAGCAATGTGCAAGTCAATAGATTAGTGAGATCATCATCATCACCATTTATTTATATAGCGCCACTAATTCTGCAGCGCTGTACAGAGCGCATTTAAAGCCACACATACAGCGAATCAAGGCCAACATATGTCTTGACTGTCCAAATAGTGGCATGTGTGGCTAGCTTCACACTTTGCTTTCTAACTTAATTCTGCTTGATATATATTTGCTTCCAAGTACCATACATAATGTGATTAATCATAACTGTTCTCCCGCTATACTTATCTGCACATGTTGCTATTAGTTATCCTATGTCTGCATGCTAGGTAATCTCAATTATGCACCATGTATAGTCATGAACTTCCAATATCTGGAACTTTCATATTCATTATAAGGTAATTGGTGCAATGGATGAATCTTACTAAATATGTATGGGCAATGTAATCAGTTAAATAGATAATTACTTTGTAATGCTAAGTTATGTTCTTTTTACCACAAGGTTGTGAAACAGGGTCTTTCAGCTAATGCCTTACTTGACAGAGGGATGCAACTTATGGGCACTTCCTCCAGGTGAGTCCTAAAAGACTACTTGTGGTTGTTCCGTCTGTCCACGTTTGACCATAAAATACACTAATCATATTAACCACGAAGGAGAAATAAAGTAGCTATATATAGTAATAAAAGGATATTTGTTTTGAAATGTGTGAAAACCTTTGGATCAGAGCACATTATTTAGGATTATTGGGGATACATTGAGTTATGAAAGACTGTAATTTGCTGTAATCAGTATATTCAAAGGATTTTAAATAGTCATATTATTTTGTTACCTCTATTCAGAATATTTTCTTGCTACCAAAAGTGAATTAGGTCTCTATCTGTAATATGATGCTACAACCTCAGGTTATAAAATTTAGTGTCAGACGGTACATCGTAATTCAGTAAATGTGCTTTAACACATTTCACTACAATGTAGGCCAATTTATTTATTTTTTTTTTAAATGTTGTAGCTTCATGCTGAACTTCAATACATTTATTACAGGTAAACTAGCTGCTACATTTCGGGGACACACCTGGTTTAACAAAGGGGCTTGACATTTATCTCTGATACGTGTTTGGCACTGATAACACATGTGCTGTTGCTGTTCCATACTTGCCTACTCTCCCGTAATTTCCGGGAGGCTCCTGAGTTTTGGTGACTACTCCCGGACTGCCGGAAGAGTAGGCAAACCGAAATTCAAAATTCACTGCATTGAATAGCGGGGGGGTAGGGCTTAATCACGTCATTAACCACACCGCCGCCCCCCCCCTGCTATTTAATAACTTGAATTGCTGTATTTTATGGTAGGGGCTATAGTGACTTAATTATGTCGCCACGCCCCCTCCTACCCTCTGTCACATGATCTGTACTCCGATGTCCCGGAGTACAGATTTAGAAGGTATGCAAGTATGGTTTTACCTTTGCTGCTGGTCTCGGTGACCCTCAGAGCCTCTAACAATTTTGCTATTTTTCTTGATAGACATTTATGAAGCATTTTCTGCTTGGACATGACCAGTCAACTGCGAGTGTCTACTTTTTGGTCACCCCAGTTGTAGGAGGTTATAGCTGCCCATGGGAGGGCTGGCAAATTTTAGCCCGGGGGGCAGGACTAGACTCGGCAGCCTATTTTAATGGACAAAAATGCAGATGGCCCAGTGACCCAGCCCAAGGTAGTGCACTATGAGACTGGCCCGGAGGGCATTTACCCCCCCCTTCCTGCTCCCCAGCCCAGACTGCCCCTGTAGCTGCCCCCACCAGGTTCCTTCACTGCCACCTTGAACTTCTTAGGCTCTTGTCTGGTGTGTGTTATGTTCCAGCATCTCCTTACTGGTTACTCTGGCTGGATCCTCTGACAGCATACTTTGGATCAGAATTGTGGAGTAGCTGGCAAAGTATTGAGGAGGAATGCTGGGCTCAACACAGGACAGCCTGGGTAATGGATTGGAGTGTTAGCTCTTATATGTAGGACACAGGAATACAGCTGTTTTATAGGTGTCTCACAGCAATAGAGCAGGATCTGTAAAAGTAGTTATTGGCCAGAAATGGTTCGTAAAAGTGCTACTTACCAAGACTTGACGGTAGTCAGGATGTTATACAAATATAGGCCTTAAAAATTTGTTTTGAGGGGGGGGGGGGGGGGGTGATGGTAAACCAGACCCCGTCCCTTTAACCAATCCAAGCTTAATTTGGGCTACGAGGTTTTATATTTAAATATTTTTCGCATACTATTTCCAGGCCTTTTGTCCATGGGGTCTGGTACCACGTCTTTGCTGAATTTGGCTCCAAGTGGATGGGAGTTAGATCTTAGGTCAGCAGTCTGTGGAGGCAGTACATCATCCGTAATCAATAGAAGCTGTGAATAAGCTGACCGCTGCTGTGACCTCTCCACATCTCCCACCAGGGATAGGGAACCACTGTCATAAATCTCCACCACTAGGATAAATTTATGTTTTCTTAGCAGTTTTATATATATTTTAAATTATACATTTTTATATTGTATGTGTGTGTTTATCACTGTGCTGGTCTTCCAAGTTTAAACAGCTCCTATATCACATGTGGATAGGGAGGTAAGGGGACCTGTGCAGTGCATGGTTTCTTTTTTGCAGCTTTGTCCTATATGAGATGGTGAATAGGTTGCGATGGCGGATTTACCTTCATATGCTCACGTTTACTCACTCTTCTATCTGTTTAGAGGTTTTCATGAATGTATCTTTTCCATCTGTTGGGATTAATGGTGTTTTCCTTGGTAATGTTCAGTACTCCATACACTCCCCTGGAGAAGAAAGCCATGGAAAATACAGATGACGAGACATTAACTGAAGAGTGGACTCTAGATCAGCCTGTTTCGCACACACGGACAACAGCCATTGTGGAAGTAAAAGGAACAGTGGATGTTGTTCTTAGTCCCCTAGTAGCAGAAGCATTAGACAGGTATGGTTTTCTGATTGATATATATATATATATATGTATATGTGTATCTCTAAAGCTGTTAGTTTTGAAATTTGCTGAGAGGTTTAAACGGTTGTTGTCCTAAATGGTTATTAGTTAAGGAATAAAGTGTTTATCCCATGTCTGCTTGATAATATATAGTTGACCACTGGGACATTGTTCAATTGTAGAACATGAATGCTGATTACTTTTTCTCGACCTAAATATTAATGTAACTGTTCCCAAATGGTATAATAGACAGCAAAGTACGAACAGGATTTTTTTTTATCATTCAAAAAGATTTAATCTTAGATGTTTCACTTAACTTTTAAAAAAAATGAATAAATGCAAAATGACAACACATCCATGAATATATATATTTTATTGGTACAGTAAATTTGAATTTTTTTTATCTTATTATACATAAGCAGCACTGTTATGTATTTCTTCCATTTTTATTTGAGTCTGTCAAACTTGAATATTATTTCTCTCAGGTACATAGAGGCAATGATACATTTCACCAGCACAAGACACCCAGCTGCGATTGTTGATGCCCTACACACGAAGGTGCTAAAAGAAGCTGTGCAGAACAGCAAGACCACGTTTTCAGAAAACGTAAGATTTTTTTATAAAGGTTTTTCAATGTTATGAAATACAGACTGCATTGTGTGTGCACAGAAAAAAAATGTCAGCTGTCAAACATAATAGTGAACATTTTTTTATAGTTTCAATCACAAGACGTTTTAAATTTCCACTGTAGATTTATAGTCTTTCCTTTAGTGTTTTTGTGAAGAATGGAGCTATAATTTTCACATTAAGGATATGAATAATTGATGTGCAGTTCTTGGAAAGGTTATTGCATCCCTCAAAAAAAGTCACTGATAAGGAAAGTAATATATTGTCGTCTTGTTGCTAGCCTATAGTTGAGGTTACTATTTAGTGAATGATACATGCCAAGTGATATATCTAATGGCCTTGATAGATGGTGGGAAGAAAATGCCTCTACAATTGTTTTTTTTTCTTTTTTTCAAGCTATCTTCAAAACAAGATAATAAATTATCCAAACCTGAGAATCACGTTAAAGGAAGTACAAATCAAACACAAGCCAAAGCTGCAGTAAACCAGGATAATGTGAAAATAAAGGGTCTCCAAGCCAATGTTTCAATACCCAAGGTATGTATTTGTTTATTTATGAAATGTAGGTCTTGTATTAGATTTCTTCACAAGAGCTGTAACTACTGTCCACATTATTCTTTTCCATACATTGAGTGGTATTGTATGTGTTCTAGAAAAAAAGAAAATTCTCTAGACAACTAGATACAGTGCAGTATACAATTTTATGCTTCCAGAGCTCACCATTCTTTTTGTCTATGATTTATCCTGCTTATCTCCTTCAAGAGCACTACTGCAGTCTCATTTATGTTTGTTAATCCTCTCACAATACAGTAGCTTCGGAGGTGGGGGTGTATCCTTGTGGAAAAAGGTTGTTGTGACACCATTTGAGTATATTAGTGTTGGGGTTGTAGATAGGTGTAAAAACATCTGACTTGAGATTAGGCAATGAAGTGGTATATGTTTTCTTAATGCCTAGTTAGAGAAATTAGCATTATTAAGCAAAGAAGAATTGTATGGTTAAAATGCCTTTAAGTGGTGCTTACTTCATTTGTATTTAATGCAGATGTCCCTTAATAGTTTGTTTTCTATTATTTTAGTGGTATGATCTTTTAGAAATTAACACTTTTCGATAATATATTAAGGTCTAATATTGAGGTCTCCACCGAAAACTAAAAATTAGTCATATAGGGCCTGAGTCATTAAGGCAAAAAAGGAGTAAGATAAAACATTTCTCTGAGACAAACCATGTTACAATTTAAGGGGTGCAAATTAGTTTATTATTTTGCACACAAGTTAAACACTGGCTGTTTTTCCATCTAGCACACAAATACTTGCTAGCATTTTTATTACACTGAAATTTAAAGTTGATCTAGGACATGTCTTACCCCAAGTATAAATCTGTCCCAACATTTAAATTTACCTCCCCCTCCAATGCAACATGGTTTTGCCCAGGTGCAAATGTTACCCTTTTTTTATGCTTTGCTCTCCTTAATGACTCAGGTCCATAGTGCCTATTGCTAAACAAACTGGCACCATTGGAGTTTCTTCTAATACATAATTTCTTTCAGAAAATTGTTGGAATTAAAAAATATATATGTTTTGCTATACACATGTATTTCTTTGGTTTGCAGTGGAATAAAACACAAACGACCAATTACTAAATTTTAGCTTATTCCACGCATAAATCCTTAAATGTGCCAGACAAAATTATTGGCACATCTTTAGAAGTAGTTAGAAGTAGTTAAATTTCAAGCAGGTGATTTTCCTTCACTTTGGAACTGAACTCATATGGTGAGTAGCAGGTGTCGGCAATATAAAAATCACTTATTATATGAGCTTGAATAGAGAAATAGATTAATTTCCCTGTTTTTGTGTCAACATGGAGAAAAGAAAGAAAGCCAGAGAATTGTCTGCCGACGTCCGACAGAAGACAGTAGCCATGCATGCACAATCTCATGGCTACAAATCAATCTTCAGAGACCTTGATGTTCCCTTTTCCACTGTAAGTAATGTTATTAGGAAGTTTAAGGCCCACTGCACTGTAGCCAACCTTCCTGGACATGGCCGCAAGAGAATACCTAATTTGAAGATTGCAGCACAGGATTGTTCGAATGGTGGAGGAAACACCTTGGTCAACTGCCAGACCGATTACATTTTTCAGACACAAGGTGGTATTGTTTCAGTTTCCACAATCCAGCGTCAATCAACTGAGGGGTTATTTTACAGTCCCAGGAGAGGGCCCTTTTTCTGAGAGAGACCTATAGGAAAGCCTATCTGGAATTTACCAAATCACGCCTGAAATTCATTCTGGGTGAATGTTCTGTGGATATATTAGACTAAACAAAACATTTTTTGGTAAAACACGTCATCCTTCTGTTTACAGAAAGCAAAATGAAGCTTTCGAATAAAAGAACACCTTTTCTACAGTCAAACGTGGAGGCGGTTCAGTGATGTTTTAGGCTTACGGTGCTGCATCTGATACTGGGTGGCCATTTTGGAGCACGTGTCAAGCTGTTTCTCCGTTGAACGTCATGGGTCTTCTTTTTGGACAATGACCACAATTCAAAAAGCACCCGGGAATGGCTCAAGACAAGAACTATTCTCAAGTGGCCATCTCAGCCTGTGAAGAGATCTGAAAACAGCAGCTGGGAGAAGGCACCCTTCAAATCTGGAAAAATTGGAGCAGTTTGCACTAGAAGAGTGGACCAAACTGCCAGTAGAGCAATGCTGAAAGCTCATCCATGACTGTAGGAAATGGTTTTTGCAGCTGTGCTGCAAAATATTAGTCTAGGGTGTCAGTAATTTTGGTAATGCCATTTCTTCTTTTTCTTTTCTGTAATATTAACAGAGAAAGAATTGTGGAGACTAAATATGGTTTTTACATTATGTTTTGAGAAAATTGTGAGAACTTGAAATAAGTGCAAGAGTGCCAGCATATTTGGCTACACCTAAAGAAATAGTAGGATTCCTTACTATTCCCGTGGTCCGATGAATAACTTTCAGCTCCTTTCACTCTTGGCAGGTAATTCCTCAGTGTTGTTTAAGCAGCAAGCACAGTTTGACACCCATTTCCACCATAAAGGCTTGGACTATTCCCCAAACTGTATAGAGGGTGGTTTATCAAGTGTGCTTAAGGTTTGAGGTGCAATTGGTAGAGGAATACGGACACTGTTTGCTGATATGTTCCTAAAGAGCTGATATAATGGGTGTGTGAGCAACATGTGATACATGTTTAAAAAGTCTAAACTGGATGTGAAAAAATCATAGGGTTGCTGTGTAACGAAATATTATTAGAAGGAGAAAGGAAAATGGTGCCATTACTGGCATAACGGCAGATGCCGTTTACAGTTCAATAGCCTATTTGTTCTTTTCTGTTCCTGTCCTTCGTCACACATCTTACGTAACCCTTAGTTTAAATATATTAATGTTTGATTACACTAGCAGCTAGGAAATTAAAACAGAGGCTGAAAGAAATGGAGATACAATCTGTAGTACTGTATTATTTTTTTCTGGACTCCTTTAAAAAGATGCAATATTATTATGTCCTTTACTGTTTTTTTTATTTCTTAAAGAAAACAATTGCAGGTGCCCACTTTGTTTAACAAACTGTCCTGTCTTTCAGGTAAATCTGTGTTTGTTACAAGCGTCCGTTGAGGAGTCCTCTAATACATCTGCAAATAAAAGTGTCACCCATGTTTCTTTAATTGCGCTTTGCTTTGATAGAATTGCCACACAAGTCCGTATGAACAGGTAATGTATTTTCCTTTTGCCTGCCAAGTTACAATTGATATTGCTGCCTAAAATGTGTACAACTGCTTACAGACTAATGATGTGTATAACGAGTTATCTGTGTCAGCAAAATCATGCTGTAATCTATAGCTCCTTACTTTGTTTTTTATGTAGTATATTTAGTCCAAACCAGAATACTTACACACTAGTATTCACATGATTTATAAGAATGCAGACATTAGATGCCCCCCAATTGCTGATAATAATTTCTCAGTCATCAAATCTGGTGGACACTGCTACCATGGGGTTGTATGAGGGTGCACGGAGTTGGCACTTAAATATTTAACTAACTGCTGCTGGCTCCTTCCCTCCGCAACCCCTGCTAACCTCAGTTTAATTCAAGTGCCAAAGGAGTTGGTCTGTGTTAAGAAGTGCTGTTGTTTATTTAGGTATAGTAGTTCTTTATTTTCTTTTTAGTTTCTATCCTGAAAGACAGTGTAGACAGATACAGGTGCTGTGGGCTACCTGTTATCTGTTAGGTCAGCGATCCGGACGGATGAATGAAGACCTCCTTATTTGTTCTGCTGCCCACTCTGACAGTCTTTTGGGGCTTGTTATTAGGGGGACAGCAGTCGCTCGCGACGGCGCTGTCACCACCGCTACTCCGGGACCGGCGCTGCTGACAGGCAGAGAGTGCTCAGTCAGAAGGAAGCCAGACATGTTGGGAGATACCATGTTCCCCGCTAAGGCGGCGGGGGAACCTAGATCTCCGGATCAAGGGGACAGTCTACGGCAGTGCCTGACTAGGTCAGACTGCAAAAATGCTGGGCACGCTTCTATTGCTGGACCGCAAGCGGATGACACGGAGGGTGTGTACCCGCTGCAGTCGGCTGTCAGGAAGAGTCTGGGAGAAGGGGACAGTGGATGCTTCCCACCTGCCAGTTTGTATGTCCCAGGAGCGTGAAATCTTCCCGCGATTGCAGAGGAGGACGGAGATTCCTTGAGTGGCTCTGTGAGGGGAGAGAAGTGCTCTGTTGCTGACTCCTTCCTTCCTTACCCTGGGATCCAGCTAAGTGTTGTTTTCTTTGTTCGTTATCTGTGTGACACAAGCAGTCAAGCTTTTTCTGTATTTTCCCTATCTGGGTGTTAAAATTCAGTGGTTACTTTATGTATATTTAAGCCTTCTCTCAGTGTAAATAAAAAAAAAGAGTAAAAGAAATAAGTAAGAAATATTTATTTTACTGCTGAACATGTTTTTTTTGAAGTGGAGATCCTAGCAAAACCTTGTTCCTGTTTCCTACCTACTGTGTGTGTGTGTGTGTGTGTGTGTGTGTGTGTGTGTGTGTGTGTGTGTGTGTGTGTGGATTGCTTGCTGCTGTTTTTCTGGTGTATTCCTTTTTCTGCTTGTTATGTCAGATAAGGGTAAATCTGCCAGTGTCAAGGTTTATGCCTGTTCAAAATGTTCTACTAAACTTCCGGTGGGACAGACGGCCCGGGATGCACTCTGTGTACAGTGTGTAGCTGGGTCCCAGGACGTGCGGGTGCAGGGGGCGTCCTTGCTGTCGGTGGGGGAGGCGGCGTGGGCGTCTTCACTGACCCAATCGGTCTATTTGCTTCCACAGCTCATTACCCAGCAGGTGGAGGCACTGACAGCCTCTGTGCTCTCGGGCTTGGGTTCTATTACACATATTTCAGCAGAAGGGGTTAATAACCTGGCTTCAGTGGTTAATATGGGGGTGTCTTCCCAGTATTTTTCCCCTCCTTCTCAGATTGCCCAAGGGGAGCCGGCTAAGTCTTCTTTCTTTAGGGAGAAGAATAGACCATTTAAATCCGTTCCTGGGTTCTCCTGGGCTGCTTCCTGCCAGGGCCAAGCGGTCTAGGTTATCCCATGCTCTGTTTTCAAGTTCAGAGGGGTCCTCTGAGGAAGAGGGGGAGCTAATAGATTATTCCGACTCCACCCAGTGGGGTGACTGGGAGCACAATGCCAGAAGCCAAGGGGTACAGGACCCTGGTGTTAACTGTACGTCAGGCCTTGGACTTGGTGGAATCAGAGGAGCAGAGCACTTCAGGGTCTTTTTAAAGGACAAAAGCCAAAGACTGTCTGAGATTGTGGAGTCAGCATGGAAAGCTACAGACCGAAAATTCTCTTTTCCTCACAGGTTTTGGCGGCACAAGCCAGCATTTGGCGGCACAAGGGGTTCTCGTCCAGTGTTGTGCCGACCTTGAGGAAGGCCAGGAAACTGCCCTCGGCACGCATTTATCATAGGACATGGCTGGCTTCTATTAAATGGTGTGCGGCTCATTCTTGCCAGTCTTCTTTCCGTTTGTTTTGTTTATGTCTCGTTTCTTAGCTCGCTAAGGGTCCAGGTCTCTTCGTTATCTGTGTTTTTTCAGCGCCGTCTGGCTATTCTTCCAGAAGTTCAGACCTTCTTCCAGGGAGTGTTGTGCATTCAGCCTCCTTACGTTCCACCATTAGTGCCCTGGGATCTCAATTTGGTCCTGGGTGTTCAACAGAAACTACCTTTTGAACCTCTGCTTTCGGCTGAACTCAGATTTATGACTTGGAAGGTAGTATTCCTGTTAGCTATCACGTCGGCTCGCAGGGTGTCAGAACTCGGGGCCTTATCATGTAGGGCTCCCTACCTGATTTTTCATGAAGACAGGTAGGTCTGAGGATGGTGCTTTCTTTTCTGGCAAAGGTTGTGTCTGGTTTCCACGTGAATCAGGATATAGTGGTTCCTTCTTTTCGTGAGGGTTCATTGTTAGTTGTTGTGCGGGCTTTACGCACTTATGTGCATAGGACCTCTGCTTATTGCAAGACGGACTCTCTCGTTGTTTTGAATGACTCTCCTAAGAGGTATTACATCTACGATTCGGCAGGCTTATGTGAGTTCTAGCACGCCGGTGCTAGACATGCTCACAGCTCATTCCACGTGTTCGGAGGCGGCGTCCTGCGCTGTTCGTCACGGTGCCTCGGCGGATCAGCTGTACAGGGCTGCTACCTGGTCCTCTGTTCACACATTTACCAAATTTTACCAATTTAATGTTTTTTTGCTCCTTCGGATGCTTCCTTTGGCCACAGTGTTTTGCGTGCAGGGGCTCCAGAGCAACCCCCCCCCCCTTAGGGGCTACTTTAGAAGATCCCCATTGTAGCAGTGTCCCCCAAATTGGATTACTGAGAAAAGAAGATTTTGATACTTACGTAAAATCTCTCTCTCTGAATCCATCTGCGTTCCCTCCCTTTTGCTCTTCTGCTGGATGTTTGTTTTGGTTTCTTCCCTGGGGCTTTTGTGTTATACTGAGGCTAGCAGGGGTTGCAGAAAGGAGGAGCCAGCAGCAGTTAGTTAACTATTTAAGTGTCAACTCTGTGCGCCCTCATACAATCCCTGCAGTGTCCCCCAGATGGATTCAGAGAAAGAGATTTGACGTAAGTATCAAAATCGTCTTTTTTTCGATATATAAATACTATTGTAAAGTTTTGCCAACTCTGGAAAATATGAATTATTCATACATACTTATGTTATCTCACGTTTCACTGGTTCTTTGCAGTTGACATATTTAAAATGTGAATTGTTATCTAAATGTGTACTCAGTGTTTCATTGTCCTTTCCTCTCTTTCTTAAAGAGGTGTGGTGGAAGAAACGCCAAACAACCCAGATACTGGGCGACCATCAGTAAACTTTGAGAAATATGCCAATGCAACCAAGATGCAGCCACAGTCTTCAGGATCATTAAGGTCCAATGCTGGTGCGGAGAAAGGGAAGGAGATAGCTGCCAAGTTAAATGTGCATCGGGTACACGGTCAGCTCAGAGGTCTAGATACATCTGGTGAGATTTCGGTCATTCTCCATCACATAGGCGCATATCTATAATGTGTACTGGTATTCAAACATACTTTTAGTTGTTGTATCTAGATAGTGTTCTAACCAGTTGTCGAAGTGGAAATTTAGAAGTGGCGGTATGGAAAATGTAAGTGAATGGAATTTGATAGCTTTACAATGAAGGCAGTAGAAGAAGTAGCAATCTGGCATACCAACGTATATTGGGCCACTTTGACCACTGGTTCTAACAATATAAACGTCCTGCAGCAATCTGCATCTTTTGGTGTATGTTACGTATTAGGATAGATTTGTGCAATAGTGAGCTATAAATACAAATTTCCCCTCAGTCTGATTTTTTTTTGAGTTGGTAGCAGTGGAAGCATAACCACCATACCATGATATGGGTGCTTTGGATGTGGATTGCAAAATCTTGAAAATAAGTGAAACAAAAAAAGACATTACAGATTTCCCAGTGATTTTCTTCTATGTGAGGATGACTTATTTGTGCTACTTGAGTGAATGCGTGGTGTTGGAAATGTTTCAGCACAGTACACAATGGAATTTGTTTTTTGTGTCAAGTGTAATTCTACTTGCATTAACATGGTTTGGGGCATAGTCTATAAACATTCTGTCTTACGTAGCCAGCTAAAGGCTGGAAAACTCGCCCATTTCTAAGCTTTTCTGTTATTCAATTTTTCAAAACTTATTATACAATACTGGAGAGTTTATATGGGTTATGTTTGAAACTAAATCATCTATTTAAATTCTGGATTCCAGTATCTCTCCTTTGCAGTGTGAGTGACTGCAGATTTCTCCTGTGCATGGCAAATATAAATGTTTTTGTGCCTGCTACTTTGAAGATAAATATTGTATGACCTTGTGATTATGTTTTTCTTCTTGTGATCAGACATGGGGACCTGTGCAATCACCACCATTCCCTTTGAGAAATCAAAGGTTCTTTTCACCCTGGAAGAATTAGACGATTTTACATTTGTGGATGAAACTGAGCAGCCTCCAGCTACTGATGTAACACGCATTGGTCCAAGCCAAGAAAAATGGGGATGGATAATGTTTGAATGTGGAATAGAAAACCTGGTTATTAAAGGTATTGGTTTTTATTTTATGTAGCATTGATTAGCACAAATTAAATTATATAATTCATCTTTTAAGGCCCTGTGTATTTTTATTGTCTAAAATATGTTCATTTTCTATTTATTTTTGTTTTTATTACAGGTTTTATTATAGTTTTACAAGGGCAGTATCTCCCATTAGTCCCTTTATGTGATCTCTGTTAAAATAAATAATGATAGCACTTTGGGGTGGTATCCTGAAATCATTACACATGGGACCTTAATCAGAGGCATCTATTCACATTATGGCTGGATTACTGGTGCCTAACTGAGTCCCAGCTGTCCTGGAAGCTCTTCTGTCATCTAGCTGCAGTAAGCAAGCCGGCAGTGTCAGTCATTATCTGGCTTGTGCATATATGCTGGTTTCTTATTGGCAATGTCAGATGGGAGTGCTAGGGGCAAGAGCTTGTAATCATATGCACCAAATTAGAGTTTATTCAGTATGCACAATAGTGCTATATTATTCATAGTGGGTCCTCTGTAAGGATCATTTGAAAGAAACAGATTGAAATAAAGATGATTCCGGGCACTATTTTATTCCCAAGGCTATCTGTATATTCACCTATATTGATATTGTCTAAACAGAACTTGTTGATTACTCTACGTTTAATGATCTGGCAGTTAAGAAAATACATTGGTTTTGAAAATCCTGCGTAATGCGCAGTTTTGCAAAGCATAGGAAGGAGAAATAATCTCTTTTTAGGGGATAATGCTTGTAGATCCCCATTTGCAAAACCTGCAAGATGTGGCTCCAAAAAGTGCTGAAGCAAGTTTAGCAGACATTTTAATCAGGACAATAAAATTAAACCAGAGCTCCGAAGTTCTGATATATCCTCCACATGAAGATTTACATAATTTCTAAGTTTCAAATATTGAAGGAGGTTTCCAGCAGGAGCATTTTTTTTTTATGAATAGGCAACCTCTCTTTCAGCATTAACTGTAAGGTATTTTCCACCTGTTATTTTGAGAACCTGTATAGTTATTATTTGTGGATTAAGGAGTGTTTGCATAATTCTACTTAAAGCTAAATTTCATATATGCCTATGGTGATCCCACATATTTCTGTAAGTGAAATACTGTGTACATAAGTGAGGCCTTTCTGGATGTGGTATGGTTACAGTTAATAGTAATTTACTCCATACAGGTGGGCGGCAGTCTGGTGCTATCTTATACAACTCGTTTGGAATGATGGGGAAGTCTAGCACCAATGAGCGGAGTGGCTTGTTAAAGTCTAATGACTCCTCTGATTCACCAACTGGAAGTGGCTACAGCACTGATGTGTCTGATGATAACATTCCATGTGATGGTACAAGTCCATCTTCAGATATCAATGGAAACTCTGTGTCTGATGAACAGGTGAACAATTATAATTGTGACTGCAGTATATCACAAATATTTTAGTAATTTCTTTTGCTGGTCAAGGTTGATTTATATATTATATATTGATGGTCCTCCTCTCATGCTTTGCTGCTCTACTTCACTCTTACTTCCTCCTCCCCCTACTTGCTGGCATCTGCTCATATACGCTCATGGTCCTAAGGATTGCGTCTTTTAAATCCACCAAATAATGAATTGTGACCTTATTTTCATGGAGGAAACATTTCCAGATAATTAATTCAGGGCATGTCCCGCTGATCTGATATCCGTTATATTTCTATTGACAATTTACTTAATTTGGAAGTGGCAAAATAATCTTTCCTCTGGGGTACACTAGATGCCCTTGTGTATAGAGCACAGTGACAGGAGTTTGAGAACTTATAAATTGCCTCCAAAAACCAAATATATATATATATATATATATATATATATATATATATATATATATATATATATATATTATGTCTGGACAAATTGCTTAAATTGTTGATAACAAAATGATTCTCCCAACTCCAATATACTGAACCCTTAAATAGGCAGGCTGTCAGCAGACTGTTCACTGAAGAGAACATGAATCTGGAAACTTCATGCGTTACTTGACACATGGGAATTGACCTTCACTTAGAGACTGGGAGTCACATATGGACACTCCCTAATGTGTGTTGGTTGTATTTTTAGAGTAAAATATGTTGCTGTATAGTGTGGCTTTATATTGGAACCATGGGTCATATGCATCCTTATTCTAATATGTTGTTTTTTTAAGTTAAGGTTATAGTCCTCACTGGTGCACTGTATCAGTTTGTTTCTTCTGTCGATGATGCAGGCTCTTACCTAACTTTCTATTTTGCTTTAAAGGATGAAGGGGTTGAGTCAGATGACTTGAAAAAAGATCTTCCACTAATGCCCCCTCCTCCAGACTCAAGCAGTATGAAGCTAACTATTAAAGAAATTTGGTTTAGCTTTGCGGCCCCCACAAATGTTCGCTCGCCAGCGCTTACATTTTCCAGGTTAGTTGAGCTATTTTGTGGTTGGCTGATTTTAACCCAACCATGTATTAATTGCTATTTAAATAATGTATTCACACTGGTGTAAAGTAAGCTGATAAGTCAAATAACACTTGATAAACATTACCACATTCAAGAACTAAAGCTTTCCTCAATGTGGTCATGGTTAATTTTACATAGTCCTTATATTGCGATGTGGCTTCAAAAAGCAGACTTTGTTATTGGTAATATTGTCATAAAAGGTAGGGATTGAACTGTTACATTTAAGTGTCTGCTTCAGGGGCTTCCCTGTTGTGTTGAATTTGGAATATAACTTATTCATCATCAACACAATTTAAAGCTCTATTAATTACATTGTTTTTTTTGTTTAGGCAATTAAACCTTCTTAGCACTGCGACTCCAGCAGTTGGTGCATGGTTGGTTCCTATAGACCAGTTAAAATCATCTCTGAACAAGCTGGAAACCGAGGGAACTTTAAGAGTCTGTGCTGTCATGGGCTGCATTATGACTGAAGCATTGGAGGTGAGTGGAAGGATCACATGTCTTATACTTTTTCTAAATGTTAAGACTATTAGGGGCATATTCATTTAGCTTCCAAGATTCTGGCTACGCATGGCCGTCTACTTCTCGATACCGCAACACCGTAGATTTCCTTTCGCACCCCATAGGGATACGAAGGGAAATCTGTGACGTGGCGGTACCGTAGTTGCACTTTATGTGCGCTGCCACATTCCCAGAAACTAATTGAATATGCCTTTAAAGTCTTTGTATGGATGTAGTCAATTAAATTTGAAATCTTGCAGCACAACGCTTCACTTGAAATGTAAAACACACAATCTGTCGTTCACTTAATCATTACCTATGAAAAACGATTCTGTGAGGGGAGGTATGCTTGTGATGTAAACTTGTGCATTTGCATTAAATGAAATGCTTGCATAGTTTACGGTTTCAAAATGACACTTTTATTGTCACTGCTAACTTGTACTTGCTATTTAGGTATTATTGCTTTATATTTTTTATACAGAATAAAAGCCTTCACTTTCCCTTGCGGAGTAAGTACAATAGACTCACTAAACAAGCACGCTTCCTGCAAGAAAATCCTTCCTGTCTACTATGTAACTTGCTTCATCACTACTTACATCAAGCCAATTACTCCACCATTGAAGACGCCACCTTAGTGAGTTTTTGAGTCATCCTTTTCTAACTGATATTGTGTATAAAGATAATATTTCTGCAGAATTGTGTCTGTTTTGGTAATAAACATCATGGTGGTGCCAAGTATATTAGAGTGTGCAATGCAGCTGTAAGCTGTATGTAATTTTCTGAATATTACCTGTTATAAAGTAGATCTAAATGTACACTTTTACATGCATTTTACAGTAAACAAGTCATCCCATACTCTGAATCTTTGTAAACAAATGTGGGATAATGCTGCTGTCCTCATGGAGATATCTTGTTTATCCAGTTACTACAAATATTGTAATGAAAACAGTGCACACATGCTGATGGTGTAACATATGCACATAAGTCATTGCTGATTTCCTGGACATTGCATGACTGCAACTTAACAATAAGTAGAGGGAAATCTATAACCTGATTAGTCCCAAAGTGCCAAGTTGTCCTTTATTGTCAAACCTGATGTGAACCATATAATATTTGGACAATAGCTAGAGTATTAGCAAATTAATTGGGTTGTATTTATCTCTTACAGAGTGATGGTCTCCCTGCTCTAGTCACATTAAAGAAAGGGCTTGTTGCTCTTGCCAGGCAATGGATGAATTTTATTGTTGTTACACCTGCATTTAAAGGAGTTCGCTTGCTCAGACCGGCCCAGACACTAAAGCCTCAGAACTCGGTGAGAGACGAAGATGATTTGAATGGATTAGAGAATGGTGGAGCTTTGCAAAGTGATACCAGTGCAGATGGTGCAGAGTTTGAGTTTGATGCAGGTATGTTCTATTTATTGTCTCAATGTAGTTTAGATCCGCACCAGACCTAAAATTTTAACAGTATAAAGTGCTACCCCAATAAATTCTTCTTATATATTTCAATTTCCCATGTATCCAATAGGTGGTGCACCTCAGAGTACAGTAATTATATCAAGTCAAAACATAAAGAAATAAGGTTGTCCAATAGAGGGCACTCCAGGGACATAGGGAATTATTATAAAAAATATTAAGTTTATTGGTATGCATTAAAACTGGTCATCTCCTTTTGTATAGAAGGCAAAATATAAAAACTAAATAATGTTATTATTGCTAACATCAAAATAAGAACCTCGTATATCTATTCTCAGTGTGGATATCTAATTTTAGCACATTCATTCGATTAGTACATTCACACTATTGTGTAACATTCTATATGGCAAGCATAATAAATTATACTACATACATTCAAGGGTATGTATCTTATTTATTAATTGATATTGTAAGGATCATACACTCCTTTTTTTTTTCTGTAATCCATAAAGTGTATATATTTCAGGATTCTGATCTTTATTTCTAATATCAAGAAAAAGTGAAAGCTACAGTGGAATCGCATTTGAGATGTATGTAATAAGTCAATAATCACTTGTATTGCTTATAAAATTATTCAAGATTAAAGACTCTCTTGTTTGATCCCTCTGAGAATGAGAATTTTATAAAGCTAATCTCCCTTAGATCTGAGATAAGTTAGCCAGTAGTCAGTCATTTCACGGGTCCAGTATTCACTAGTCTCATGTTAATATAAGATCTTTCATTCATTTTTAAATCAATTCATATATTTCAATAGACTCTGCAGCTTATTTGCAGTTCCAAAAGGTATACGTAACTATAATAATATCAAAGTACCCCCATTGTTTATAATCGTATGATCCTTATAAGATATTATTTGTTAGCATGTTTCCATGGGTGTTGTCTGTTTAATCACCTTTTCAACTTAGGGTGATGGGACACACCTGTTTACCAAATTTATATACATAGCTCTTATTGCTGCATATATTGTTCACGGGAGTTGTTACACCTCCACCTATGGTATTATAGCTAGATGTAAAAGACTTCCTCTAAAGTTAAAATATTTCCTCTTAATTATTTATGCATATGTTTTCAAAATCTCCTCCCTTCTCACAAGCAGCTGCTATAGACAGTAAAATACCGTGTGCTTAGTGAGATGTGTAAGTACACTGTTTGTTCTGACCTACTATTAGAGTTTGCTACTAGCTTAATATAGTTTAAAGCGAGAACAGTGAAACTCGCGTGGGATTACAGGAGGCCACGCCAAGTCACTGCGTGACTCCCTGATAATGTCTGTCTGTCAACATCTAACCTCATATTTTTAAAATATAATGGTGAATCATAAGAGACAGTGTATTTACACGTCTCTCTTAGCACAGGATACTTTGCACTCAGTGTATGCACACAGCACTTTAAACTCAATGTATGATGGCAAACTTCACTGTAACCATCACTACTAGACTATGACTTAAGGAACTGTTATAGTCTTGTACTTGCCAGGTACTTTATCTGCAGAAGTAAGAAAATAGAACAATACTGCTCATATTGGCAAGTCATAACCCAAATCATATATTATAGTTTGGATAAATATTTTCTTTTGCAGTAGGGGGACACAGATACCCAACTTGTAGGAGTGGAAGCACTGGAGAAAAAGGAAGCTTACCCCTCCTTTCCCCTATAAACATTCTGCCCCCCCTGACCAAATTTTATATACTATGACAAGATGTTACACAACACCACCTCCGTCTGGCTGCCTTCATTGTGCGGCTACCTCACCTTTGTACTTCTGTCTCTGACTGTAGAGCCACAGCAGCCTGGTGTAAGGCAGATTTTTTTTCTACCTGCAGCTGCTTAATGGCAGTGTTGATTCCCCCAGGTGCATGGTTGTCTGGAATGAATTGCTAGTTGGAAAAGAGACTACAAGTTAAAGGATAGTGGCTGGCCCTTTCAAGATGGCAAAGGAACATAACTAATGGTCAGATGTGTGAGTCTGCAGCCACACAGGCCTTAGACCACCAATTCATGCTCCCCTCTGATCACCTTTACCTTGGTGAAGTCTATTTTTCTATTTTTTTACTCCCTTGCAGTGCTTCTTTGAATAGCTTTGATGGATTGTAATTTTTGAGGTTCATCTTTAGCTCATTTTTTGTTCCCCTTGGCATGCATGTTGAGTTAGGAAACAATGTTTTCCCCTGAGTGGTGTTCTTTGTATGAATATTTTAGTTTATCAGGGGTCTATGTCTACGGCAAGGATCTGCCAAATAATCAGACTGACTGGTATCTTCCGGAGACAGAATAAGTCAGCTCTCTTTTCAGGTTTGTCCTAGTAATCCTGAATATTGAGAATTCCAAATTCTTTTTAAGGATATCCTTATGTCTATCCCAAGTATGTTTAAATAGCTCTACTATATTAACCTCTACCACCTCTGATGGGAGGCTATTCCACTTATCCACTACCCTTTCTGTGAAGTAATTTTTCCTCAAATTTCCTCTGAACCTATATCCCTCATGTTTCAGTGCATGTTCTAATACTTCTCTTCCTTTGAAGAATGTTTCCCTCCTGTACCTTGTTAAAACCCATGATATATTTGAAAGTTTGTGTCATGCCCCTCTTTCCCTTCTCTGCTCCAAACTATACATATTAAGATCTTTTAGTTTATCCAGGTAAGCTTTGTGCTGTAGGCCATGCACCATTTTAGTTGTCCTTCTTTGTACAGGCTCTAATGTATTTATACCCTTCTGGAGATATGGCATCTAGAACTGAACATTGTATTCTAGATGACTCTATACAAATGACCAATTCAGTGGCGCAAACTCAGACAGAGGGCACTGAAGATACCAGCACCGGCCCCGCACAAGAGTCGTGCCATTTGCTTGCAAACATAGATTTGATAAAATGTACACGATCATCAAAATACATTGACCATCATATGTGCCCAGCACACTTCTTTGGAGAAGCCTCTGCAGCTAGAAGTGCTGGGGAGCAAAAAATCCGAAGAGATGCACTTTAAAGTGTAAATGTACAACCTCCTCCCACATCAGAACCACCTCTATCATTATATAAAATGTTTCTATTTATCTCCTAAAATACTGCTTGTTTTAGTCTCTTTTATATCCTAAATGAATCATTACAGTAAGGGGGGAAATTGTGTGTGCTTTTACATGTTGCATTTTTGTTTTTGTGTGTGGGGTTAAGTTTTTTTAATTTTACAAATGGAAGACACAAAAGGCTTCTTGACAAATGTATAGGGCAAAATATGCCAACTCTGAGCTGGTGCAAAATTTACATTTGCTGTGTGATAAGTCTTTGTGCTCTTTCACAAAAGCAAGGAAAAACCCAAAAAATGCTTCACCACTATAACCCACCTCTTTCTCACTTTAATAAAATCTATTCACAAAATGTAATCTGGTCTATGCATGACTTGACAAAATTAGGTGCAGTAGTGCTCCTATTTGGAAACATAGAATTTGACAGCAGAAAAGAACCTCTTGGCCCATCTAGTTCGCCCATTTTTAAACCTATGCTAATCTCAAACCCTATTTGATCCTTTATTTTTTGTAAAAATATACGTATGTCTATCCCAAGCATGTTTAAATTGTGCTACCTTTATAGGAGGCTATTCCACTTATCCACTAACCTTACTGTGAAGTAGTTTTTCCTCAGATTTCCTCTGAACCTACTTCCTTACAGTTTCAGTACATGTCCTTGTTTTCTAATATTTATCTTCCTTTGAAGAATGTTTCCATTCTGTACCTTGTTAATACCCTTGATATAATTGAAAGTTTCCATCATGTCCCCCCTTTCCTTTCTCTGCTTCAAACTGTACATAATAAGATATTTTATTCTTTCCAGTTAAGTTTTGTGCTTTAGTCCTTGCACCATTTTAGTTGCCCTTGTTTGTAGAGTCTCTAATGTATTTATATCCTTCTGGAGATATGGTCTTGAGAACTGAACTCTGTATTCTAGATGAGCTATACAGTGGCATTATTACTTCTTTCTGCTACTGATTCCTCTCCTTATGCAACCAAGCATCTGACTTGCCTTCCTCATTTCTTTGTTAAATTGCTTTTCTGCCTTTAAGTCACCTAAAATAGTGATTCCTAGATCCATTTCCTCCTCGGTAGTTTCCATGATAGTGCCATTAATACTATAATACCTTTGGATTTTTGAGACCGAAGTGTATGATTTAGCATTTTTTGGCATTAAACTATTGTTGCCACTCTCTTGACCATTCCTCTAGTCTAACAAGATCATTAATCATTTGTGTCTACCCTGTTGCATATCCTTGTGTCATCTGCAAAAAGGCATACTTTCCCTTTAATACCATTTGCAGTGTCACCAATAAAGACATTAAAAAGCACTGGTCCAAGTACAGATCCTTGGGGTACTCTAATGGTAACCCTCCCTCCTGTGAATGCACTCCATTTACTAGAACGTTTTGTTTTCTATTCTGAAACCAAGATCCTATCCATTCAACCATCTTTCTGTCCGATCCCAAGCTTTCGAGTTTATTTAACAGTCTCCAATGTGGGACAGTGTTATTAGCCTTACTATAATCTATATAAACTACATCTAGAACTTCTGAACAACCTGTTTTTTAACTCTGGCTCTACCCCGAAGAAACTCTTTCATGCCACTTAGTGGCTAAGGTAGCCTTCAACTGGGCAGAACTTGTGGAGGGTTTGCAGAATGGCACAACTAGAGTAGCGCTTTTGAAAATCTATTGAATGTCCCCTACACGTTGTAGGACCTGGCTTGGACTCCTCTTGATTAGCATTAAAAACAACAGCTAATGTGGTAGCTTACAGGCTACCATGGCTTAAGTTCTAAGTAGCAGATAATATGTACAAGAAGTATTTTTTTTTTCTGCATTTTTCAAGATAGTCCATTTTTGGGCCTGAACTGGGAAAATTTTAGATGATGCTAGCAGAGGGAAGAAGACTTTCCTGCTGCAGAACAGGCCTAAGTGTGTACTCTTGGTTCAATGGTTTATTTCATCCCTCAGGATTAATTCAGTCATATTACCAGTCCTTTAAGTTTAAGGCATGCCAGCACAGTCCAAGAAAAAGTCCTAGAAAAACATGCATGGTGAATCGAAGTACTCTGACTTCACCATTTCTTTCATACTATTGGTTGGCACCTCTGGCTTACACAAGGCTGTCTTTGACTCTTCAAGCACTCCTGGTGGTGTTCTGTTACTGACTCCTAGATTCTCGACATCAAGTTTAATAGATATTCTTCTTGGAAGTACGTACCTGGAAAATCATCTTTCCAGTTGTTCCTGGGCATTCATCTTTTCGGTAGTGGGCATTAGATAGGTCACAGAATTCTATTACAATATTTTTCTGGTGCCCAAGAGAGCATGTTTTATATGTCTTTGAATTGCCAGGCCATTTACCAAATTCCTAGAGCAGAGTCTATTCCAAATGAAATACAGTTGGTAAATGAGAAGATGAGTGAAGGGGAATGCCAGGTATTCCTGTATATCAAGAACACACATTTACATATCCCCATCTGGGAGGACCACCAGCGGTTCCACTGTTTTGCTTTCCATTGGGTGCATTTTTTTTAATTTTGTTAGTTCCCTTCCAGCCTGTGTCTCTGCAGGACTTCACCTAGGTCATGGCCTCTGTGAAAGTGCTCCTGAGTCACCAGGTACTCGTGATAGTTTCCCATCTGAACAGTGTTCTATTGAAGGCCTGATTTAGGTATGGAACATTAACAAGACCATATTCTCTCTGGTTCACTAAACTTACATGGTGGTCACGGACCTTAAATTTTACATAGTACAACAAAGTGTTTTACTTCCTCAAGGTAAGTATCTCCCGTCATGTCTCACGTTCCTCTTCCATACGATCTTAAATTAAATTATGAAACTGTATAGACTATGATCTCCAGTTCTGGAGGAGATTCATGTGTTTCCACATTCGCCTTTTCAAAATATTTTCCTGTGATTATGAAACAGGTAAAACTATAGCTCCATCCTATGCTCCAACAAGGCAATTGCATCACTGAGATGAATAAAGCCAACTCACCTAGTGGTGGGGAAGCTCTTCTTGATCTCAACTTGGCTACTTTTAATGCCAACCCCCGTGTTCATCCCCCTGATTGGTCCAGAAGTTCCCCTTGTCTTTTTTGACAGGTTGGGTACCTCCTCTCAGACAATATCTTGATGGATCCGTATGACAAGCGGGCCATATGGACTTTCAGCTTGCTCAACCTAATTCGTAAGACTTTTTTACAGTGATATGTCCTGGGTCCTCAGTATATTAAAATTGCAGAAAGGATGCCTACATATACTTTCTCCAAATTATACAAGTGTTATACTTATTATAAGTGTTTGTGGCCATCAGAGGCTGATTTTCGCATGTCCTGTATGCATCGGCTTTAGGCATTCCTCCTATCCTGTTATTGATGACTTGAAGAGATACCACTATCTGTGTCCCCCTACTGAAGAAGCAGGAAAGGGGATATTGTACTTCATTCCATTTACCTATTGCTTGTAGGGGGACTCTTTTTTTATTTTTTTTATTTTTTTTTTCCTCCTTGCTTGGCTACAAGTAAATTTGGAGCATGGGGCATTGGGGTAGAGGAGAGGTCAGATTTTTTTTGTCTTGCCTTCTACACTGTAGAGCCTTACCTGCCATCTTTTTACCTCCAACCAACAGGGAAATGGATTAAGTGTTAAGCACAAAGATTACCTTATTGTCAGTGGGTAAAATTTTAAAAAAGTCTTTGTGGAAAATGGCAACAACTTGGTTAAAGACATGTAGAAAAGTTTATTTTGCTATTTCAATGTGCAATCAGTTCAGTCAGTTTTCATCCACCAAGTCAGCTTGAAAATGTTCATAAATTGTTTTAAGACTGAATAACCTTTTAATGTATGTCAATTCATGTACAGTGAATATTTTATTTGAAGGTTGGTTTGACATGGAAAAAAATGTATAAGCTAGGAATTTACATTTTCAAGTTGGAGGAGTCTCAATTGAAGTAGCTCTATATACTATTAAAGTATTCAGATCTAGTTTGAATTTTGCTGAATAGTCACTGCCACTGTTATAACATTAACAAATGTTAAATAAAAGTTGATAAAAAAGTGTAGGTGGAATATATTGACAAGTACACAATTCACCTAGGGTATACATTAAACAGAATTTGAACAAACAGATATTTTGTTTAGGAATTGGGTGTTGTGCAATAACATTATTCAGTTTTTCTAGTTTTACAAAAGTCTGTTCTATGTTTCATTAGAGATTTTTTTTCTGTATTAACTTGTTCTATATATACTCTATTGTAGCTACTATCAGTGAACATACCATGTTGCTCGAAGGGACCAATACCAGGCCTCCCCCTACAGGTGTTTCTTCTGGGCCTGTTAGTGGGGCTGAAATTATGAGGAAGTTATCAAAATCTCACGCTCACAGTGATTCTGCTTTGAAGATTAAAGTAAGTGTTTCTGCTTTTTAGACTGCAACCTTTCCACTCTTACCCAATCCACTGGTATGGACTCAAGAATCCATTTTGAGTTGCCCCATGCTAGAATATAAAAAGTCACACCTATATATGAAATTCCCCATCCCCAACATACCTGTATAATTCTTCAAGATAAAAGCTTTTAAAAATCACTCTACATCTGATAAGTTGTAAACCTTCTATCCGTGTACTAACCTAGGTGTTAATAGTTCAAATGTTCAATTCCATAAGAGGACATTTCTTCTTACAGCTGCAGGAAATGGCAGGTGTGCCCTTGTGTTTTCTGACATTACTGTCTCCCTGCGCTACTGGAGAAGGGTCATGTGAAGTCACTGCAGCAGCACTAAATTAGAGAGTATATATTGAGCCAAACTGATGTGCTGATTATATTGTGTGATTTTTACCCTCTCAGGAGAGGTCATATGTTAATAAATCTGGTGTGCCTAACTTTGCTGTCAATAGCATCAAATGAGATTAAAGCCCAATGCCCACAGCACTTATTTCCCCCTATATATGAAATCTGTTCTGCAGTGAACTCCAAAAGTATCATATATATGTGAGCAATTTATTAGAGCAAATATATTGATTTCTCTTTCATCCAATCTGGGGACACTGCTTACTATGGGTTGTGTGAGGGGAGGAGGAGTTTGGCACTTAACTAGTTAACTCTGTGAGCTGCTGACAGACCTCCCCCCCCCCCCCCCCACCCCTACAACCTCCTCATAATCTTCAGTTTTTGTTGAGTGCCCAAAGGAGTTGGGCTTACTTTTGTTGTTCAGTGAATTTTCACTGTTTGTAGATTCATTTACTGAGATTTTCTTTTATTTCTTTAGTTATTCCTACAAAGGTGTGCTCTGTCCTCACAGAGCACACTCGTTACATAGAAGCAGCTGTCAGACTGCCAGTGAGAGCCAGACGGCTCCCATCGGCAGTTGGAAAGTTTTTATTTCTAATAGCGCTTCTGTGCGGTGTGACATGCGGCTTATATAAGCCGCTGTCACACTGATTATTGCAGGTTACCGGCGCTGCCACGGGGCAGAAAACGCCGGTCATATTGGACTATTCCAAGTCCCCTCCTCAGAAAAGGAACTTGGTATTTGTCTTTAAGACGGCAGGACGAGCATGGAGCGGCAATTACGGCTTATATAGAAGCAGTAAATCGCTCTTGTCAGTCATTGCTTTTTTGGCAGCAGGTGTAGGATGGGGAGAGCTGAGATAATAGAGCTCCCCCGTCTGCAGAGGAAAAGTGGACTTGCCCGAGGTGCCAAATCTTCCCGGGAAAAGAGACATCAGCTCCTTTGGAAGCATAGCAGAGCTGCTGGTGGACTTCTCCTTCTCCTGTTTGCTTAGCCCTGAAAGGCTAAGTACCAAAATCGTTTTTCTATGTATTCCCTATTCTATAGATAAATCAGTTATTATTGTCTGCTTATGTCTTGTGTGTTTGCCTGTTTACATTTTTGTGCTGTACTGTTACCTCAAAATGTCTGACAAGGGTAAAGCACCTCATGCTAAATATTATACTTGGTTCAAATGTAAGGCTAAATTAACCACTGAACAGCAGGACCCGTGGGCGCTCTGTTCTGACTGCGGAGGGGCTTCCATGGCGGCGCAGCCACAAACTAACGCCTTATCCATCACGGAAACACCAGCGTGGGCGCCCGCCCTGACGCAGGGGGTTACCTTATTGGTTCAACTGCATTCTAAACCCACAGAAATTCCAGCGGTTGCTGCGGTACTCCCATCAACCTCTGGAACAATAGCCCCTCTTATTTCAGGGGTGATCACGGGGACTACCGAGTCCGTTGTTTCCGGACTGTGGGGCATCCCTCTGCATTGCCATCTCAAACCCCCCTTATGGGAGAGCCGGCTTGGTCTACATCATTAGTCAGAGGTCTAGATTGGTTAAACCGGTTTTTGGAGACCCCAAGACAGTTACCTAGAAAGAAGAGGCACAGATCCTCTAACCCCCTTCTGTCCCTCTCTGATTCGGAGAGATCCTCAGAAGAGGAGGGTGAGGATTTAGAAGATTCCGATTCCGCACAGGCGGACCCAGAGGAGTCTCCCAGATATAAGGGGATTTGAAAGAGATCGCAGAAGCATCTTGGAAACAACCTGAACGTAGGTTTGTTATTCCAAGAAGGAACCTGTCTTTATACCCTCTACAAGTGGATGATGTAGTCCGTTGAGAACAGGTCCCAAGGGTGGATACAACAGTGGCACGCTTAGTTCGCTACACTACGTTCCCTATTCCAGGAACAGCTTCCTTGCACGACCCCACTGACCGTAAGATAGAGGCTTTCTTAAAGTTCATCTACTCGGCAGCAGGTACTTCATTCAGACCCACGTTTTCATCAGCATGGGTCGCCAGTGATGTGGAAACATGGGCTGACCTGTTGGCTACAGCTTTGCAAGATTCTGACTTGCTTCCGCTTGCCCTGCAGCTTAAGGAGGCTTCAGGGTACGTTTATGAGGCTGCTCAGAACGCAGCTTCTATTTCCTCCTTTGTC